>NC_138300.1:76415000-76862500 GCF_965601325.2 Salmo salar | reverse complement strand
TCCAGGAGATCTACTCAAAACGGTGCTTGAGGAAGCCCCGCAGCTTCATCAAGGACCCAACACACCCCCAGCCACGAGCCGTTTACTCCCTTACCGTCAGGCAGATGGTGTCGGATCATGAGGTCTGATACCAACAGCCTCTACCGACAAGCCACCAGACTGCTGAACAGTTGAACTGGACTGACCACCTGCTCTGGTTCTCCGCATCTTAGTACACGTGTCCACCTCACAACTGCTGCTACCATACAATTATTATGATTTCTAAATAGTGCACAATTTGTGCACAACTTGCCCCCCCCCCCACAATTCCCCAAATCATGTGTAAATAAACTGTGCCTTCCTGTGTTATACTTAAGCTAAAATGTTTACTCTATTGAGCCATTTACTTCATGTTTGTATTCTTATCTTTTATTTCTTATTGTTGTTGCATTGTCGAGAAGCCCCACGCTCTTCTCAATTTACATCAACAACATAGCTCAGACAGTAGGAAGCTCTCTCATCCATTTATATGCAGATAATACAGTCTTATACTCAGCTGGCCCCTCCTGGGATTTTGTGTTAAATGCTCTACAACAAAGCTTTCTTAGTGTCCAACAAGCTTTCTCTACCTTTAGCCCTGTTCTGAACACCTCCAAAACAAAGGTCATGTGGTTTGGTAAGAAGAATGCCCCTCTCCCCACAGGTGTGATTACTACCCCTGAGGATTTAGAGCTGGAGGTAGTCACCTTATACAAGTACTTGGGAGTATGGCTAGATAGTACACTGTCCTTCTCTCAGCACATTTCAAAGCTGCAGGCTAAAGTGAAATCTAGACCTGGTTTCATCTATCGTAATGGCTCCTCTTTCACCTCAGCTGCCAAACTAACCCTGATTCAGATGACAATCCTAACCATGCTAGATTACGGAGACGTAATTTCTAGATCGGCAGGTAAGGGTGCTCTCGACCGGCTAGATGTTCTTTCCCCTTCGGCCATCAGATTTGCCACCAATGCTCCTTATAGGACACATCACTGCACTCTATACTCTTCTGTAAACTGGTCATCTCTGTATACCCGTCGCAAGACCCACTGGTTGATGCTTATTTATAAAACCCTCTTAGGCCTCACTCCCTCCTATCTGAGATATCTACTGCAGCCCTCATCCTCCACATACAACACCCGATTTGCCAGTCACATTCTGTTAAAGGTCCCCAAAGCATACACATCCCTGGGTCGCTCCTCTTTTCAGTTTGCTGCAGCTAGCGTCGAAGGAGCGGTAACAAACACTCAAACTGGACAGTTTTATATCAATCTCTTCATTCAAAGACTCAAATCATTTCTCTACCTTTTTGCCCTTTGTGCTGTTGTCTGTGCCCAATAGTGTTCATACCATGTTGTGTTGCAACCATGCTGTTGTCATGTGTTGTTGCCATCCTGTTGTTGTCGTCTTAGGTCTGTCTTTATGTAGTGTAGTGTTATGGTGTCTCTCCTGTCGTGATGTGTGTATTGTCCTATATTAATTTTTTTTTTTTTCTTATCCCAGCCCCGGCAGGAGGCCTTTTGACTTTTGGTAGGCCATCATTGTAAATAATAATTTGTTCTCAACTGACCTGCCTAGTTAAATATAATTAAATAAAAAAAATAAAAAAAAAACAGGAAGTTGCTAACTTCCTTTTCTGTGAGAGCGGATTGGGAGTGGCGAGGATGTCTCTCCAAAACTGTATGTAAAACGCAACAGTGGATCAGAACAATACTTCTTTACCCATAACCCACTCCCTTCTTCTGTAGTCCACTGTGACAGAGGTAGAGGTTTCACTGATGTGCACTACGGAGCACGAAAATAATGCTATATCATGAGTTTGACTAATTAGCTTTACAACTGATGACTGATTTAGCTGGTAATGATCAACCCAAATGTTGCACAAAGTGAGGTTTGTGTTGGGGCTAAATGTGCCAGCATCAGAGCCCTGGTCATGTTCATTAGGACACGCGACGAAAATGTCCAATCTTACCTCCTCAGTGACTATGGCCAGTGGGTATTTGTCTTCAGACAGTAAGTTGAAGATGCACCAGATCTTGAAGGCGTCTTCATCTGAGATGAGGAGGTGTGTTCTGTTGAGGTTCTTCCGGGCACACAGGGTCCAGCACATTCTGTTAAAGTCCTGCCGATTAAAGTTGTCCTGGACCTGAAATCAGGAAACATTTCTCAGGTCACTTGGCTGGAGACAGGCATTTTTCATATGAGGAAAAACACAAATTAGACAATAAGCTGGTCCTGTACTCAGGACATCTTCAATGTTCTCTTTATGCCACACTATCATTAATTTAAAAGTCCAAAATTGGATCTCGGGTTGCCCCCTTTAACTCAAATTCGACAACAGAAAGGGAGGAAAACCCTTGAAAACAGTACAATCAGTGCTGTAGAGGGGAAATGTTTTCTTCCAGCAGTGAATGAACATACACTGGTGTTTCCATGGGAACTCTTGGCAAGCTTTCCGCAGAATCATGTAGATTAGGAGCACCCACAGCGGCACTGGAATAGAAGACTGTTCTAACACAGGAAATCCTGACACGACATTCGCATTAACCTCAGCTCACTTAGCCGTTTATGCAGATGTAGGACTCATTCAACTGATACGTCGGAGCAGTCACGCTAAAACACAACAGAGAGATGGGCCTGATGTTGATGATCAGCCATCTAAAAATAGCAAGAGATGAACAAAACAGAGATACTATCGAAATGCAAGCTGCATCATCATCATCAGGAGCCTGGACATCTTTAGGAGTGTTTAAAACATCCTCCTTAATGAATAGATGGACATGTATCCACAATGACGACATACATTCATACATTTCTATCATTGTTGAGTAATCTGTTGGATAGTTTCACAGTAACACCAGTGAGGTTAGCAGATAGAGGCGGAGGGAGGGGCAGTAGAAAAGTTGTGAAAGTTGGATTGGTATGAACTAGCAGCGCTCTCTCTCTCTTTGTGCTCACAATGTCCTGTCATTGCTCGTCTCGTTCCGTACTAGCTGGTCCAGACTGAGGCAGTGGCTCCCTTTCCCTCTACCTCAATCCCTGCCATTCTCCCACTCTCTGCACATCAACAATGGGGGGCTTTGTCACGGCCCCTCCAGCACCCAGCGCTGCCTCTCCACTGCAGATACACGTGTTCATTAGTATTCTCTGCAGTGGAACATCCTAAGTGGTTTACAAACAAACAAGTCTTATCACTGTCCTTGGGTCCTCCAGGAGGCTGAAACATCCTATCGTCAAATTATCACACCACACAGAGATGCCCGTTTATATACTGAAGTCAAAAAGGAAAAAAGAGAGAGGGAACAAACGTAATTGTGAAATTAAATGACAAAAAAAGGTACATCTATCAAAAATATGATTGCGCCAAATGGATTACTCGATCATGAAAGCTGGATCGAAATAAGTTGAGGTCTAGGCAAAGGCTATGCCTATGACTGATAAAGGGATTGAAGTTGAATCATCATACTAACTTTGCAAACAAAGCAGAATGACACAGTGAAAAACGTTGTCAGCGTACTATAAATACAGAATTATACAGAAGCAAGACATGAAATTAGGAAATAATTCTGCCACAGCAGCCTTAAAATGTTGAATAAAAGCCTTGAACTATTTTGGTACTCTGATGTTTGTGTAGCCTTGCTTTCTTTCATTCCCCTTCTGACATCAGAGCTTTCAATGAACAATGCATTCCAGGTTTCTACAGGGCTAGTTGGCTAGGAGGAATGCTGTGCTCCACATAGTGAGCGACTGCAGAGGTCCAAATGGGAGAATGGGGAATTCTGTGGAACAGTCAGCGATGGACTTGATTGTCTCTCCTGCTGAGTCATGGTCATTGTCTGACAAGTGGAGTGAGTCAGTGAGGAAGAGAGTCACACACACAGGACCTTTAGGGTGGAGTATCCCTGGGGAGTGGGGGCAGTGCCCCCAACCTGTGTGGTAGGGTCATATCCACTTGGGTGGGGGGGGCTCTTGACATTTGTCTATGTCATATCTCGGTTCCTGAAACCTTTAAGTACTTGAGCAATACTTGAGCATTCCCTGTGGCTCAGTTGGTAGAGCATGGTGTGTGCAACACCAGGGTTGTGGGTTCGATTCCCACGGGGGGCCAGTACAAAAAAAAAAATGCATGAAATGTATGCATTCATTACTGTAAGTCGCTCTGGATAAGAGCGTCTGCTAAATGACTAAAATGTAAAATGTAAAATGTAAACTTGAGGAAGTGAAAGAAGAGGACATAGCGCTACATCAGATACGACGTCAATACGATGCTCATTGTATGTGGCAGGGCTTGCAGATGATAACGGGTTACAAAGGGAAACCCAGCTGTGAGATACCCAGTGATGCAGAACTACCAAATGAGTTAAATGCCTTATATGCACATATCAAGTCTTGCGTGAAAGCCCGTTGTTCCGGATGACTGCATGATCTTGCTCTCTGTGGCCAATGTGAGTAAAACAGGTTAAAACTCAAAGCCACCAAGCCAAACGGAATACCAGTGATACGTTCTCAAAGCATGCACAGATCAGCTGGCAAGTGTCTTCACTGAAATGTTCGCTCTCTCCGTGTCCCAGTCTGTAATCCCAATATGTTTCAAACTGACAACCATTGTCCCTGTTCCCAAGAACTCCATGGTGACCTACCTAAATGACTATGGCCCTGTAGCACTCACATCTAATTCTGAAGGCTTTGAAAGGCTGGTCATGACACACATCAACACCATCATCATCCAAGACACCCTGAACCCACTCCAATTCGCATACAGCCCTGACAGATCCACAGATGACGGAATCTCAATTGCACTTCACACTGCCCTCTCCCACCTGGACAAGAGGGGAAATAACTATGTAAGATTGTTGTGTGCACGCTTAGCCCCCTCATGTACTCCCTGTTCACCCACAACTGCGTTGCCACGCACAACTCCAACACCATCAAGATTGCTGGCGATACGCCGGTGGTAGACCTGATCACTGACGGCGATGAGACAGCCTACAGGGAGGAGGTCAGACTTAGCAGTGTGGTGCCATGACAACAACCTCTCCAGCAACGTCAGTTAGACCAAGGAGCTGATTGTGTACTACAGGAGAGCACATTGTTGTAGTGGAGTGGGTCGAGAGCATCAAGTTCCTTGGCGTCCACTTTACATGGTCTACACACACCCACATAGTCGTGAAGAGGGCATGACAGTGACTCTTCCCCCTCAGGAGGTTGAAAAGATTTGACATGTGCCATCGGATCCTCAAACTGTTCCACAGCTGCACCATCGAGAGCATCTTGACTGGCTGCATAACCGCTTGGTATGGAAAATGCACCGCCCTCGACCACAAAGAGCTACAGAGGGTGGTGTGGACAGCCCAGTACATCACTGGGGCCGAGCTCCCTGCCATCCAGAACCTCTATATCAGGCGGTGTCAGAAAGACTCTAGCCATAGACTGTTCTCAAACCAACAGGCTCCAAGACAGCAGGCTTATGGCTTGGGGTAGAAGCGAAATATTTCAATAAATGGTTACCTGGACTATCTGCACACTCACAACTATATACTAAGTTCACAAAACATGAACATATGTTCTTTCCATGACATACTGTAGACTGACCAGGTGAAAGCTATGATCCCTTATTGATGTCACTTGTTATATTCACTTCAAAATCTGTGTAGACGAAGGGGAGGAGACAGGTTAAATAAGGATTTTTTTAAGCCGAGAGACATGATTCTGTATGTGTGCCATTCAAAGGCTGAATGGGTGAGACAAAAGATTTAATGGTAGTAGGCGACAGGCAAACCAGTTTGTGTCAAGAACTGCAACGCGGTTCTCAAGCTACACACAATACCTCATCAAGACAAAGAAAAACGTTTTTTGAAATTTGTGCTTTTTTTGCTTTCTTTTTATTACAAAACTGAAATCACATAAGTATTCGGACCCTTCACTCAGTACTTTGTTGAGGCACCATTGGCAGCAAAAACAGCCAACAGTCTTCTTGGGTATGACGTTACAAGCTTGTCACAACTGTATTTGGGGAGTTTCTCCCATTCTTCTCTGCAGAGCCTCTCAAGCTCTGTCAGGTTGGATGGGGAGCGTCGCTGCATAGCTATTTCCAAGTCTCTCCAGAGATGTTCGATCGGGTTCAAGTCCGGGCACAGGCTGGGCCACTCAAGGACATTCAGACACTTCTCCCAAAGCCACTCCCGCGTTGTCTTGGCTGTGTGCTTAGGGTCGTTGTCCTGTTGGAAGGTGAACCTTCACCCCAGTCGGAGGTCCTGAGTGCTCTGAAGCAGGTTTTCATCAAGGATCTCACTGTACGTGGTTCCGTTCAATTTTCCCCTCGATCCTGACGAGTCTCCTTGCAGCTGAAAAATATCTCCACAGCATGATACTGCCACCACCATGCTTCACCATAGGGATGGTGTCAGGTTTCCTCAAGACGTGACACTTGTCATTCAGGCCAAAGAGTTCAATCTTGGTTTCATCATACCAGAGAATCTTGTTTCTCATGGTTCGAGAGTCCCTTAGGTGCCTTTTGGCAAACTCCAAGTGGGCCGTCATGTGCCTTTTACTGAGGAGTGGCTTCCGTCTGGCAACTATACCATAAAGGCCTTGGTGGAGTGCAGCATAGATGGTTGTCCTTCGGGAAGGTTCTGCCATCTCCACAGATGAACTCTGGAGCTCTGTCAGAGTGACCATTTAGGTTCTTGGTCACCTCCTTGACCAAAGGCCCTTCTTCGCCGATCGCACAGTTTGGCCGGGCAGCCAGCTCTAGGAAAAGTCTTGGTGGTTCCAAACTTCTTCCATTTAAGAATGATGGAGGCCAGTGTGTTCCGGGGGACCTTCAATGCTGCAGAAATGTTTTGGTACCCTTCCCCAGACCTGTGCTGCAACACAATCCTGACTGAGTTCTACGGACAATTCCTTTGACCTCATGGCTTGGTTTTTGCTCTGACGTGCACTGTCAACTGTGGGACCTTATATAGACAGGTGTGTGCCTTTCCAAATCATGTCCAATCAATTGAATTTACCACAGGTGGACTTCAATCAAGTTGTAGAAACATCAAGGATGATCAATGAAAACAGTATGCACCTGAGCTCAATGTTGAGTCTCATAGCAAAAGGGTCTGAATACTTACATATAAAAAGGTGTGTTTTTTATTTTTAATACATTTGCAAAAAAGTTACAAACCTGTTTTCCCTTTATCATTATTGGGTAGTGTGTGTAGATTGATGGGGGGGATTAATTGAATCAATTTTAGAATAAGGCTGTAAGGTCACAAAATGTGTAAAAAGTCAAGGCGTCTGAATACTTTCCGAATGAACTGTATATTGTGGATAAAGAGTTACCTGTCTAACAGAACACAGAGGGTGTTCTTTAAATGGAAACCTCTCCAACATAATCCAGGTAGAATCAGGAATTCCCCAGGGCAGCAGTCTAGGCCCCTTACTTTTTTCAATCTTTACTAACGACATGCCAATGGCTTTGAGTAAAGCCAATGTGTCTATGTATGTGGATGACTTGACACTATACACATCAGCTACTACAGCGACTGAAATGACTGCAACACTTAACAAAGAGCTGCAGTTAGTTTCAGAATGGGTGGCAAGGAATAAATTAGTCCTAAATATTAAAATTAAAAGCATGTATTTTGGGAAGAATCATTCACTAAACCTCAACTAAATCTTGTAATGAATAATGTGGAAATTGAGCAAGTTCAGGTGACAACTGCTTGGAGTAACCCTGGATTGTAAACTGTCATGGTCAAAACATATTGATACAACAGTAGCTAAGATGGGGAGAAGTCTGTCCATAATAACGCGCTGCTTTGCCTTCTTAACAGCACTATCAACAAGGCAGGTCCTACAGGACCTAGTTTTGTCGCACCTGGGCTTCTGTTCAGTCATGTGGTCAGGTACCAGAAAGAGGGACCTAGGAAAATTACAACTGGTTCAGAACAGGGTAGCACGGCTGGCCGTTAAAATGTACACAGGGAGCTAACAATGATATGCATGTCAAGCTCTCATGGCTCAAATTGGAGGAGGAGAGATTGACTTCATCACCACTTGTTTTTGTAAGAAGTGTTGGCAAGCTAAATGCACAGAGCTGTCGGTTTAAACTACTAGCACACAGCTCGGACACCCACGCATACCCCACAAGACATGCCACCAGTGGTCTCTCCACAATCCAAGTACAGAACATACTATCGGAGGCGCACATTACTACATCGAGCCATGACTACATGGAACTCTATTCCACATCAGGTAACTGATGCAAGCAGTAGAATCAGATTGGAAAAACAGATAAAAAAAAACATCTTATGGAACAGCGGGGACTGAAGAGACACACGTACAGACGTACGCTAGCACACGCACTCTACACACGTACATTGTAATATTGTTGTATGGTGGAATTATACATTTTGCATTGTAGATATGTAGTGGTGTAATAATGTTGTTATACAATGTACCGTTTTATATTTTGTTTTATGTGTAATGTAAGTCCCTTAATGTGTTTGGACACCAGGAAGAGTAGCTAATGGGGATCCCTAATAAATACAAATGAAACATTTTGTAAAATTGAGATTGTGTCACTGGCCTACACACACACACCACACACACACACACACACAATGTCAAAGTGGAATTGTTTTTTAAAATGTTTACAAATTAATAAAAAATGAAAATCTGAAATGTCTTGAGTTAATAAGTATTCAACACCTTTATTATGGCTAGCCTAAATAAGTTCAGGAGTAATAATTGAATCAACAACGCACATGGACTGTGTGCAATAATATAGTGTTAAAGATGATTTGTGAATGACTACCTCATCTCTCTTCCCCACACACACATACAATTGTAAGGTCCCTCAGTCGAGTAGTGAATTTCAAACAGATTAAACCACAAAGACCATGAGGATTTCCAATGCCTCGCAAAGAAGGGCACGTATTGGTAGATGGGTAAAAATAAAAATGTATGGTGAAGTTATTAATTACACGATGGATGGTGTATCAATACACCCAGTCACAACAAAGACACAGGCGTCCTTCCTAACTCAGTTGCCCGAGAGGAAGGAAACCACTCAGGGATTTCACCATGAGGCAAACGGTGACTTTAAAACAGTTACAGAGTTCAGGTAGACTAGTGGTTAGAGCGTTGGGCCAGTAACAAAGGTTGCTGGATCAAATCCCCGAGCTGACAAGGTAAAAATCTGTCGTTCTGCCCAGGAGCCAGGCAGTTAACCCACTGTTCGCCGGGCACCGAAGACACGGATGTCGATTATGGCAGCCCCGCACCTCTCCGATTCAGAGAAGGTTGAGTTAAATACGGAAGACACATTTAGTTGAATGCATTCAGTTGAATAACTGACTACTGTACGTATCCCCCTTTCCCAATGGCTGTGATAGAAGAAAACTGAGGATGGATCAAAAACATTGTAGTCACACCACAATACTAACATACATCGACAGAGTGAAAGGGATGCCTGTACAGACTAAATATATTCTCAAAACAATGTATCCTGCTTGCAATAAGGCACTAAAGTAATACTGCAAAACACTTGCCAAAGCAATTACCTTTTTGACCTGAATACAGTATTGTTTTGGGAAAATCCAATACATTTCTGAGAAACACTCTCCATATTTTCAAGCATAGTCAAATCAAATGAAATTCTATTTGTCACATGAGCGGAATACAACAGGTGTAGACCTTAACGTGAAATGCTTACTTACAAGCCCTTAACAATGCAGTTCAAGAAATAAAATGTAAAAAAATATTTACGAGAAAGTAAAAAATAAAAAAGTAAGATGAAAATTACATAACAACAAGGCTATATACAGGGGGTACCGGTACCGAGTCAATGTGCGGGGGTACAGGTTAGTCGAGGTAATTTGTAAAGTGACTATGCATAGATAATAAACAGCGAGTTGCAGCAGTGTAAAAACAATGAGCGGTCCAATGTAAATAGTCAGGGTGGCCATTTGATTAATTGTTCAGCAGTCTTATGGCTTGAAGCTGTTAAGGAGCCTTTTGGTCCTAGACTTGACGCTCCAGTACCGCTTGCCTTGTGGTAGCAGAGAGAAGAGTTTATGACTTGGATGACTGAGTCTGACAAGTTTTTGGGCCTACCACTGACACCGCCTAGTATATAGGTCCTGGATGGCAGGAAGCTTATACACACTACCCTCTGTAGCGCCTTACGGTCAGATGCCGAGCAGCCATACCAGGCGGTGATACAACCAGTCAGGATGCTCTCGATGGTGCAGCTGTATAACTTTTTGAGGATCTGGGGACCCATGCCAAATCTTTTCAGTCTCCTGATGGGGAAAAGGTGTTGTCGTACCCTCTGCATAACTGTCTTGGCGTGTTTGGACCATGATAGTTTGTTGGTGATGTGGACACCAAGGAACTTGAAACTCTCAACCCGCTCCATTTCAGCACTGTCGATGTTAATGGGGGCCTGCTCGGCCCTCCTTTCCCTATAGTCCACGATCAGCTCCTTTGTCTGGCTCACATTGAGGGAGAGGTTGTTGTCATGGCACCACACTGCCAGGTCTCTGACCTCCTCCCTATAGGCTGTCTCATTGGTGTCAGTGATCAGGCCTACCACTGTTGTGTCATCAACAAACGTAATGGTGGGGTTGGAGTCGTACTTGGCCACACAGTCGTGGATGAACAGGGAGTACAGGAGGGGACTAAGCATGCACCCGTTGTTGCCTACCCTTACCACCTGGGGGCGGCCCATCAGTAAGTCCAGGATCCAGTTGCAGAGGGAGGTGTTTAGTCCCAGGGTCCTTAGCTTAGTGATGAGCTTTGTGGGCACTATGGTGTTGAGCGCTGAGCTGTAGTCAATGAGCAGCATTCTCACATAGGTGTTCCTTTTGTGCAGGTGGGAAAGGGCAGTGTGGAGTGCAATTGAGATTGCGTCATCTGCGGATCTGTTGGGGCATTATGCGAACTGGAGTGGGTCTAGGGTTTCCGGCATTATGGTGTGGATGTGAGCCATGACCAGCCTTTCAAAGCACTTCATGGCTACCGACGTGAGCGCTACGGGGCGGAAATCATTTAGGCAGGTTACCTGTTAACTATGGTGGTCTGTTTGAAACATGTAGATATTACAGACTCGGTCAGGGGGAGGTTGAAAATGTCAGTGAAGACACTTGCCAGTTGTTCCGTGTATGCTTTGAATACACGTCCTGGTAATCCTTCTGGCCCCGCGACTTTGAGAATGTTAACCTGTTTAAAAGTCTTGCTCACATCAGCTACGGAGAACATGATCACACAGTCCTCTGGAACAGCTGGTGCTCTCATGCATGCTTCAGTGTTGCTTGCCTCGAAGCGAGCATAAAAGGAATTTAGCTCGTCTGGTAGGCTCGCATCACTGGGCAGCTAGAGGCAGGGTTTCCCTTCGTAGTCCGTAATATTTTTCAAGCCCTGCCACATCCAACGAGCATCAGAGCCAGTGTAGTAGGATTCAATCTTAGTCCTGTATTGACGCTTTGCCTGTTTGATGGTTCGTCTGAGGGCATAGCGGGACTTCTTATAAGTGTCCAGATTAGTGGTGGCTGAATCATGTTATGGGAATGCTTGTAATCGTTAAGGACTAGGGTGTTTTTCCAGGATAAAAAAAATAACTGCTTTCCACCAGATACCGGGAGATGAATTCACCTTTCAGCAGAACAATAACCTAAAACCCAAATCTACACTGGAGTTGCTTACTAAGAAGACAGTGAATGTTCCTGAGTGGCAGAGTTAGTTTTGACTTAAATCTGATTCAAAATCTATGTCAAGACTTGAAAATGGATGTCTAACAATGATCAACAACTAATTTGACAGAGCTTGAAGAATTCTGAAAAGAATAAATGGGCAAATCCAGGTGTGGAAAGCTGTTAGAACCTTACCCAGAGAGACTTATCTGTAATGGCTGCCAAAGGTGATTGTAGCATGTATTGGACTCAGGGGGTTGAATACATATCTAATCAAGAGGTTACTCAGGCAAAAATCGATTTTAGCTTTAAAAAAAGAGATTCAAAAAATATATTTGAACACAAATATAAAATGTGTTGGTTCCATGTTTCATGAGCTAAAATAAAAGATCAAAGAAAATGACCATCCGCACAAAAAGCGGATGGGATTTTGCTCAAATTTTCAAAATTATTTTGCTCAAATTGCCTGCACAAATATGTTTACATCCCTGTTAATGAGAATTTTTCCTTTGCCAGTGAATCTGATTAAACATGATCATTACACAGGTGCACCTTGTGCTGGGGACAATAAGAGGCCACTAAAATATGTGATTTTGTCACATAACACAATGCCACAGATGTCTCAAGTTGAGGGACCGTGCAATTGGCATGCTGACTGCGAGCCCAGGCCCTCCACATCCAGCTTCTTCACCTGCGGGATCGTCCGAGGCGGTGCTGAGGAGGATTTCCGTCTATAATAAAGCCATTTGTGGGGAAAAACTCATTCTGATTGGCTGGGCCTGGCTCCCCAGTGGGTGGGCCTGGCTCCCAAGTGGGTGGGCCTGGCTCCCAAGTGGGTGGGCCTATGCCCTCCCAGACCCACCCATGGCTGTGCCCTTGACCAGTCATGTGAAATCCATAGATTATGGCCTAATTCATGTATTTCAATTCACTGAATTCCTTAAAATCTTAGAAATTGTTGCATGTTGCGTTTATATTTGTTCAGTATATTTGAATGCAATATCTTGTTGTTCTTGTTTAAAACTGTTCTTTACTTTGTCATGTATTTGTATGTTTTATGTAGACCCCAGGAAGAGTAGCTGATGCATGTGCAATAGGTAATGAGGATCCTAATAAAACTACTATATGTGGGGCTCACCTTGTCCAAAATGAACTTGTTCAAGTAGGGCATGTAGCCCTGTGTAGAGACGGGGCCTTCGTCGTCATCTTTGAAGTGCTCCTCAAGGGCCACCGGGTCATGGGGGATCCTCATCACAGTGCACAAGTTATGAGAGAGCACCTGCAATGGGGGAACATTTTTATTTTAAAAAAAAATACATTTTCTCATTGTTTTGTTGGAGGGGGGGGGGGGGGGTTACAGGTACCATATACAACAATTATAAACAAGAAGTAGTGAGCCTCCACCCCAAACTTCCCATCCCATCCCCCAGGCAGCCAGAGGAAGAAAAAAAAATCCCCATACAATCCCTTCCCCGTGGGCCTGAAAGCAAAGACATTTGTATACATGTGTTATGCTTTATAGATTGTTTGTATGTGTTGGGCTCAGATTATTCTTTGCAGAGTCAAGTATAATTGTCACTATTTATTAACATCTAAGAGCTGAGAAAAATATTTTCAATCCAGCAACAACGCTCAATTAACATGCCTCTCTCTCTACTTAATGAATCAGTTGAACACATCGGTCACTGGAAGGGTTCTAGTCAACAACATTGACCTCACTTGATGCACTGATGGCCTGAGTAGAAAAGGAAACTATTGATTTATCCCATCAGAGTCTGTGACAGTGCCCTGAATGATTTCAGCAGTAGGATACAAATACCTTTAAGTGCCCTTCTCACAAAGATAGTACAGAACATTAGAAGTCAAGGACTATGTATTATGCCTTTTTTTTTTTACTTAAGAAATACTGCACCAAACACCTTAACTAAATTACAAAAACATCCTCGGCAAAAACATCTAAATGAATTATAGATTTCTTGAGTCATAGATTAACTCTGAGGATTTTGAGGAAGTCAAATAGGCTTCCACGTCTACATTGTCTCATGGGGGACAAACATTAACCAAACGTGGAATCTGTCAGGAAACACACCTCCAAGACTCAAATCTCGTTTTTCTAATTAGCAACAGAAGAACAAAACGTGCCAATCGGCGTATTCAGTGGCTCTTTAATTACGGAGCATTTTCTAAAGTCAAACACACCACCTGCAACTGGACACGGACATTTTAGAAAATACATGTTTGGCAGAATCGAGAACGAAGATAGTATCTTCATGTTAAGGTTGGTCGAATATTCTTTATGCTACACCAAACAGTACCTAACCTGTACCTCCCAGTAATGGATAGCAAAAATCTTTGGTTAAATCCAGTGTAACAATCTGTAGCTAGTTCAGACCATGCCATAAACAACAAGCTAAACACATATTTGTTGCTTTTTGTACTGTGTTGTTCTTTCTGCATGCTATGTCTCGCTTGTCCTATGTTGCTCTGCGTGTGCTCACGGATTGTCTGTATTGTAATTGTTTTTAATAACCTGCCCAGGGACTGCGGTTGAAAATTAGCCGGCTGGCTAAAACCGGCACTTTTACTGAAACATTGATTATTGTGCACTGTCCCTGTAAAAATACAAATTTCAGACAAAATATCCACAGGAAAGTATTGTTTACCCGATGTTAACCTTTTTCGGCAAGACAGAACTCCCAAAGGTGGTGGAGTGGAAATCTTTACCAAGGAACACATTCAGTGCTCGGTTGTCTCCACAAAGTCTGTCCCCAAACAATTTGATTTGCTGGTTAAAGCATTAAACTTTCAAATAGCTCTTTGTTGACTGTTGCTAGGTGTTATCATCCTCCATCAGCACCGGCCTGTACCCTACCTGCCCTAAGCTCTCTCCTGGCCCCTTACACCAAGTCTGAATTTGTCCTAATTAGGTGACCTAAACTGGGACATGCTTAAACCACCTGACCAAGTCCAAAAGCAATGGGACTCCCTAAATCTTTATCAGATTCTTACCAACCCCACAAGGTATGACTCCAAACACCTAGAAAAGGCTACTCTCCTTGATGTTATCCTCACAAATAATCCTGATAGGCATCAGTCTGGTGTTTTCTGTAATGACAGTGATCACTATTTTACAGCCTGTGGTGAAAGGCTCGGCACACGCATACTCAGGCTGACTGGCTCTCGTTCAGGCAAATGAGAAATAAGTGCACTCAGGCTATCCGGAAGGCCAAAGTTAGTTTCTTTAAGGAGCAGTTCTCTCTATGTGGGTCTAACCCCAAGAAGTTCTAGAAAGCAGTTAAAAACATGGAGAATAAACCCACCCCCCCTCACAGCTGCCCATGTCCCTTAATGTTGATGTGGTTGTTAATGACAAGGAGCACATGGCTGAGCTCTTTAAATCACCACTTCATTAAGTCAGGATTCTTATTTGACCCAGCCATGCCTCTTTGCCCGTCCAACATTTCATAATCTCCCATCCCTTCTAATGCTCCTCCCTCTTTTTCCCCTGCCCCGCTACAAAGTTTCTCCCTGCAGGAAAGTCACTGAGTCTGAGGTGCTAAAGGAGCTCCCTAAACCTGACCCCCCAAAAAACATCTGGGTCAGATGGTTTAGACCCTTTCTTCTTTAACCTGTTATGGCTAGGGGGCAGTATTTTCACGGCCGGATAAAAAACGTACCCGATTTAATCTGATTATTACTCCTGCCCAGAAACTAGAATATGCATATAATTATTAGCTTTGGATATTAAACACTCCA
The DNA here is from genome assembly GCF_965601325.2 of Salmo salar. NCBI lineage: Eukaryota > Metazoa > Chordata > Actinopteri > Salmoniformes > Salmonidae > Salmo > Salmo salar. The sequence goes on along the minus strand of NC_138300.1, from coordinate 76,847,042 downwards.
AAGTTTCTAAAACTGTTTGAATGGTGTCTGTGAGTATAACAGAACTCATTTGGCAGGCCAAAACCTGAGAAGATTCTGTACAGGAAGTACCCTGTCTGACCATTTCTTGGCCTTCTTGATTATCTCTATCCAATACAGGGGATCTCTGCTGTTACGTGACACTTCCTACGGCTCCCATGGGCTCTCAGAAGGCGGCAAAAAGCTGAATCGTGGCTTTGCAGGCCCTGGCTGAAAAACATTAGCGCGTTTGGATAGTGGCCGGTCAGAGTACTATGAGACTGAGGCTCGTGCACGAGTCGACTCCATGTTTTTATTCTTTCGTCTTTGAACGAAAACCACCACTCCCGGTCGGAATATTATCGCTTTTTTTACGAGAAAAATGGCATAAATTGATTTTAACCTCTATGGGCTAGGTGGGACGCTAGCGTGCCACCCGTGGTGCACTCCATCAACAGCAGGTGCATTTCAAGAGCGGCAAATTTGAATCCAAATAAATGTCAAAATTCAAATTTTTAAAACATACAACTATTTTACACCCTTTGAAAGATAAACATCTCCTTAATCTAACCACGTTTTACGATTTCAAAAAGGTTTTACGGCGAAAGCATAAATTTAGAGTATGTTAGGACAGTACATTTACAAGAGTTGTGTGTAATGTTTTGTCAATTCAAAGACAGGGTCACCAAAACCATAAAACCAGCTAAAATGATGCACTAACCTTTTACAATCTCCATCAGATGACACTCCTAGGACATTATGTTAGACAATGCATGCATTTTTAGTTCTATCAAGTTCATATTTATATCCAAAAACAGCGTTTTACTATGGCATTGATGTTGAGGAAATCGTTTCCCTCCAATAACCGGCAGTCAAGTCAGCGTCACAAATTAAATAATTAAAATTAGAAAACATTGGTAAAATATTATATTGTCATTTAAAGAATTATAGATTTACATCTCTTGAACGCAATCAACTTGACAGATTTAAAAATAACCTTACTGGGAAATCACACTTTGCAATAATCTGAGCACTGCGCCCAGAAAAATACGCGTTGCGATACAGACTAGACGTCATGTTGGGGAGATCTAAAATCGAAAATACTATGTAAATAATCCATTACCTTTGATTCTCTTCATCAGATGTCACTTCCAGGTATCACAGGTCCATAACGAATGTAGTTTTGTTCAAAAAAGCTCATCATTTATGTCCAAAAATCTCCGTCTTGTTAGCACATGATCTAAGCCAGCCGGACTTCTCGTCATGAACGAGGGGAAAAAATATATTTACGTTCGTTCAAACATGTCAAACGTTGTATAGCATAAATCATTAGGGCCTTTTTTAACCAGAACATGAATAATATTCAAGGTGGACGAATGCATACTCTTTTATAACGTATTGGAACGAGGGTACCCAACATGAACTCGCGCGCCAGGTGTCTAATGGGACATCATCGTTCCATGGCTCTTGTTCGGTCAGATCTCCCTCCAGAAGACTCAAAACACTTTGTAAAGGCTGGTGACATCTAGTGGAAGCAATAGGAAGTGCCAAAATATTCCTCAGCCCCTGTGTTTTTCAATGGGATAGGTTTAAAGGTAATACAACACATCAGGTATCCACTTCCTGTCAGAAAATGTCTCAGGGTTTTGCCTGCCAAATGAGTTCTGTTATACTCACAGACACCATTCAAACAGTTTTAGAAACTTGAGTGTTTTCTATCCATATATAAGTATATGCATATTCTAGTTACTGGGTAGGATTAGTAACCAGATTAAATCGGGTACATTTTTTTTATCCAGACGTGCAAATGCTGCCCCCTAGCCCTAACAGGTTAAACAGCGGTTGACATGCTTCGAAGTACGGTAATGGAATATTTAGAAATTTGTCGTCACAAAATGCGTCGTGCGCGTGACCCTTATTTACACTTCGGATAGTGTCTTGAACGCACGAACAAAACGCCGCTATTTGGATATAACTATGGATTACTTTGAACCAAACCAACATTTGTTATTGAAGTAGCAGTCCTGGGAGTGCATTCTGACGAAGAACACCAAAGGTAATCAAACTTTTCTAATAGTAAATCGGAGTTTGGTCAGGGCTAAACTTGGTGGGTGTCAAAATAGCTAGCCATGATGGCTGGGCTATCTACTCAGAATATTGCAAAATGTGCTTTCACCGAAAAGCTATTTTAAAATCGGACACCTCGATTGCACAAAGGAGTTCTGTATCTATAATTCTTAAAATAATTGTTATGTTTTTTGTGAACGTTTATTGTGAGTAATTTAGTAAATTCACCGGAAGTGTTCGGTGGGAATGCTAGTTCTGAACGTCACATGCTAATGTAAAAAGCTGGTTTTTGATATAAATATGAACTTGATTGAACAAAACATGCATGTATTGTATAACATAATGTCCTAGGTGTGTCATCTAATGGAAGATCATCAAAGGTTAGTGCTGCATTTAGCTGTGGTTTTGTTTTTTGTGACATTATATGCTAGCTTGAAAAATGGGTGTCTGATTATTTCTGGCTGGGTACTCTGCTGACATAATCTAATGTTTTGCTTTCGCTGTAAAGCCTTTTTGAAATTAGACAGTGTGGTTAGATAAAGGAGAGTATTGTCTTTAAAATGCTGTAAAATTGTCATATGTATGAAAAATTTAAGTTTTTGTATTTTTGAGGAATTTGTCATTCGCGCCACGCCTATCATTGGATATTGGAGCAGGTGTTCCGCTAGCGGAACGTCTAGATGTAAGAGGTTAAACTTCTTATGGATCCCTTCGCACGCCAATCCCGTTAACGGGATTGATTTGACAACACCCAGTGAAATTGCAGTGCGCCAAATTCAGAAACAGAAATACTCATAATAATAATTCATAAATCATACAAGTGTTATACATCAGTTTAAAGATGAACTTCTTGTTAATCCAGCAGCAGTGTCAGATTTCAAAACGGCTTTACGGCGAAAGCAAACCATGCGATTATCTGAGGACAGTGCCCAGCATACCAACACATGAAAATCAGATTTCAACCAGGCAGGTGCTACACAAAAGTCAGAAATAACGATATAATTCATGCCTTACCTTTGAAGATCTTCTGTTGGCACTCCAATATGTCCATTAAACATCACAAATGGTCCTTTTGTTTGATAAATTCTGTCGTTATATCCCCAAAATGTCCATTTATTTGGCGCGTTTGATTCAGAAAATACACCGGTTCCAACATGACCAAAATCTATCTAATAAGTTACCTGTAAACTTGATCCAAACATTTCAAACAACTTTCCTAATCCAACTTTAGGTATTTTAAAAGGTAAATAATCGATAACATTTAAGACGGAATAAACTGTGTTCAATAGCGGATAAAATGAAAGTGGAGCGAGCTCCAGGTCACGCGCTCAAAACAAAAACAGTCCAATTGGCTCTACACTCAGAAAGGAAAGGGCCACTTCTTAATTTATCAAATGAAAAACATTAACCAATTTTTAAAGACTGTTGATATCTGGTGGAAGCCCTAGGAACTGCAACCAGGTCCCTCATAAATCTAGTTCCCCATAGAAACCTAATTGAAAAGACAGTGACCTCAACAAAAAACAAATCCTGGATGGTTTGTCCTCGGGGTTTCGCCTGCCAAATAAGTTCTGTTATACTCACAGACATAATTTTAACAGTTTTAGAAACTTGAGTGTTTTCTATCCAAATCTATTATATGCATATCCTAGCTTCTGGGCCTGAGTAGCAGGCAGTTTACTTTGGGCACACTTTTCATCCGGACGTGAAAATAGTGCCCCCTAGCCCAAAGAGGTTTTAAGGTTGCTGCCCCTATCATCTGCAAGCCTGTCTCTCCTGTCTGGGGAAGTTCCCATTGCTTGGAAGGCAGCCACGGTGCATCCTTTATTTAAAGGGGAGAGATCAAGCTGACCCTAACTGTTATAGGCCAATTTCTATTTTGCCCTGTTCATCAAAAGTGTTGCCTTTCTTGATGTCTATAGTATTCTCTCACTCACCCTTAAAGGTCCTAAATGATGTAACCATTTCTCTTGATTCTAAGCAATGTTGTGCTGGTATTTTTATTGACTTGGCCAAAGCTTTTGATACTGTAGACCATTCCATTCTAATGGGCTGGCTAATGAGTATTGGTGTCTCTGAGGGGTCTTTGGCCTGGTTTACTAAATACCTCTAACACCGAACCCAAACCGGCGGCGCGTGTCCACCATCGTGCATACATTTATTTTATCCCCCCACACCAAACGCGATCACGACATGCAGGTTAAAATATCAGAACACACTCTGAACCAATTACATTAATTTGGGGACAGGTCGAAAAGCATTAAACCTTTATGTCAATTTAGCTCGCTAGCTTGCACTTGCTAGCTAAATTGTCCTATTTAGCTAGCTTGCTGTTGCTAGCTAATTTGTCCTATTTAGCTAGCTTGCTGTTGCTAGCTAATTTGTCCTGGGATATAACATTGAGTTGTTATTTTACCTGAAATGCACAAGGTCCTCTACTCCGACAATTAATCCACACATGAAACGGTCAACTGAATCGTTTCTAATCATTTCTCCTCCTTCTAGGCTTTTTCTTCTCTTGACTTTATATTGCGATTGGCAACTTTCATAAATTAGGTGCATTACCGCCATCGACCTCGTTCATCTTTCAGTCACCCACGTGGGTATAACCAATGAGGAGATGGCACGTGGGTACCTGCTTCTATAAACCAATGAGGAGATGGGAGAGGCAGGACTTGCAGCGCGATCTGCGTCACAAATAGAACTGACTTCTATTTTAGCCCTTGGCAACGCAGACGCTCATTGGCGCGCGCGAGCAGTGTGGGTGCAATTATTGAATAATATAGATTTCTAAATGTATTTTTGCAACGCACGCGATGCGAGCGGTGTAGTCAGCCAGTAGGAGCGCAGTGTATAAAATTAGAACATCTGCTGTCTCAGCCACTGCCTGTCACCAAGGGAGTACCCAAAGGCTCGATCCTAGGCCCCACGCTCTTCTCAATTTACCTCAACATAGCTCAAGCAGTAAGATGATAATACTCAGCTGGCCCCTCCCTGGATTTTGTGTTAAAGACACTACAACAAGCCCTTACCCTTAACCTTGTTCTGAACACCTCCACAACAAAGGTCATGTGGTTTGGTAAGAAGAATGCCCCTCTTCCCACAGGTGTGATTACTACCCCTGAGGGTTTAGAGCTTGATGTAGTCACCTGCTTATGCTTATTTCTAAAACCCTATTAGGCCTCACTCCCCCCTATCCCCTATCTGGGATACCTACTGCAGCCCTCATCCTCCACATACAACACCCGATTTGCCAGTCACATTCTGTTAAAGGTCCCCAAAGCATACACATCCCTGGGTCGCTCCTCTTTTCAGTTTGCTACAGCTAGTGACTGGAATGAGTTGCAAACAAAATAAATAATAATACATAAAAACACTCAAACCGGACAGTTCTCTCTTCATCGAAAGACTCAATCATGGACACGCTTGTGGCTGCTTCACATGATGCATTGTCTCTACCTTCTTGCCCTATGTGCTATTGTATGTGCGCAATAATGTTTGTAGCATGTTTTGTGTTGCTACCATGTTGGCTGTCATGTTGTCTTAGGTCTCACTTTACGTAGTGTCTCCTGTCGTGATGCGTGTTGTCCTTTATTTTATTTTTCATTTTTAATGCCAGCCCCCGTCCCTGCAGGAGGCCTTTTGGTAGGCCGTCATTGTAAATAAGAACTTGTTCTTAAATGACTTGCATAGTTAAATAAAGGTTAAATAAAATGTAAATAAACAATTTCTTTCTAGAGAGCCAGTAGATAATTTTTAGAGAGCTGGTTCAGGGCACCTAGGTAAAGTTAGTTGTCACGTCTACTCCCGCTCCCCCTCTCTGGCGCTCGTTGTCACCAGTGTTTATTGCAGCGCGCTTGTGGTTAGCCATCTCTTTGAAAATAACTTGTGTGTGAAACATTGTTGCATTTAAAGTGCAACTGAAAGCATTTTAACAACATTAAATCTTATTAAAATCAATTTATATACACCCCCAGAAAGAATGACACTTTTTTCTTTTTACATTTTCTGACCAGCGACCACTTACATTTCATTTTTACAATTTCATAAATTCTTAGAACGTTTGAGAATTACGTATACTAAGGAGTGTGAAAATTATATAGTAATATTGAGTGGGAAAGCAGCCTTGCGTTTGGACAATTAATAGACACTGCAGTAAATAAAACGGAATAAAAACCATCTGTCTTGTCCAGGACCGGAGTCTACACAGACCGGTGCGCTATAGCCAATCAGAGCTACAGTAGGCCTTTATACAAACAAGCCATTTGCCACACGGGCCTGCCATCATTCACTTTGAACTGGACTGTGTGTTTACAGGCAGTTAGTTACAACAGCACGACTTTAGATCATTAGAATGCATTCACCAAATGGCACAAAATTCACCTGAATGGATTTCTGCAAATACTACAGGAGTCCTCCTACATTTGGGAACTTTACAGTCCTATTGATCCAACAACCATTAAAAGGTAGGCTCTTTCTCCCTCAGTTATGCACATCAACAACTAATGCTAACCAGAGCAAGATTAGCTCAAATCTAACGAAGGAACATTAGATTAACCCTCTCAAAATTGCACTGATAAATGATGGGGAATTGTAGCCTCCTCATCCTTCTGCAGCTTGCCTGTCAATGCATGCTTGACCCAACCAAGCACCCAAGCTAACTGGCTAAAGTTGGCTAGTTTACTAGCTAGCTACTTCCAGACACAAATGAGAGAACACCTCACTCTGACCATTTTACTCATCGTAGCAGAGCTGGTTAGGCTGTTTACATGTTGTCTAGAGCGTTCTTGATGAATTATTACTTTTTTTTTGCCTACGTTTACTGACACCGGTCATATTCAAGGGTGTTGCGCATCAGTAAATTCATCAGTTGTTCTGCACTCTGGCACACTCAGACGAGAGTGCTCTGAAATCAGAGTAGATAGCCAGAGTGAATTTGTGAACACAAGAGATATGCTAACTGGATAAAAGTTGTTCAAGTTCTTGCTAGTTGACCAAATAACACCTGCATCTCTACCTGTGTATAGCCACCAAAAAATTACATGGAGGGTAAATAGTCAGTCACTCACCCACTCCTCCAATGGCATGACATCCTCCTAGCAGCTAGCTAGCTATGTAGCTAAGGTTAGGCTCCGTGTTTTTAGCTTGCTACATAAATAGATATGTGGGTTTTTTGTCTGTTTTTGTCCAGAATATTGAGTCATTGAAACTGAAACAGTGCATCCCGAATGGAGGCAGCAAAAATGTACCAGGCCAGCTATGATTTACAACCTTCCCTGTAGCTCAGTTAGTAGAGCATGGTGTTTGCAACACATGGTGTTTGCAACGCCAGGGTTGTGGGTTCGATTCCCACGGGGGGCCAGTACGGGAAAAAAAAAAACAAAAAAATTAAAAAAAAATATGAAATGTAAGTCGCTCTGGATAAGAGCGTCTGCTAAATGACTAAAATGTAAAAAATGTAACCTGATAGCAATATTTTTTGGACTACCAAGAAATGTATTGGTGAATTATATTATCATGCATTGAACTGCATCCATCTATTCCGCCAACAATGCCTAAGTGTACATCATGGAACGTTGAGTCAAATAAATCCTATTTTTAATACCTCTTATAAAGTTGGTTTTGTAGCATAAATTGGGAATTTGATATTTATGACTGATATTATGATTGTTTCATATGTGCAAAGTAATTAAGACACTGTCAGTTCCACTTTAATTAGGTCACCGGTTACTTTGTGTGCTTAAACATAAAAAATAAAAAAATTGCAATAGGAAGTAATAGTTGTACAATTCGATTGGGAAATGCTTAATTGTTGTGTTTTTGTATTCTTATGATTGGGACCTACTGGCTTATTATGTCTGATTTTACGGACTGCTTATCCTTTAACATCATGCTGTGTGACTGCCGTCTTTCCATCGGCCCTACGCAGTGGCATATTGGTGCCTGGAGAAGTGGGTATGCCAAAAAGTTCCCAAACAGCCCGCCCAGTTAAGGAAAGGTACCCTGTGTGAAAAATGTTTTCCTATGGTTTACAAGTTTTCCAATAGATTATTCAGATTTTCACTCTCAAAATCACATTTTTTTAATAGAAGAAATACCAAAATGTGATGGTCTAAGTCTACAACAATGCTCAAACCACATCAATCTGATTGGGTGGGCCTGTCAGGGCCTCTGGCTCCCCAGTGGGTGGGCGGGCCTCTGGCTCCCCAGTGGGTGGGCGGGCCTCTGGCTCCCCAGTGGGTGGGCGGGCCTCTGGCTCCCCAGTGGGTGGGCGGGCCTCTGGCTCCCCAGTGGGTGGGCGGGCCTCTGGCTCCCCAGTGGGTGGGCGGGCCTCTGGCTCCCCAGTGGGTGGGCGGGCCTCTGGCTCCCCAGTGGGTGGGCGGGCCTCTGGCTCCCCAGTGGGTGGGCGGGCCTCTGGCTCCCCAGTGGGTGGGCGGGCCTCTGGCTCCCCAGTGGGTGGGCGGGCCTCTGGCTCCCCAGTGGGTGGGCCTCTGACCACCCAGGCCCATCGATGTCTACGCCCCTGATGCATACATCCCATGATGACAATTGCGCATCAGAAATAGCCTACTAACCAACACTTTGGACTAAAAACTTTTATAATACCTAGTTTGCATACCCATTGTTGCCTTAGTTAGCATTTACTGGTAGATATAAGTTGAAACGTATTTCCCATCCTACCGGCTACCAATGTCATTCTTCTGTGAGCTGCTCCATGCCAAAACCAGTTGAGAGCTGCATGCACACTCTTGCTGCCTGCTAATGATTAGCTGCTATAACTAGGCTGTGTGCGCAGCGCGCATGTGAATATATTTCACAATCGCAAACTACTTTGTGCATGACTTCTCCATTGTACTACATATTTGATAAATCGTATACCTCCACTACACTACGTTGATACACATCAGTAGGTATTAAAAAGTGGGTATACGTTTTATACCTGCATATACCCTCCACTACACCACTGGCCCTTTGTGTTTTACAAAAAGTGCACTCTCCTTCACAAATATGATGCTATTACACACTGATGCCCTATAGGTTCGCCACTGCGCAAACGTGTCTGTACTGTTTCAAGAAAGGAGTATATATATATATATATATATGGCCGGTTTCGAGTAGTACAACACTGCTTTCCTGTGGCTATTTTGTCTCAAAGTATTTCGACCAGCAAGCTGAAAAACAAACCACACAGACAACCGATAAGAGTACATTTAAATTGAACTTCATTCTACATTCTAGCTTGTAAGGAACACAGACTATTTTGCAGGCATTCGTTTCAGGCTGTATATAGGCTACCAATTAATTGTGTATTACAGCCTGATTAATCAGACTACCACCGGATCTGAGCTGTAACAGACAGGCAAATGATTTGGGCGAAAATTAAATAATCCCAAACTCATCCTCTATTACCGGTACTAGTAAAAATGTCCGTCCAAAATCAGGTGGCCTTCACTTTGATGCCAAGTTCTCTGTTCAGGACGAGTTTCCGGCTTGATCATGGCAACATTGTTTAGTAAAATAAAGAAAACGACGTGCCTGGGTTTGTTTGACAAAAACACATTTCTATATAAATATACTTCCATACCTTTAACTGCGACTTGGACACTTTCCCGCTTTTGTCCACGTCCAACGCTGTGAAAGCATGCCATATGGACTTTAAAAGTTCGTCCCGTAGTGCCATTGCGCGTGTTACTTGGTTGACTGCTGCAGTTAGTATACGGGAAAGTTGATCATACTAGGACACAACGAGACAGTCAGTCACCTGACAAGCTCCACAGCAGTCATGAAAACGCTAGCTTGTAGCACCGCTCAGCGACGAGGGAGAGCGCAAACGTCTCTTCTTCTTCTTCTTCTTCTTCTTCTTCGGTGAGTTTTCACAGCGGTTGGCATCCAATATGTAACATTACCGCCCCAAACTGAACTATAGTATGAATCTATTACACTTTGTGATACAACATGGGAAAAGGGGAAACAGGAAAAATGTGTAATATATAACCAATTAACCCTACACCTTATTTCACTACTTTAATAACCCTATCTGAACCTACCCCAGGCCAATGAACTGAGGGGACGGGACACCACCACTCAACACACCCTGTAACTCTTCTGAAGTCAAACCTCACACCCCCAAGTACTTCTCTGCAGCTGCCATCACAACATCTATTTTCTGCGATTTATGTTCCATTTCTGCAGTACAGATAACCAGTGCCTTAGAGCAGCCCTTACCCTCAGGACTCATTGCTTAATTATAAAGCAGATGGTTCGAGCCCTGAATGCTGATTGGCTGAAAGCAGTGGTATATCACACTGTATACCATGGGCATGGGTGAAAGTAGATTTAATTTCTTCCGGCACCAAAACAAATTATTTGAAGCAGAGCAGCACTGTATGCAGTTGCCGATTTAAGTATAGGCGGCATCTTGCCGGGGGTGGCACGGGGCGCCCGCACAAAACAATTGGAATGGTGACGTTTGCGCGATCGGTTTTCTATTGCTCATTAGCACGTCACGTCAATGATATCATGTCACCGTGTGGGACTGTGGGTCAATTAACCTTGTCGGAGTGGGCGCCCTGATTCTAGTTTGTGAACTAGGCAGGCTACTGCCTGGGAAGGTCTCCCACTCAGAAGTTCGAGATGTGGAGGGAGGCGGGGGTAGGTTGACCTCAGGTCTCCCCACTGGAAGCCCGAGGTAGGGGAGCGGAGAATCTATCAAATAGCACACCTCTAACTGTGTACAGTACTAATGCAATTAGTAAAATCAGTCACACTACGATATGCTACCAAATAATCCACAATTCATTCATAATACTGTGAATATATAGTTTCACAGACATATTTTTGAATTTTTTTCTGGTTTGTGCGAAATCATTAAGAATAATATAAAACCAGTCTGCACACCACCAAGGTGAATTGGTTTAGTCTTGAGTCCTGGTTGACAGTGTTGGGGGATGGGTCATGTATTGTTGCTCGAGTGCCAAATCAACACAAATTTGTTTCTATTTGTCTTCCTTACTTCTTTTTGATATTTATGAGTCTTATTTTTGTATATCTTTTTTATATTTATATAGTTTTAAATGTTATGGTTATTTATTTGTGTTGTTCCAAATGTCTGAATAAAAATTACAGTTATTGCAGAATGGTGTTTGTTTTTTTGTTGGCGGGGGGCGCTGAAGGGGGGGGGGGGGGGTTCGCCCAGGGAGGCATACAAGCTAGAACCGCCACCTCGACCTAGGATAGACAAAAAAATAGCTGACATGTGCATTATTTATTTATTTTTCCTACATTTTATTTAACCTTTATTTAACTAGGCAAGTGTATAGGCCTAATGAAAATAGACCCTTCAGGTAAAAATGGACAGAGACATAGGCATTCTTGCCATATTTCTCCAATGTCAAACCAGAACGTCTGGTTTGCAACGAAACGGTTGCTATTTGCAAATAATACAATATTAGACATCCTTATGAATCAAAGCATGGCACTTTCAAAAGTTACTTTTCCCCACCTGTCAGACGCACGACCGACGCAGAAAAATGTAAGCTTCAACTGCTAGATACTCGTCCGTTGCTTAACCTAACAACAGAAGTGCCTCCCTAAAAGCTGCCTGAGTTTGAACATATTCTCTTTTCGGGAAAGTGAAAAGAGAATATAAATATAAAGTGAATAGCAAAGTGCATTTTTGTCTCCTCGAATATTGAAGGCCGCAGCTCAGCATCAGGATGTAGAGACGAATCAATGTATTGCCCACAAATGTAAAATGCCCACAAAAGACCGGACTCTGATACATATGGGGATATGTATCAGAGTCCGGTCTTTTGTGGGCATTTTAAAGTTTGTTTCTAGCATTAGGCATCATATTATCTGGAAACTTAATTATGCATATATATATATATATAAAAAAGCTAACAAATCAGCGCTCATCTATATAGCCCTAATGCTCTAGTGTCTAGGGTGAGAGAAGTCATCATTGTTTTTGGTGCAGAATAATGTGAGGTGTTGTGTTGTTGGAGATGCGTCTTGGACAGTTTAGCTCGGGAAATGCCGCCCTCGTCAAAGTGGCACTCTAGCAAGCCCAATCCTACCTAATGGGCAGGCCGGCCGTGGGGCCTAATCATATAATTATATTTAGAATCCCTATTAATTCAATGATTGTCAAAACAATCACTTCAAAGGGCTCCTTTACTAGGCTACCCGCACACGTTCATCCACTCACAACATACTGCACTGCAAGCCTCCAAACAAAGTGGTGACAGGAAAGAGACATCTGTTACACAAAACACCAAAGTGTAGACATTTGGCGATTGTCATTAGGCTAGAATGAATGCCTCCACTGCTGTCTGCTCGCGTCTCAGTTTCAGCCGCTCATCTCAGCCTTGGCAAAATGCCAGTGTTCTTTCTATACTTTCTATAGAACAAACTTCACGTCAGGATAGGCAGCCAAAATTAATAATTCATGTATGCGTGTTATATTAAACATAGGGGAGGGAGTAAAATGTAGGCAAGCAATAAGCATTCCAGAACAACTACTGGTCTAATAAGACATGGGAGAGATTACGATTTATGGCAAAGAGATTTATTTATAGACTATTACACTTGAAACAAATAGCCAAACCATAAACTGCAGACATGCCTTGTGCCTCCCCTGCGATCAAACCAACAAAAAAGAAAATGAATCACAGCCTAACGTGATCAGAAATCTCAACTAGCAAGCAAGTCGCAGCTATGAAGAATTGAGTGCGTGCGCGTTCACGCAAAGCGGGGGGAGAATTCTGGCAGGGGGGAGATTTTCGGCACAACACCAGTACCGCATACCCCCACTACTTATTTTGCCAGGACGCTGTACCAGACCATACCATACCATTCCTTACTTTCACCCCTGACTAAAGTTATGACAAAACATTTATTTTTTATCTTCAAATTGCGTTGGTAACCAGTTTATAATAGCAATAAGACACCTCAGTCGATTGTGGTATAGGACCAATATACCACAGCTATGGGCTGTTCTTATACAAGGCAGTGCCTGGATACAGCCCATAGCTGTGGTATATTGGCCATATAACACACCCCCTTGGGCCTAATTGCTTAATTATAAACCAGGTGGTTCAATCCATGAAAGCTGACTGGCTGAAAGCTGTGGTTTTTAGACTGTATAACATGGTTATGCCAAACATTTACTTTTGCAGTTCTAAATAAGTTGGCTATTATACAAGGGGTGGGTCAAATCCTGGATGCTGATTGGTTAAAACTGCATTCAAGCCAGTGTCTATTCAACAAGTTACCTCTGGCTAAATCTGACTGGACACAGCTAATGGCTGTATCCAGGCACTCCGTGTTATGTCACGCTTAAGAACAGCCCTTACCCATGGTATATTGGCCATATACCACACCTCCGCAGACCTTATCGCTTAAATATACAGTAGGAAAGACCATAGCTTACTATTTACCTGTCCATGGTTGTACAGTACCTAAGGGGCATACAGTTTTATGTAATATAAAGTGAGATGAATGAAGAATGCATTTGATAAAAATTTATTAAAAAGAAAATACAGGCTATAAGTAATAACCTTTAGCAATGTTAAACAGTCTCCTTGCAGTGACAGTAAAATAAAAAGGCAATTCATCATCACAAAACAGGTGAACCTACAGAACAATGATTGTTTTAATGCAACACAGGCAGGGCTGGCGGTTATAAATGTACCAGTTGTAATACTGGCAATGAAAGTAAAACATTTTTTAAAACAGGTTTGATACACACTTTTCTTACATGTATTGCATGATCCATTTACTCAGAATAAAAAAATTGAACATTTCTTCAAAAGTATATAATTATGGTACACAGAATATGATCATAGGTGAACTTAATAGCAATGATTTAAAACTACCCCAACTGGAAAAAAAAATAAAAAAAATCCATCAACCCCATTGAACACAGACAAACATGATTAGCAGCAGGTTGTGTGTGGCAAGTTCCCCCGTTGCCTTCAAAGTGCTCTTAATTAAAAGCGTTGTCAGATCCAGACCCTCGGATGGCTGACATCAGGCAGTAAGGTGCGCACATCTGTGGTCTGCTACATTCACACACACTGAGAAGGGCTTCTCTGTGCCCCTCTCCAACAAAGAGCAAGACTAGGCTTTCAAGGAAGTGCAGGGACTACAGTGGAGAGCCTCACCAATCTACTTAGACTTGGGGCTGACAAAGAATAGGTACAGTAAGGAATGAGAAGTCCACCACCATGATTACTGGTAATTTGATTGAAAGGGCCAAGTTTTCCTACAGAACTGACTGTTTGACAAGTCAGTACTGATTGAGTAAGGCAAAGTCTCAGTCTCAGAGTTGGACAAGAAAGGCACAGCATTGAGACAGGGTAAAGTCCCCTGTGACCTGTGGAAGGGCCCCATTTGGCTGTACCCTTAGTACAGGTCACCAACCGGGTGATCGCAATCGACTGGTCGATCTCCAAGGCATTCCTAGTCGAGCGCCAAACATTCCTGTAAAAATTAAAACGATAAAGCCTTGCGTTCCTATTTTTCTTTATTTGTTTTGCGCTGTTGGCAGTAGGTGCACTTGTTTCAGCAGCCATAGATCCGGGAAGGCGAAGTGTTCCCATTTCATATCTGAAGGTAGAACTCTGCCTACCCGGCAGGCCCCGAGGGCAAATCAACAGCACCTATAGGCCTACCGCTGGCCAATCAGATAGCTCAGATCACTGTGTCTGCTGTATCATCGAACCATACTGTAAAAATAAACCTTGAACACACACCAAAGTTGATACTGTGAGATTTCGGAAGTTTTAAAACCATGACTAGAGAGAACGAATACGTCAAAGAGTTGTTTTTATGAGTAAGTTCATGTTTAAGTTGTTGTTCAGCACCGTCAACACTTTGTTCCACATTTTTAGAAGCCATAAAATGCACGTTCTCCCTACTTCCATTCATGCTGCAATGAACGAGTGCAGCAAAGTGTCCCGATAAGCTTGCCTTATTAACGGCTTGTCTATTACCAGTGTGACCATATACCACATCTAAAAAAATATATATACATTGGCAGGGCAATTCAAGCATAGCCAATTTGCAGTGATAACGAATTGGGCCTATAGACTACTGCACAAACCTAATTGTTACAGAACTGTTTTCAATTGGGTAATGTTGCATAGGCGTAGTACGTTTTTAAGTCAAATAAAAATAAATAAATAATCTGCGCTAAATCGCAGCTTGCATTTTGACCCAGAAAAGGTTGGTGACCACTGCCTTAAGTAGAATCCACACCACTTGTATCGAACAGAATACGTAGTCGGACACTCAAGATGTTTGTTTTCAGTCCGTGATCCAGCACCAATATTGCTCCCCACTCAGGGGGGGGGAATCTGTGTTTGAGTCAGTCTCAGTAAATGGTCAGGCTCATTGAGCGGTTCATCTTCTTGCCGACGAGTCTGGAGGTTTTGGGGTCAGACTGGACAGTGGAGCGGGTCAGAACTTTCTCCTCAGCTGCAGTTGTGTCAATCTGGGCCTTCTTCAGCTCCCTGGGGAAAGCAATGTAGAACAGTTAGACAAACCCTGAATTAGGGATGCACATTTTTGTAAATTCTACTGCAGACTAACCGACCCTTATTAACCGGTAAAAACATTTTCCAAACAGTAAAATTACCTGACAAACAGAAAATACTATGCATGCATACAAGGAACTGACCTGTTTCATTAAGAGTTTAATGGAAACATGCAACAATAGCAAGCCTATCGTCTTAACATTCAAAAGGCTATAGCCTATTACTGACCATGTAACTCCTGTAATGAAGCAGCTAATAAAACTTCATTTTCAAACATTTGCCAAAATGCAATTAGAGGGAAAACACAGTTTTAAACAATTCCCCTAATGTGAGTTGTGTTAGAAACTTAGAGGGGGAATCCAATAGCAACAACTAGGATGGGTTGTTAATATGACTAGGATTGTGCCTTTGGCTTCTGGACAACGAAAGAAAGTTGATGTGAAAACCAATAGAACAGGAGAGAAATGCTGGTTAATGGCACGAGGAAGTCGTTATAAAATAATTCCCTCCACGTTGCTATGGTTGGATTTTGGCTAGGCTACTATGAAGCAAGGTAAGACGCGCCTCATTATTTGAAGTACAGTAAACCGTTCAGGTTTAAAACAATCATACTGCCTCAAGCTCATACTGCAGTGGTGGGTGACACGCTGATAGCCTGCCTACCACTGACTATAGCCTATACGCTTGAATGGAAAGCGCACTTTGATTATGAGTCGTGATTAAGAAATAAAAATAGTAGCTATTTTAAATATCGTGGCCATCAAAACACGATTGCACACTGACTGGGCTTACAAAAAGCACGCTTCACTCCAGTATCAGCTTTTTCTGAGGGGCTGTTTACATTTACATTACATTTAAGTCATTTAGCAGACGCTCTTATCCAGAGCGACTTACAAATTAAGTTACAAACTGTTCTCACACCGTCTGACAGGTTGTAGGATATTCCGCTCCTCAAAACTTGCCTCTGTATGCCCATGTAAAAGCAAGAGCAAAAAAATAGCTAACCACTGCCTTTAGTATGTTGACAAAAACAACAACCTTCCAGGAAAAACATTGTGCTACATTCGATCGTTGTTTCAGTGCCATTCTGTACTTACTTCTGAAGCAGGGCGTTCTTAAACTTCTCTGCGTTGAGTTCCACACGGAGCAGGTCGGCACTCATTCTAGCTGCCGTCAACAGCACTGGGTGCTTGATAAGGTCAAAGGTGGATGGCCGCCTGGCGGGGTCAGGGTGGATCATCAGCTGCAGGGTGAAGGAGAAAAAAAAAAAAAAGATTAGTACTAGCTAGCAATAATGAAAAGGCTAACACAATCCAATGGATGTTTGAGAGCACAGTTCAAATAAATAAAATTGTTATCACATGCACCGAATACAACAGGTGTAGACTTGACCGTGAATGCATACTTCAAATGAACTGTATCCCTTTCAATATCACACAGCTTCATCAGTTTGTCTTACACAAGGACAGTGAGCGCCACTGAAGGGCAGTGGTACAGAAATGTATAGGAAGAGAACGAACAATATGGATTTTTGGGGGCTGATACCAATACCGATTTTCGGGGGTCAAGGAGGCCGATATTTTATCATTACATTTGAAGATTTTAATGACAACATTTCCCATGTATACAAGAAATATGGCTTTTCTCTGTGACTTTACTATTACACTTAGTTATCAGTAGAAAGTCATTATTCATGTTATTTATTACCTCTAAATATTAGTCTAGTATACAAAGTAAGAAATGTCAAATTGGAGGGTAATTCATTTTTATTTTTTTTAAATGCAGGATTCCGATTGACGCACTAAACCATTCAAGTCCAAATGCTTTTTCCCCCCTCCACTTTTCCGAACAATTCGCACAACGTCACCAACGCTGCTGCGGTCATTCTCTGTGGCAATATGTTGTTCAAAGTGGCTAAGGAGGACGCATTAATTAGAGAAATCCTATACTACTGGAAAAATATGCTACTGAAAATATTAGGGTATAGGCTATGCAGCCAATAGGATGAATCATGAAAGGAGCTCGTCTACGTTTCATTCAGTTGCACCCCAATTAACAAGAGAGGAAACAAAACTGACACCTGTTGTCATTTCTCGTTGCAGGCTCAGCGTATGTGCAAGAACTTTTTTTTTCTATCGGATTAAAGAGATGAAGTCCAGACGCTAGGCTTATTTTAGGAAACTTTCTGAATGGACATAGAGAATTAGTGAACTCATACACGCACGCACGCCCACCAGAAAGGACCCATCAATCAAAGCCGCCTGCAGTGCATCCCACTCAGACACATAAGCAAATCACATTTGTCCTTTCCCAAAAATGTATGAACCTTTCCTTAACTACAAATTAGGGACGGGCGGTATACTGTATTTTACTATATACCAGTATTGTTGCATGGCCCAGTTTGAGATTTTACTTTACCATCTATAACAGTATTTCATTGTTTGGTTTGTTAAATGTGAAAGACAACTCCGGCAGGTATAATGTCCGTTTTTATAGTTTAATTGTTTGCTACGAGTCATCTCCTTCTCCATGCCGCTAACCACACCAAGCCCTGCCGTCAGTCAAGGAGAGAGCAGTTCGACCATGGAGTCACAAGCACTTTGCCTTTCACTCTGCATGGTTAGATGGATGTAACAATGTTAGTGACATGCTGCTTCCCACAATCATTCTATAAATGACCAGTTAGTGTATCTGCTAGTTAGTTTTTTCTTAACAAGGTGCTGCTAAAATAATTTGTTAGCTGCTAATGCTAATCGTTATTTAGCTGGCTAGCTAGCTAGCTTGCTAAGTGTAAGAGCAAAGTGTTTTTGCTTTGTCATTATGGGGTAGTGTGTAGATTGAGGGAAAAAAACATTTGAATCCATTTTAGAACACTTTGGTCAACACTTTTATAAGCCATAAAACGCGCATTCCCCCTACAACCAGTTTTGCAGCTGCAATGAATTCGTGTACGATAAGCTTGCGTTGTTATTATTAGCGGCTGTCTTTTTTAATACCAAGGAATATTTCACTTTCTCTGGTTATAGGAGTAACAACATTGGTGCGTGAGGCAGAAATAATGCATTGCGACTTGAGCTTCGCCATCAGCAGGAAGACTGCCCCCTTTTCTCAGCGGCCGGAGGTAGAGCGGAGGGATGATGAGTCAGGTGAGAGACAGCCTCACCGCTGCTCCCTCTCTCAGACGCAGGCCATCAATACACAGAGTGCATTTGGAAAGTATTCAGACCTTCACTTCTCCCACATTTTGTTACGTTAAACAGCCTTATTCTAAAATGAATTAAATAAAATCCTCAATCTACACACAACACCCCATAATGACGATGCGAAAACAGGCTTTGAAATTCTTGCAAATGTATTAAAACAGCAAAAAATGAAATTACCTTATTTACATAAATATTCAGACCCTTTGCTATGAGGACTCAAAATTGAGCTCCGAGACAGTATTGTGTCGAGGCACAGGTCTGGACAAGGGTACCTAAAAATGTCTGGAGCATTGAAGGACCATGAATACACTGCCCTCCATCATTCTTAAATGGAAGAAGTTTGGGTCCACCAAGACTCTTCCTAGAGCTGGCCATACTGAGCAATCAGGGGACAAGGGCCTTGGTCAGGGAGGTGGAGTTCCTATGTGGAGAACCTTCCAGAAGGACAACCATTTATGCAGCACTCCACCAAACAGGCCTTAAATGGTAGAATAGACAGATGGAAATTACTCCTCAGAAAAAAAGGCAAACAGCCCGCTTGGAGTTTTCCAAAAGGCACCTAAAGGACTCTCAGACCATGAGAAACAGGATTCTCTGGTCTGATGAAACCAAGACTGAATTCTTTGGCCTGAATGCCAAGAAGCACATCGAGGAAACCTGGTACCATGCCTACGGTGAAACATGGTGGTGGCAGCATCATGCTGTGGGGATGTTTTCCAGCTGCAGGGACTGGGAGACTAGTCAGGACCGAGGGAAAGATGAATGGACCAAAGTACAGAGAGATCCTTGATATAAACCGTCTCCAGAGCACTCAGGATCTCAGACTGGGGCGAAGGTCCACCTTCCAACAGGACAACGATCCTAAGCACAGGCAAGACAATGCAAGTCTCTGAATGTCCTGAGCACTCGGACTTGAACCCGATCAAACATCTCTGGAGAGACCTGAAAATAGTTGTGCGGCGACACTCCCGATCTAACCTTCGAGAGGTTGATAGGATCTGCAGAGCAGAATGGGAGAAACTCCCCAAATACAGGTGTGCCAAGCTTGTAGCGTCATATCCAAGAAGACTTGAGGCTGTAATTGCTGCGAAGGTTCTTCAACAAAGCACTGAGTAAAGGGACTTAATATTTTTTGCTTTGTCATTATGGGGTAGTGTGTAGATAAATGAGGGGGAAAAAAACAATTTATTCCATTATCAAATAAGGCTGTAACGTAGTGTAAAAAGTCAAGGGGTCTGAATACTTTCCAAATGCACTGTTTATATACACTACCGCTCAAAAGCTTGGGTCACTTAGAAATGTATTTCTCTTTTTTTCAAAAACAAGTGTCCATTAAAATAACATAAAATTGATTCAAAATACAGTGTAGACATTGTCAATGTCGTAAATGACTATTGTAGCTGGAAACGACAGATTTTTTATGGAATATCTACATAGGCGTACAGAGGCCCATTATCAGCAACCATCCCTCCAGTGTTCCAATGGCACGTTGTGTTAGCTAATCCAAGTTTATCATTTTAGAAGGCTAATTGATCATTAGAAAACCCTTTTGCAATTATGTTAGCACAGCTGAAAACTGTTGTGCTAATTAAATAAGCAATAAAACTGGCATTCTTTAGACTAGTTGAGGATCTGGAGCGTCAGCGGGTTCGATTACAGGCTCAAAATGGCCAGAAACAAAGATCTTTCTTCTGAAACTCGTCAGTCTATTCTTGTTCTGAGAAATTATGGCTATTCCATGCGAGAAATTGCCAAGAAACTGAAGATCTCGTACAACGCTGTGTACTACTCCCTTCACAGAACAGCGCAAACTGGCTCTAACCAGAATAAAAAGAGGAGTAGGAGGCCCCGGTGCACTACTGAACAAGAGGAAAAGTATATTAGAGTGTCTAGTTTGAGAAACAGACGCCTCACAAGTCCTCAACTGGCAGCTTCATTAAATAGTACCCGCAAAACACCAGTATCAACGTCAACAGCGAAGAGGCGACTCCGGGATGCTAGCCTTCTAGGCAGAGTTGCAAAGAAAAAGACATCTCAGACTGGCCAATAAAAATAAAAAAGATTAAGATGGGCAAAAGAACAGACACTGGACAGAGGAACTTACTTGATCGCCAGTATTTTCTAGTCAAATTTACTCCACAGACTTCCCCTTTACCTCCTTAGCAACCAGTAAACATTCCCCCGTTTCAAGTTCATTTGCCACGTCCTCTGCATCCATTTTGCTGTCACGTGTTCAGAGTTTGTTACAACCAATTATTGATGTGATTATGATATGCTATAGGTCAGTCCCAATTGGTCACGTGCATGCGATGCATACGTTTCATGTAAAGACAGCAAGGGTTGAGGGAATATTTTTCCTAAATAAAATTAGGGGATTTCGGTAACATAACATTAGTCAGAAATGGCTATAATTATGTTGCGGCTTCAGCAACACGGACAGCACAATAAATGCAGTTCAAGTTCTGTGGTGGTCGCTGCAGCAGGGAGGAGACACACAATGGGTGCTTGTCACACAGTCACTTGCTGTAATATATATATATATATATATATATATATATATATATATTATTTACAGTGCATTAAGGCTGAGCCCAGCACAATCAGATCAATTGCAGTCAGACTCCCTTGTCATTTGTGTGTCTCAGTGCTTGATTTGATTAACATTTAGGAGGTGTCTCATACATACAGTTGAAGTTGGAAGTTTACATACACCTTAGGCAAATACATACTGTTTTTCTTCACAATTCTTGACAATTAATGCTAGTAAAAATTCCCTGTCTTAGGTCAGTAAGGATCACAACTTTATTTTAAGAACGTGAAATGTCAGAATAATAGTAGAGAGGATTATTTCTTTCAGCTTTTATTTCTTTCATCACATTCCCAGTGGGTCAGAAGTTTACATACACGCAATTAGTGTTTGGTAGCATTGCCTTTAAATTGTTTAACTTGGGTCAAACGTTTCTGGGAGCCTTCCACAAGCTTCCCACAATAAGTTGGGTGAATTTTGGCCCATTCCTCCTGACAGAGCTGGTGTAACTGAGTCAGGTTTGTAGGCCTCCTTGCTCGCACAAGCTTTTTCAGTTCTGCCCACCAATTTTCTATAGGATTGAGGTCAGGGTTCTGTGATGGCCACTCCAATACCTTGACTTTGTTGTCCTTAAGCCATTTTGCCACAACTTTGGAAGTATGCTTGGGGTCATTGTTCATTTGGAAGACCCATTTGCAACCAAGATTTAACTTCCTGACTGATGTCTTGAGATGTTGCTTCAATATATCCACATAATTTCCTGCCTCTGATGCCATCTATTTTGTGAAGTGCACCAGTATCTCCTGCAGCAAAGCACCCCCACAACATGATGCTGTCACCCACGTGCTTCACGGTTGGGATGGTGTTCTTCGGCTTGCAAGCCTCCCCCTTTTTCCTCCAAACATAACGATGGTCATTATGGCCAAACAGTTCTATTTTTGTTTCATCAGACCGGAGGACATTTCTCCAAAAAGTACAATCTTTGTCCCCATGTGCCATTGCAAACCGTAGTCTGGCTTTTTAATGGTGGTTTTGGAGCAGTGGCTTCTTCCTTGCTGAGCGGCCTTTCAGGTTATGTCGATATAGGACTCGTTTTACTGTGGATATACATACTTTCGTACCGGTTTCCTCCAGCATCTTCACAAGGTCCTTTGTTGTTGTTTTTGGGATTGATTTGCACTTTTCTCTCTAAAGTACGTTCATCTCTAGGAGACAGAACGAGTCTCCTTCCTGAGCGGTATGACGGCTGCATGGTCCCATGGTGTTTATACCTTCAGGCATTTGGAAATTGCTCCCAAGGATGAACCAGACTTGTGGAGGTCTACAAAGTTTTTTTCCCCTGAGGTCTTGGCTGATTTGATTTTCCCATGATGTCAAGCAAAGAGGCACTGAGTTTCAAGGTAGGCATTGAAATACATCTACAGGTACACCTCCAAATGACTCAGTTAGCCTATCAGAAGCTTCTAAAGCCATTTTCAGGAATTTTCAAAGCTGTTTAAAGGCACAGTCAACTTAGTGTATGTAAACTACAGTGAATTATAAGTTAACTAAATCTGTTAATAAACAATTGTTGGAAAAATTACTTGTGCCATGCACAAAGTAGATGTCCTAACCGACTTGCCAAAACTATAGTTTGTTAACAAGAAATATGTGGAGTGGTTGAAAAATAAGTTAATGACTCCAACCTAAGTGTGTGTGTATGTATGTATGTATGCATGTATGTATGCATGTATGCATGTATGCATGCGTGTGTGTATGCATGTATGTATGCATGCGTGTGTGTATGCATGTATGTATGCATGCGTGTGTGTATGCGTGCGTGCGTGTATGCGTGCGTGCGTGTATGCGTGCGTGCGTGTATGCGTGCGTGCGTGTATATACGTCTGACTTCAACTGTATATATGAATAAAAAAAACATTTAAAAATTTCAACCAATCGATTCAGACGACTCTTGGTCGACCAAGTTCTCTTTTGTCGGGGACAGCCCTAATGGAAATAAATTGAAGAGGAAAGTTAAGGGGGATATAGAGATAGCTGTGAAGATGCAATTGACCATTAGAAAATAGAAACAGGCACGCAACCTGTCCGTAGCCTAATGCTCAGCAATTGAAACATTTTTGTGAAGCAATTGGTGGTTATGTTGACACGACATTTTCATTTGAGTGAGTTATGTGTCACCACTTACTGATATGAGTAAACTTCTGCTAAACCTTTTTTTCCCCCCTGTCTTTTAGGGTTACCTATAGCACAGGTGGTCGCCTAGATTCACTTTAGCAGGCCTATAATATATAGCCGAATATATGAAATTAAAAAGTACACAGTTCTTCACTGTTCCCTTTTTGCGCAATTCACGCATCTCCGCAGGCAAATCTCTTCAACGAGTAGCCTATACGGTGCATTCGGAAAGTATTCAGATCCCTTGACTTTTCCACATTGTTACATTACAGCATTATTCTAAAATGGATTACATATAGTTCCCCCTCAATCTACACACAACACCCCATTATGACAAACCAAAAACTGGTTTTTAGAAATGTTAGCAACAAATTTAAATATCACATTTACATAAGTATTCAGACCCTTTACTCAGTACTTTGTTAAAGCACCTTTGGTAGCGAATACAGCTTCAAGTCTTCTTGGGTATGATGCTACAAGCTTGGCACACCTGTATTTGGGGAGTTTCTTCCATTCTTCTCTGCAGATCCTCTCAAGCTCTGTCAGGTTGGATGGGGAGCTTTGCTGCACAGCTATTTTCAGGCCTCTCCAGAAATGTTCAATCGGGTTCAAGTCCGGGCTCTGGCTGGGCCACTCAAGGACATTCAGAGACTTGTCCCAGAAGCCACTCCTGCATTGTCTTGGCTATGTACTTAGGGTTGTTGTCCTGTTGGAAGGTGAACCGTTGCCCCAGTCTGAGGTCCTGAGCGCTCTGGAGCAGGTTTTTAATCAAGGATCTCTCTGTACTTTGCTCTGTTCATCTTTCCCTCAAGCCGGACTAGTCTCCCAGTCCCTGTCGCTGAAAAACATCTCCACAGCATGATGCTGCCACCACCATGCTTCACCGTAGGGATGGTGCCAGGTTTCCTCCAGACGTGACGCTCGGCATTCAGACCAAAGAGTTCAATCTTGGTTTCATCGGACCAGAGAATCTTGTTTCTTATGGTCAGAGAGTCCTTTAGGTGCCTTTTGGCAAACTCCAAGCAGGCTGTCATGTGCCTTTTACTGAGGAGTGGCTTCTGCCTGGCCACTACCATAAAGGCCTGATTGGTGGAGTGCTGCAGAGATGGTTGTCCTTCTGGAAGGTTCTCCCATCTCCACAGAGGAACTCTAGAGCTCTGTCAGAGTGACCATCAGGTTCTTGGTCACCTCCCTGAACAAGGCCCTTCTCCATCGATTGCTCAGTTTGGCCCGGCCAGCCCTAGGAAAAGTCTTGATGGTTCCAAACTTCTTCCATTTGAGAATGATGGAGGCCAATGTGTTCTTGGGGACCTTCAATGCTGCAGACATTTTTCAGTACCATTCCCCAGATCTGTGCCTCTAAAAACCTGTTTTTGCTTTGTCATTATGGGGTGTTGTGTGTAGATTGATGAGAAAAACGTATTTAATAAATTTTCAAATAAGGCTGTAACGTAACAAAATATGGAAAAACTCAAGGGGTCTGAATACTTTCCGAATGAATATAGACAAACAGCAATATAGTTTGAAACTTATTTGTGATGTTATCACATTGGCCAAATTGATACGGTGCTGCATTGCAAACGTAACAAATTGACCTGTCAGTGGCAGTGTTCCAGATAATTTATATTGGTCAACAACTTATTTTCACATGTGAAAAGATGGGATTTAAAAAAAAAAAAAAAATGTAATTCAACCTGTTCCCGAATAAATAACTGACCTATTGTGGCAGGACGATATTTCGCAATTGGTGTGAACAGAGTTTTAAAACAAGACCTAGTATATTTTTTTCCCTTCCTCCCAATTATTCAGACGAAAATAAGCCTTTTGTTTTTAAAGTTAATAAAAATAAACCATGAAAGTAAGCCTATTTAAAACAGTTTTCACCCTTATTTTATTTTCACGGCAGTCTTCATCCATAACCGTCAGTTACACGGTTATTCAATTACCGTCACAGCCCTACATGTGTGCTCTAGTTCCTCAACGGCACAGCTAGGAGAGCTCAAAAAAGTACCTTATAGTTGAAGACTCTTCTTTGAGTCATAAAAGTGCATTGAAATTGCTTAGGAACTGTGCACACTTTGGAGAGCTGTGTGGCCCCTTGGAGACACCAGTTAGTCCTCTCACTCAAACCCTTGTCATTTTTTTGGTCTTACGTTGCACCTACCCTACATTTTCCAGGAATAGTCTTATGTTAGTGAATTTATCCAGAGTATTTTCAGATTTCGTATCAACAAATGCAGCAGTAAATACAGTAAATGTAAAATGCACATAGAATCAACAGTATAATGTTTGGACTCAGTCTTGTGAACTGTTGTGTCCTCACCTTTGGTCTAATAATGTTCCCATAATCCCCAAACTGTTCTCTTTCAATTGCTACCATGGTTATGCATATGCTTTTCATATTTCTTCTGTAAGAAACATTTCAATTTAGCCCTATCCATATTGGCCCATTCCCACGAGTGTAAAGGGTTAATGAATACATTTTTAGAAGAAACAATACATTTCACTTTGTTTTTCCCAATCTAACTACATAACAATGGTAATAATTTGATTTGAAAGGTAAAGCTCTTGATAAACTGGGAAAATCAAGATGGCATAGGCCTACTCACAATACAGGTAAATGCATATTCAACAGGTGTGTGAGCATGCTTTGAGTTATTGAGCTTGTTTTGGCTTATTTCAGTGGAGTATATGGTGCTACAGATGGTAAGCGATCTGTTGTCCTTCCATTTGCCTACTGATCAACAACATTTGTATAGAAGCAGCCTAATCTCTTCTTTCATAAACTCACTGTTCCTAGGCCGTCATTGAAAATAAGAATTTGTTCTTAACTGGCTTGCCTAGTTAAATAAAGGTAAAATAAAAAAAATAAAAAAAGTGCATTGTCTCTAAAACTGTAGCAGACAAGTCACTCCTCTCACATGCAACAGTTCCTCTAGAAAGAGAAAGTAATTTAAACCAGTGAACGGTTTCGGAAACAATCTTGCTTTGCATACTAAAACAAATAAAGTTATGCTAGCTGAATGTAACCTATTTTACTAGCTAGCAAAGTTATGCTAGCTGAATGTAACCTATTTTACTAGCTAGCAAAGTTATGCTAGCTGAATGTAACCTATGACGGTTAAGACCTGTAGCATGTATATGGACATTTTACCAAACAGTAAATTAATGATCACGTGTTATTATTCAAGTGTGCTTAAGCCAGGAGTTCCAAAACACAAGCCAACCTATATGCAGCATGAGTGGGTAGCTAACAAGATGCAGTCCAGCCAGAGGTACAGCGCCGGCTTGGAACAGTGCACTCGCGCTAAATGGACTTCCGGCTGCGCAGGGCTGATCGACTAGGAAAGGCTAATATAGTTCTTACCTTGAGTAGACTCAGGAATTGCTGAGAGAGAACTTGTGGAATGGGTGGAAGTTTTCCCTGACGGATCTGGTGCCACTTGTCCCCATTGCTGGGCATAGGCTCTGCCCCAGATGCACTGATCACAGTCAGGGCCAGGGAAAAGACGTCTGCCTTTGTCAAGTTACTGTAGTCCTGGGAGAAAAGCTTGACGTGATTAGGAAAGCTGTAGAGAACCATTTGAATGATCCATTTGAATGATCAAATACTACACTTTAGCCAGGGAGAATTTGTTAAGTTTCTCCTGGAGAGAACACTCACCTCTTGAAGGACTTCATTTGCCAGGAACCTGCTGTCACCTTCCTCAACTTGAGGATTGTTTAACCTCGTCACGTGGCCAAGGTCCCCTATTTTGTACACGACACTGGTGGCCAGTCCATCCTTTTCGTCCTCCTCGTCACACGTGTCTACTACACTACCAATCGTCTTGCGTGATATAAAAATATTGCCTGAAAGAGACAATACGCAAATTAGTTTTCTAACCAGGTTTCCATACAACCTTTTTATGTGGGTAAAGTACATGTCAGATAAAAAAAATTTTAATGACAGGCCTGATGAAAACAGAACATTATCCGGTAAACTTCCAAATGTCGACAAAATAAAATACGCTAGAGAAGGTGGGATCTTGTCGGTAAAATGAATTATGCGAAGTAAACTTGGAGTCACATAATCACGTGTGGTTCTGCTACCATGACTCGTTGGGAAAAGCATGCAGTTTATTAGGCTACAAATTAAATAAAGGATGATGACCGTCACAGGGTGGTGAAAGTGCAAGGTGATGATCTTGATGGTCCTTTCCAATAAATATCAAGGCTGCCGTTTGACAAACAAATTCTCGCTCTTTTGTCCATCATAATAATAATCTCATGTAGTAGGCTATACGGGCACTCTAGCCAACAGCGCACAGATAGCGCTGTTGGATAGAAGCGCACGTGCCAATACCAGAGTGGTCTCACTCGCTGTATAACGCAAAAAAAAAAAAAAAAATTGTGACAAAACCATCAGTAGAGTTGAAAATGCGATGAAAACCCATTTAACTTGTTTTTTTTTTGTGTACTTGGTAATTTAAAACGGCAAAAAAGTTAGCACTACGTCATCATGCACAGCCTTTTATCTGCAACAAGTCAATTTGATGGAAGATTCTCTGGTGGGTAAACGCACATATTGTTTTTAATGCAGATTTTTGAATAATCGCATGAAAATCTGTCGCCAATTGGATGGAAACTAGCCAATGACTAAAACAAAAACACGTCAAACAAATTGCATTAAACATTGAATTAGGGATGTTTCACAAGAGTTCCTTCTGTAAAAAAAATGTAACTTGAAAACAATTTGACACAAGCAAGAGCAGTGTGCTGGTTTCTCTTATTTGCTGTTAAATTCATCTCCTGATACAAAAGGTTCATGCTTTCCCCTCAGTGGTACTTACTAGGCTTGATGTCCATGTGGACCAGTGAGGACGAGTGGATGTACTTGAGGCCGCGCGTCACCTGCAGCAGAAGGTCCTTCAGCTCCAGCTCTGACAGGAAGCCGAGCCGCCGGTAGTTCTTGGCCGTGACGTCCGAGAGGGTGCCGGCGTTGCAGTACTCATTCTGGATGAGCATGCGGTCATCCTCAGCCCAGGCAGAGTAGTAGCGCACCACGTGGGGGTGCTGGCCCAGCACGGCGTGGGCGTACACCTCCCGGAGGGCGTTCTGCCTACGGTGGGAGGAGGGAAGAACAGATGTGGTAAGATTTGGCATTTCTTCAAGTTTGATGTTTACCGTGCCTGTTAAGACTGTGGATATGACATCTCGCTATTGCCAGCTTTAAGTCTCGAGACTGACTTCAGCAAGAGTGTCCATACGCAATAGATCAACTCCAACTTACTCATCCACAGAACCTGCCAGGGGCTTCTTTGAACACTTGATGGCGTACACGCAGCCATCCAGTCTTTTCACACACTTGAAGACGGCACCATACTCCCCACAGCCGATCTTTTCTAGCTCGTGGAACTCTGAGGCATACCTGGAATTCATGTTGCTCGCCATCATGGTTATTCTCTGAGGATAGACAATGAATAGAGAATCATATTCATCCAAATAATATATAGTTACACCATGTTATCATTATCTCACATTACACTCCATTTAACTGCATATGCGCAAATGCACATCAGGCTGAGAGCTTTGCTGATGGACAAAATAACATGACCACAATGCTGTAAAGAAATCAGGACAAGAAAATAACTACCTTTGGTGGAAGGACTTCTTCCTCTGTTTCAGCATCACTCACCTCCATGTCCTCACCACAGGAGCTGAATAAGACAAGACAAAGAGCTTGTTAGCGCACATTCTACACACCAGTGGGCAGCACTGAAGCCTTCACACACACACACGGCAGAGTTCATTAGTGACCATGATGGGGTCTTGGTTTCCTGCCAGACTTTTGCCGTACTCATGCTTGTCAACGGATTTAACGAACCAGGCTAGAAATAACAATGGGCTACAATCTGTGTGTACCGACATACGGACACATTCAGGTATCAAGTGATAAGATAGTGTTAAATTATTGTCTGTTAAAAATTGGACTCAGTTATATTGCTAGATAGTCCAATACTTAGTTGGCAAAAATAAAGTTAGTCCTACATTCTAACAATGCTTAATGAGTGACATACTCATTATAGTGTGCCCTTTTTCTGCTGTTCCTCTGTTGAGTTTCAGACTGGATGAGGAGGGATTCGGGGGTGAAGGGGTTTATGTTGACCAAAGGGGTCTGGCTTCTCCTGCTGTCCGGACCAGGTTTCCCTGTGGATTCTACATTCCCGAAGAGGGCTACTCTCCTACTTGAGGACGCTGAGCTGGCAGTTCTGGCTTTGTTCAGCAAACTCTGCAAATGACATAATTAACATATTCAAGACATGTCGAGACACTTAGACAAGCCTTTAGATAAAGTTAAAATAACCTTAATTAATTGAAATAACATCACATATAAATAACTAATTGAGTAAAGTTGAAGTGAAAATCAAAATATGCCTTTCAATGTAAATACTGATGTCTGATTTGGAATCTGACTGACGAGATATATATAAAATAAATATAGGTCACTGGGCCTTTAGTATTATTCCAACAACAACTACCTTTACATTTTTGAAAATGTTAAGTTTCAGTCAATTGGCTAGCTGTCAGCCTGCTGTTATGTAATTGTACAATACTACCTGTACAAAAGAGGGCGTTACTATTAATCCATTAACAGGTGCCTATTCATTTTTTAAAACATTTAAAGTTTCAATGAGTCATTAGGTCATGCTGCCAATATGTTACTAGATGCCAATACGATCTCGCTGACTCGTGCTTGGCTCTGCCCCACTCCTTGTTTGTTCTGCCCACTATGGCTCATTTGTTCCCATTGGAAACGACAGGCTGTGGTCTCTTGGTTTAGTTATAAAAAAATCTTTGGCTTAACTAGCGTGACTAGTTAAGCCTCCCGAGTGGCGCATCGGTCTAAGGCACTGCTTCGCAGTGCTTGAGGCGTCACTACAGCCCTGGATTCGATTCCAGGCTGATTCACAGCCGGCCGTGACCGGGAAACCGATTAGGCGGTGCATAATTGGCCCAGCAACGTCCGGGATAGAATAGGGTTTGGCCGACCGGGATTTCCTAGTCCCATCGCGCTCTAGCAACTCCCTGTGACGGGCTGGGTGCCTGGCCGTTGACTTCGGTCGCCAGTTGTGTCGGAGGAAACACCGTACATTGGTGCGGCTGGCTTCCGGGTTAAGCGAGCAGTGTGTCAAGATGCAGTGCGGCTTGGCGGGGTCGTGTTTCGGAGGACGCATGGCTCTTGACCGTCACCTCTCCCGAGTCCGTAGGGGAGTTGCAGCGATGGGACAAGACTAACTACCAATTGGATATCAAAGTTGGGGAGAAAAAGGGGTAGAAGTACAAAAACATTAAAATTTAACTAGCCAACCGGCACTTCCACTGGCTAGCGGGTCATCTCAGAGCATGAATATAAAATGTTGTCAGAAAATTAAAAAATTTAAAAAAAAAAATTTAAAAAAAAAAAACGGCCATGGCGATAATAATTTGAGTAATTCAGAGGATGTTTTGTGCACTAAAAAGTGTCTTTATTAGGAATTTTCTACTTTGACTTCTCTATGGGCCAGTCAAAAATGTGCTTCCAGACTGGAACCCTGGCCCCTTGGTCAAAAGCCATACTGCCGTTTCAATAACCACGTTTACATGCATGTATTGCAGATGGGCTTAAAAATCCTACAAGTACCACCACCACATTTCATACAGGAAAAATCTTTCCACTGCTTTGGAGTTATTCTGTTTTCTCTACGGTCCCTAAACAAAACAGACAATTTTACAAGTGTTAACTAGATTACTAATGCTTTCAATCTATCAATGCAAGAGATTCTGGTGAGCACTACTTTATTTAGTCTTCTGGGGCAACAAGTTATGACAGAAGAGAAGAGGTATGCATCTAACTATAGTTGACAAAGAAACAGCCTTCCAAATGACGTAAATTATAATATGGCCTACCAATGCTGGAAATTATAAGCAGAAGCTTATATGAATTAGGAGTGAAAGTAGCCAGTAGGCTATATGATCCAGTACAGAGTATCAGCAAAATAAGTTATGGAATTCTGAACTGTAGGTAGCCTACTTTCTGAAGTGATTTGTTTGACAAAAATCAAGATGAAAACATCACAACACCCATGATATGTTAAACAGCCTGTGCAGCGAAAAACACCAGTAAATGGGATATGATGTTTACATGCCACAGTATCCCATCTAAGATCAGCATCTCTCAGGCATATTATTCGGGTTTTGCATATCTGGGACAAGCTTCTTCGGGTTATTGTAAAACAGGATATGACGTTTATATGCGTCCACTCAAAACAGAATACTTGAGTTTACCGAATAACGGAATATTGGTGTGTTTGTTAACGTGGTCAATGAGGCTGACTGACGTGTATGTAATTGTACACCACTACAAAAGTGGGTTCTTTCGAAAGCTAGTTGTTTTATTTTCTTACCTTCTACAAGAGTGGCAATTGGTGCACAAATCATGCATTTCATGAAACTTATATTAGAAAATGCATAAACTGGCAAAGATAGCTACTCCAACGTTAATGCAATATAAATAGTTACATTCTTCCTTACTACAAGGGTGGCACATGGTGCACAAATCATATCATAAAAATATATAGATTATTGAAAATATCAGAAAATGCATAAAATTGCTACTACTAGTGACTCCATAAATGTTCGCTAGCGTTAGCTACATTGCACCAAGTTGTCAAAACGATATTAGCCAATAATAGTGGGTGTGTTTCTTATAGGTTGCAGGTTTTCTGCATCAAAAGTTCTCAAACCTTTGGTGTGTGTGGAGTATCAAAAAGGAGTAGTTTTTTGAAGGTTTTATGTGGAGGTATGTCGGGGCAGTCTGGAATAGGTGAGCTCGAGCAGTCCCGGTCTTCCTGAATGCATGACCGCTCCGGTGAACTCCCGTACACCTGAGAGTTTTTCCGCGGTGACGCCGGGGAGCCTGTCATGAAAATAGCGCTACTGGGGGACTGAAGTTGAGACGGATAACTGAATCCTTCTTCGCCCCACCGGCACCGTTCCACATCAACCGCAGTCCGATTCAGAGGGCTGTTGTCCTCGAGTCGTTTAATATCGACACTGTCCAGTCGCATTGGAGAGTCAATTTCTGTAAAACCCGATGCGTCTCCTGTACTGTTGCCGTCATCTTCATCGTTCGGTTCAAACGGTAACTTTTGACGTATTGGTCGGGCGTTGGGAGATAAACTTCCATGACAACTGTAACGCTGCATTTTTCATTTAAACCCTGGCTATCAATTCTTAAAAATGTGGTTGTTTATACTTAACTAACAAAAAAATTGTAACCAACTCAACTGATAGCTAATCCGCGTAAATCACTATGCAACTATAACGTTAGCTAGCTAAATTATCTACCCACCAGTATCTATCGCAATACGATTATTAGCGTGTGATATCAAGAGTCACTGTGCACCAGAAAAGTCCAGAAACCGACGTCGGCCTGCCGCGCAGCAAAATTAACGTTAACTAGCAAGCTACAGTAAATTAGCTACTGTAGCAAACGAGATGGCAAAAAGTAAACACACTTGCTCAGAGACCTCCTAGACCTTACATTCCGAACACTTTCTCGTTATCTTGACTTGATGTATCGCAAGTTTTACATAACCAGCAAGCCTATGTTCATCTGATAAATTTGCTCCGAATACGTATATATACATTTCTACGTTCGTTAATATAAAAGTCTAGTTAGCCGCCCACGCCGTGGCCACTCCTACTAGCCAACGTTACAAGCACAGATAAAACAATGACACAGATATTTCACTGGATGTGTAAATGTGAAGCATCCGTTTTTCGGTTCCACTCACTACCAAATATGGTAGTGAAAGGAAGCCCACTGGGAGAAGTGGGAAAAAGATGGGTTTTGGCCGAGATTCTCCAAATGCCGTTTTCTGTTACTAAAACTCCAATATGTTATGAACAGAGTGGACTACGTTTTGTAGACCTTAGCCTTTACAAACGTTTTTTATTTATTTAATTGCGCTGTTTAGGAGTGCAAGGGCAGAGTTATTGCACATGAGCACTTCCCAGAGTAGGCGTTCCCTAACGGAAATATGCAGTTATATACTAACACGCGCCAATAGGATATCGCTAGCGCGTGCTTCTCCTCCCTCCTCTTTGCTTGTTCTACCCACGATGACTCATTTGTTCCCATTGGAAACGACAAGCTGTGGTCTCTTGGTTTAGTTATAAAAATCTTTGTTACGAGTTAAGTAAGTTATTTTAGCTACGGCGGAAAATGGCTGCCCGGCACAGCAACTCCTTGTCCAGAAACAGTAACCCAAAAAATTATCCCGTAAACTCGCAATAAAATGAATCGGCTATTTTAAAACATTACAAACTAGAAAAGTGTATTTTCACAAAAAGTCATTCACTAGCTAGCTATGTTTACAAAAATAGTTTTAATGTTCCTCCTATCACGCGCATGGTGCAGTGCTTCCCGCGACCGTTGATGAGATGACCTACTCATCAGCCAATGGGTACGACCCATGAGTTTTCAAAAGATGGGCGTTTCGGTGGGTGTAACCAAAGATTAGGTATTATTTTGACAAGATGGTAGCGTGACCACTCTAACATTGGAAATACATGTCCTCAAAGATGAAGGCAGGCAGGACCATCTCTAGCCAATGAGCAACATGGTTTGAGAGCATGTCGATTATTCTGTAGGTAAATCCGAGCTCTCCATTTAGTTTGTATTCATTTTTGCATGTCCATCATCCGTTTTGTATAGTATGTTACAAATTTGCAAACGTACAATACTTTACAATCGTATGATATGTTACAAATGTAAAAATCTACCAGACATTTTTTGTGTGCTAAAATTACACCAACAAAACACACACACAAAAAACAAATGAGCATACTTTGTAATGTTTCCAAAACAAATGTATTACTAGTAAGAAGTAATGTGGTATAATTGTTTAATTTCATTTTTCGGGACCTGAGTCTTAACCAAAATATTACAGATTACCCCAAAAATGTGTTCATGTTACCGGAGTAATGTGACTCAAGTCATGTTTGTGCCTGTGAGATTGAGTCTGACAATTAGAAGTGTTGTCTTTACTTCTGACGTTGAAATTCTTACACAGGGACACTCAAAGTCAATTTTAAATTGGAGAGGTTAATAATACAACAGGGGCAGGCAATAGACAGGTCAAGGCAGGCAGGGGTCAGTTAACCAGAGGTGGGGCAACGGTACCAGACGGCAAGCAGGGTCAGGGTAGACAGAGGTAAAAAATCCAGAGGTGGGGTACAGGTCAGGCAGAGTGATCAGGCAGGCGGGCTCAGAGTCAGGCCAGGCAAGGGGGTCAAAACCAGGAGGGTGAGGAAAAAGAGAGACTTGGAAAATCAGTCACTGAGACACAAAAACACTGGTTGACTTGACAAACAAGACAAACTGGTCACAGAGAACACAGGTATAAATACAGAGGGGATAATGGGGAAGATGGGCGACACCTGGAGGAGGGTGGAGACAATCACAAGGACAGGTGCAACAGATCAGGGCGTGACAACTGTTGTGTCATCGACAAAGAGAAATCTATTACAAAACACCAAAAAGTGTAATGACCATTAGAGATTGTCAAGCCAAGCCTTTGATACTGGTTAAGCCTACAAGGTAGAGAGGCATATATTTTATATAATTATAAATATCAGATTTCCCTCTAGCTCATCATTGTCTGCAGCCTGCTCTGATCGTAGTGTAATGAAACAGGCAGGGAGAGTGAGCTCTTTTGTGGTGGCCGGTGAACCCTAAACCTTATGGCCCTTAGTCCTGCATAGTATTGACTGTACCCCAAAAGCATGCTGAAGTGGCAAAGTCAACATCCCGGTTTATAAACACAGGGTCGCTACAGTTATTATATGTGGTCGTAAACATTATTTTGAGTTAATACTATGAGGGGGAGGGTGTTCCATTTATTTTACAGTACTAGGGGAGGGTCATGTGAAAATATTTGTAACTTTGGGGAGGGGGGTGCATTTTCTTTTATGACACCTTGAGTTGGACCAGCCCCTCCCCCACTTTACATTTAGATCTGTCCCTTAGAAACACATTTGGTGTCGGTTACAGCTGTGATTCTTTTTGGGTAAGTCTATAAGAGCTTTGCACACCTGGATTGTGGAATATTTGCCAATTTTTATAAAAATACATTTTTAAGCTCTGTCTAGATGTTGGGGATCATGGTCAGACAGCAATTTTCAAGTCTTGCCATTGATTTTTAAGCAGATTTAAGTCAAAACTGTAACTTGGCCACTCAGGAACATTCGCTGTCTTCTTGATAAGCAACTCCAATGTCGATTTGTCCTTGTGTTCATTGTCATTTAGGTCATTATTGCGGCGTCACTACAATATTCTTGATCCATCCTCAGTTTTCTACCATTACAGACATTGAACTCTGTAGCTGTTTTAAAATCACTGTCCTGCAGCTCAGTTCAGAAGGACGACAGTATCTTTAATGCGTTTGGGTGGTTTAATATATAATCCACAGCATAATAATTAACTTGACCATGCTTAAAAAGATAAGAAATGTCTGATTTGTTATTTTCACCCATCTACCAATCACTGCCCTTCTTCATGAGGCTTTCAAATAGCTCCCTGGTATTTGTAGTCTGTACTTGAAATTCAATACTTGAATGAGGGAGCTTACAGATGTATGTATGGGGGACAGAGGAAGGGTTAGTCATTCAAAAATCATGTCAACCCCTATTATTTCACACTAAGTGAGTCCATGTAATTTATGTGATTTGTTCAGCCAAATTTGACTCCTGAACTAATTTAGGCTTGCCTAAACAAAGTGGCTGAATACTTATGCAACGACTATATCAATTCATTCTTCCACTTTGACATTGCAGACAATTTTGTGTCGATTGTTGGCAAGAAATGATAAATAAATCAATTTGAATCCCACTTTGTAACACAATCAAATGTGAAGAAATCCAAGTGGAAGTTATTTATTCTGTCATTACGTTACAGTTACTGTACACTGTCTCTTATCACTTGTATGTAGCAATAAGGCAGCACTTAGAAATAAAAGCTGATGAACTCATGTTTTTTCTATTTTTGTAATATTTTTATTTGACACAAGGTCTCATTTTCTAAAATGGATGCGACGTCGTTAGAGTGCTACATCTAACACATCAAACACACTCAACATTGGCAGCCATGCTCATGAAATGTCAATCTAAGTGAGTTAAGAAAGTAATTAAAGGTCATTTCACGTAATTGAAGTGCCCAAGAAGAGTCGGTGGGGGACCAAGAAGTATCCAGGGGCTCCTAACATGAAGCCAATAAAGGCTGTATTTTACTTTGATAGCACAATCCTCAAAGACAAACACAGGCCAGTCAAATCTCTCAGGGCTTCCTTTTCACAGAGACACAACATATTTGCCATATGTTGAATTTAAGACTAAGCAACCAAGTTGTAACGTCTGTGTTATATAACGCTATCATCTCATCGCTTTTAGCCTGATCCTAGATCTGTTTGTGCTGTATAGGCAACTCGTATGTTTGTTCGTGTGACAAAGACCCTAGGAGTTGGCTATGCAGCACTAGATCTGAGACCAGACTACTCAGCTTTCACTAGTTGATTGACACTTATGCAGCCCAAAGAGGCCACGATAACATTCACCCAGACCTCTCCATGGTAACTCAAGTAAACAATGGAGTTTAGAGGCTATCTGCAGACTAGAGACAGGCAGGAACACTCTCGGGGATTCACAGAGGTACAGTAGCCTATCATTTGATACTATTAAACACCTAAACGTATAACAATGAAAGTATAATTAATTTCTGCCTCAATTAAATATATATATTTTAAATCATATATGGAAAACATCCCTGTCACTGCAGAATTGTTTTAGGTGGGAGCTCTTCATTTATTCCTTTCGTTGTTAGTTTACAGATCTTGGTTTACAGGTCTCTTATACACTGAGGATACAGTATACACAACATGTAGGCCTAATATGAGACATTTCAATAGGTATTTTGTTTTTCCTCTACTTCACTAATACTTTGACATCTTGGGCAAGGATGGTGTCTGTCTCGCAGTCAACTGGTGAGCCTCACAGCAGGCTCCTTCCATTGTTCCTGGGCCTGAGGTACAGGAATGTGTCCTTTGTATTGGACACCTCAGAGGACATGAGCACTGCTCTGGGGTCAGTGAAGCGCCTGCTCATCCAGACCCTGCTGAACAAGGCGTCCCTCAGAGACTCGCTCTTCAATATCATAGGCTTCTCATACAAGGTACTGTACAACTCACAATGTTAATGCTGTAAGCAATATCATCAAATCAAATGTTATTGGTCGCGTACACATATTTTGAAGATGTTATTGCAGGTGCAGCAAAATACTTATGTTTCTAGCTCCAACAGTGCAATAATACTAAACAATACACACAAATCTCAAAAATAAAGAAACTAAGGAATATCAGAATGAGCAATGTCAGAGTCCGGAATATAAATATGTATATGATGGTGTGTGTAGACAGTACATGAATAGAAAAGGTGTGTACAGCAGTAGTTCTATGACTAGAACACAGTATATACATATAAAGTTGGTAAAACAGTATGTAAACATTATTAAAGTGACCAGTGTTCAATGACTATGTACAGTTGAAGTCGGAAGGTTACATACACCTTAGCCAAATACATTTAAACTCAGTTTTTCACAATTCCTGACATTTAATCCAAGTAAAAATTGTCTTAGGTCAGTTAGGATCACCACTTTATTTTAAGAATGTGAAATGTCAGAATAATAGTAGAGAGAATGATTTATTTCAGCTTTTATTTCTTTCATCACATTCCCAGTGTGTCAGAAGTTTACATACACTCAATTAGTATTTGGTACCATTGCCTTTAAATTGTTTTGGGTAGCCTTCCACAAGCTTCCCGCAATAAGTTGGGTGAATTTTGGCCCATTCCTCCTGACAGAGCTAGTGTAACTGAGTCAGGTTTGTAGGCCTCCTTGCTCGCACACGCTTTTTCAGTTCTGCCCACAAATTTTCTATAGGATTGAGATCAGGGCTTTGTGATAGCCACTGCAATACCTTGACTTTGTTGTCCTTAAGCAATTTTGCCACAACTTTGGAAGTATGCTTGGGGTCATTGTCCATTTGGAAGACCCATTTGCGACCAAGCTTTAACTTCCTGACTGATGTCTTGAGATGTTGCTGCAATATATGCACATAATTTTCCTGCCTCATGATGCCATCTATTTTGTGAAGTGCACCAGTGCCTCATGCAGCAAAGCACCCCCACAACATGATGCTGCCACCTCCGTGCTTCACGGTTGGGATGGTGATTCTTTGGCTTGCAAGCCTCCCCCTTTTTCCTCCAAACATAATGATGGTCATTATGACCAAACAGTTATATTTTTGTTTCATCAGACCAGAGGACATTTCTCCAAAAAGTACAATCTTTGTCCCCATGTGCAGTTGCAAACCGTAGTCTGGATTTTTTTATGGCGGTTTTGGAGCAGTGGCTCCTTCCTTTCTGAGCGGCCTTTCAGGTTATGTCGATATAGGACTCATTCTACTGTGGATATAGATACTTTTGTACCCATTTCCTCCAGTATCTTCACAAGGTCCTATGCTGTTGTTCTGGGATTGATTTGCACTTTTCGCACTAAAGTACGTTAATCTCTAGGAGACAGAATGCATCTCCTTCCTGAGCGGTATTGTACTTGCGTACTATTGTTTGTACAGATGAACGTGGTACCTTCAGGCATTTGGAAATTGCTCCCAAGGATGAACCAGACTTGGAGGTCGACAATTTTTTCCTGAGGTCTTGGCTGATTTCTTTTGATTTTCCCATGATGTCAAGCAAAGAGGCACTGAGCTTGAGTTTGAAGGTAGGCCTTGAAATACATCCACAGGTAGACCTCCAATTGACTCAAACGATGTCAATTAGCCTATCAGACGCTTCTAAAGCCATGACATCATTTTCTGGAATTTTCCAATCTGT
Organism: Salmo salar; assembly: GCF_965601325.2. Taxonomy (NCBI): domain Eukaryota; kingdom Metazoa; phylum Chordata; class Actinopteri; order Salmoniformes; family Salmonidae; genus Salmo; species Salmo salar. The sequence continues at coordinate 76,807,563 of NC_138300.1, read as the reverse complement.
TTAAAGGCACAGTCAACTTAGTGTATGTAAACTTCTGACCTACTGGAATTGTGATACAGTTAATTATAAGTGAAATAATCTGTCTGTAAACGATTGTTGAAAAAATTACTTGTGTAATGCACAAAGTAGATGTCCAAACCGACTTGCCAAAACTATAGTTTGTTAACAAGAAATTTGTGGAGTGGTTGAAAAAAAAGTTTTAGTGACTCCAACCTAAGTGTATGTAAACTTCCGACTTCAAATGTACATAGGGCAGCAGTCTCTAAGATGCAGTGTAGAGTACCAGGTGGTTGCCGGCTAGTGACAGTGACTAAGTTCAGGGCAGGGTACTGGGCGGAGGCCGGCTAGTGGTGACTAGTATGCCTATGTGAGTGTTTTACATGTGAGGAGTGTTTAGGGAAGATAATGCAGTGGTTCAGTACCTAGTTGTAGTAAAATACCTTTTTCCCAACCCTGGCGTATGGCTAATGGTTTGTCACATTTTGCTCAGCATTTTGACGCATTATGAACACCTTACATTCCTTCCTGGGTTTTACCATTGTTGTCCCATGTTGCCCAACCCTAGGTAACCCGTTGGTCTGAGCACATGGTGCCCTGTGCTCCAGACACTGTCTACGAGGCTCTATCCTGGATTCACTCCCTCAGCTCCAGTCCAGGTAGGGACCTCCTGGCTGCCCTGAGTACAGCCTTCAGCGACCCAGCCTGCCATACCGTCCACCTTGTCACCACCGGTCTCCCTGACCACCCAGAGGAACTCCTCCGGGCCCTGTCAACCATGGCAGGGGAGAGGCCAGTCCATGTGTTCCACCTGTCGCTATATAACCCCAGCAGCAGCAACTCTCTGGACGGCAGGACTCAGGACTTCATGCAGTGTCTGACTCACGCCACAAGAGGGAGCTGTTATGTTCTCCCAGTCGGGATGGATGGGGCATTAGAGCAGGTGGGGGACCATGAGAGTTGGTGATTCATTTACAGTGATTGAGTCTTAATGAATTTGAGTGTCCACTGCTCATCATTGAGCACTTACTTGATTAATTAGTCATTGTCGGGGTTAGTAGAAGGAAGGTCACCTCCACCAGATTTCATTGTGTCAGTGTGATTTCAGACAGTAGCCAAGTTCGTTATTATTACACTCATATAGCAGTCAATACACATTTGAATCCATGAGCATACAAAATATTAATCGATAAGAGCAAATAAATAAATAAAATACTAGTTAAAAAATGTTTATTATAAATGTCCTGCGGTCTTAAAGAGACTCATTCATTAATGAGCAGAAATATGGGTTTGGTGACCTCATGTAGTGTTCAGTTCTAGACTCTGGTATAGTCAGTTGGTTTTGGCTGCGGGTGTTCCTGCCTGTCACTGTGTTTCAGTCAGGGGGTAGCCAGTCTCTGAATTGAGATTTTAGGAGGCTGACAGCGAAGTCGGTGTCCTTCTTTAATTAAGCCGGAGTAGTGCAGGATACTGTAGTGGCATGCGCTCTTCTGAATATGCTCCAGGTTATCAGACTGGGCCTGGGTCAGTGAGCTGTGCCAAGCGGGAGCGGCACACTCCAGGGTGGGGCATAAGTACTGTAGCCAGTGTAAATGCTCACAAGGTCTTCCTGTAACACATGGAACCTTTATGAGGCGGAAGGATACTTTTTTTTTATTGCTCTTGATGACCGTAGTAGCAACCTGCTCGCCCCATTATAAGTCCTTTTGTACTATTACCCATAAAGTCTTAACAGCACTTTGAGATTCTGGCCCTCAATCCGGAAAGGGCACGGGACTGGGTGGATTTCTTGTGAAGGTTATTGATAGGACCTTGCACTTGACAGGGTTCAGTGACATTCTGCTTGCTTGAACCCATGTGTCGAAGTTGTTAAGAGCCTGCTGTGGTGTGCTGATGTTTCCTGTTGTACATGGAGTGGCTCAGATTTAGATCATCAACATACAATACATGACCAAAGGTATGTGGACACCTGCTTGTCGAACATTTCATTCCAAAATCATGGGCATTAGTACGGAGTTGGTCCCCCCTTTGCTGCAATAACAGCCTCCACTCTTCTGGGTAGGCTTTCCACTAGATGTTGGAACATTGCTGCGGGGGACTTGCTTCCATTCAGCCACAAGAGCATTACTGAGGTCTGGCACTGATGTTGGGCGATTAGGTGTGGCTCGCAGTCGGCGTGGCTCGCAGATGGGGTTGAGGTCAGGGCTCTGGGCTCTGTGCAGGCCGATCTCGACAAAACATTTCTGTATGGACCTCGCTTTGTGCGAGGTCCATACAGAACGGGCATTGTCATGCTGAAACAGAAAAGGGCCTTCCCCAAACTGTTGCCATGAAGTTGGAAGCACAGAATCGTCTAGAATGTCATTGTATGCTGTAGCATTAATTAAGATGGCACTATGCAATCGGGCAGGTAGCGTTCGCCTGGCATCCTCCAAACCCAGATTCTTCCATAGGACTGCCAGATAGTGAAGCGTGATTCAACACTCCAGAGAACGCGTGTCCTCTGCTCTAGAGTCCAATGGCGGCGAGCTTTACACCACTCCAGCCAATGCTTGGCATTGTGCATGGTGATCTTAGGCTTGTGTGCGGCTGCTTGCCCATGGAAACCTTTTTTTAAAATACTTTTACCTCTTTTTCTCCCCAATTTCGTGGTATCCAATTGGTAGTTAGTCTTGTCTCATCGCTGCAACTCCGGTACGGACTTGGGAGAGGCGAAGGTCGAGAGCCATGCGTCCTCCGAAACACGACTCAACCAAGCCAAGCCACACTGCTTCTTGACACAATGCCCGCTTAACCCGGACGCCAGCCACACCAATGTGTCGGAGGAAACACTGTACACCTGGCGACCGTATCAGCGTGCATGCGCCCGGCCCGCCACAGGAGTCGCTAGAGTGCAATGGGACAAGGACATCCCTGCCGGAAAAACCCTCCCCTAACCCGGACGACGCTGGGCCAATTGTGTGCCGCCCCATGGTTCTCCCGGTCGCAGCCTGCTGGGACAGAGCCTGGACTTGAACCAGGATCTCTAGTGGCACAGCTAGCAACTGCGATGCAGTGCCTTATACCACTGCACCACTCAGGAGGCCCGGAAACCCATTTCATGAAGCTTCCGACGAACAGTTATTGTGCTGAGGTTGCTTCCAGAGGCAGTTTGGAACTCGATAGTGTGTTGCAACTGAGGACAGACTATTTTTATGCGCTTCAGCACTCGGCAGTCCCGTTCTGAGCTCGTGTGACTTCGCAGCTGATCCGCTGTTGCTCCTAGACGTTTCCACTTCACAATAACAGCACTTACAGTTGACCGGGGCATCTCGAGCAGGGCAGAAATTTGATGAACTGACTTGTTGGAAAGGTGGCATCCTATGACGGTGCCATGTTGAAAATCACTGAGCTCTACTGGCAGTGTTTGTCTATGGAGATTGCATGGCTGTGTGCTCGATTTTATACACCTGTCAGTTTGAAGGGGTGTCCACATACTTTTTGGCCAAATAGTGTGTTTCCACATACTGCTGACATCTGTGCTGTGCTGTCAATGACTGATAGGAAGATGAGAGGGCCCAGAAGAGTTCCTTGAGCACACACCTCCCACCAGCTCCTGCCAGTCTTAGAGGCTGTCTTGGTAGCGTACCTGTTGTTTGTGGCCGGTCATGAATCTGTAGAGCCAGATTATTATTATTTTTTAACACATTAGCAACTGTTACATCTATAACAAACACTGGTGAGCTGGTTCAGAAAAAGGCTTGAATTTAACAAGGAATGTGAATTCCCAAATCTCTAAATTTAAGTCACAAAAAGAAAAAAGATTGAATAGGGAGAGTTATGATGAAAGTCTTGGGTGTGTGCTTCCAGGTGATCCCATTGTACACTGCAGAGAGCCAGTCCTCAGTGCCGACCTGTTCTCCAGTGAAGTCCTGCAGTCAGTCCACCTCTGTTGTTCCACTGCAGCCTTTACTGCCCTTATCTCCTCTCAGGTTGGTCTCCTGGATTACCAAATTTCAAACAGCTACATACGGAATGCACTGTATACACTGGGATTGTAAACCACTAGCCTGGATACCAGTCTGTTTAGCTAACATTCCACTCATCATGCTCAACACACTTTGGCACATCACACAGAGTACAAGGAGTTGAATATTAGCTAAACAGACTGGTACCCAGGCTAGTAAACCACTGCTATAACCACAAAATAATCAACCCTTTCTGGACAATTTGTCTATTGTGTGTACAGTATCTAAGCATTTACGGACAGGATTTATGTACAGTATCTAAGCATTTACGTACAGGATGTGGATAGACATGTTATTGGCTACATCTATGCAGTCTGGTTCCCACTGAGGCAAAATACATATATTTATTGTGGTTGTGCTGCAGGTGTATGCTTGGTAATCCCTTCTGTCCAGTTAGTAGCTGTGTGTTGTCAGGGAGGGCCCTGTCCCTATGCAGCACAGAGTTTCTCCCAGGCTGCCGTGTGTTGGCCAGGAGGGAGCTGGATGGCCTTTACTACTTGGGCACTGTAACGCAGCTAGTCCAGGTAACAAGCAGATATCCCTTCATGCATGTCATCTTTTAAAGGATTTTGAATATATTATCATATCACCTAAGCACAATATCATTCAAAAATGAAAGCACCAAACACCATGAGAGGCTTATGTAAGATGTTGGGTTTCTATCTTTAGCCTACCAGTGAATATACTGTATGTGTCAATGCTTCATTGAGCTTGGTTCCTTGCCTCCCGATGCCATGCCGTGAGCAAAAATGTATTTTCTTCTGTCCCCCAGGGTCGAAGAGGAGTGTACGTGGTTGAGTTTGACAGGCCGGGGACGAGGAGACCCGAAGGGGGAGACGGTCACGCTATGAGGATGTCCCAGCAACAGCAGCTAGTCTGCTCTCCAGACATGCTGAACCACACTCAGGCCCACACACACTGTCTGGTCCCTGGGGATGCAGTGTTGTCCCCGTGGGAACCTGACCTGAGGAGATACGGTCCGGGGAGAGTGGTCTCCGGAATGGAGACACGAGATTCAGTGACAGGTAAGGTGCGGTTTGATCAGAAGGGTTGACTATTACATTGTCTCCCGCTGTGAAAGAGTCATGACTCTGGATATGAGAACTATGACAGATGTTTCACCCCTTTCAGATCAGTAATGCTCAAAGTAGAGGCTGCATAGAAGACCAGTGTGTGGCACTATATTATACGTTGCACTCTAAGCTGAGGTCTGTATTTGCCCTTGCAGTAGAGAGTGGGAAGGGGCTCCAGGTGCTGCTGTGGAATGGTAGGCTGATGCAGGTGCCTGGGGATCTAGCTGTGTGGATCCCTGCATCTCACCATGAGCGGATCGTCAGGGAGCTCCAGCAAATTCCTCTGCCGCCATGCTGCAATGACAATTTGCTCCACGTCCAAAGCACCATGTGGGCTCCCTATCTGTACTGCACTGGAACACAGTGCTGTCCATCAGCAGGTGGACCATGCCATTGTCCAATCATGCAGCCATGGTGGCCACTGAGAGTTCCGCCTACTCATGTGCATGGCCTGAGAGAGAGGGAGGGGCTAGAGAGGAAAAAGCGGCAAGACAGGGCAGAGCTAGAGAAGAAGGTGGACCTCCAGTTGGGAGAGCTCAAGGAAACTAAAGAGGTCAAACATGAGACATCATCTTCATCCTCTTCATCCCTGTCGGGTGATGAGGAAGCAGGGGCCATAGGGGAAAGGTCTGTCAGCCCATTGGCCAGCACAGGGCCCTCTCCCCTGGACAAGCTGGGGCCAGAACACGGCCGACCTGCCTGGAGGTACTGGAGGAGAAGCCATCCAGAGCCACAGCACAGGCAACCAGGTATTGAGTATACTCAGCTAAAAATGTGTGTTTCTTTATGCACATCTTGCTTCTGGGCTTGTTGAAAATAACTGTATATTGGAAAAGCAGAATAACGCAAAACTGATGATTAAACAAACCAAAAGAAAAACATGCATGTTTACACCATACATATTTTTCAGAGAAAGTACCAAGGGGAAAATTCCAGTCTATGAAAATCAGCTACCCTGACGTCGAGATCAGTGGCTCACCCAATCACAGCTCCATGTTTCAGCCACTTCCTGGCTGTGAGAAGAGGGTGACCATCAGGGATGTGTTTGGCCTGACAGACTCCAAACCTCGTCCCAAAACGAAACTGCAGTTAACCGCTGGCAACACAATCCCAGGTGTTTATACATGATGGTTTTGACTATTGAAGATGAATCTTGTTGGGTCTTAAAAACACCCACACAAGTAGAAATACACATTTGAGCTGAAAGACTATGGCCAGAGCTTACCCATGATGTTGCACAACGGTGTAAGTCAATAAGTCATAGTTTTAGTCAGTGTGTGATATATTTGGCCTTGAAGTGCCAGAACCAAATGTGCGACTTCAGATGTTTCCGTGAGTCTTAGGTGTCTTTTCCTATGGAGATGACATGCAAATTACTTCCAGCCTACGTTTCATTTCAGGGCTGGGTTTTAATTAAACATTACCTACCTAATATTCCTATTTGCGAGTTGTCTGAGGGCCAAACAGCTTTTCTTTGTAGCCTAAACTTGGGTTTCCACTAAATAAAAAAGTCCAAATTGGGCTACGTTGTACAAATTCATGAAAACAAAAAGAAAATGAACCTTTTGGTCTTTAAGGTTATGGTTAGGCTAAGGTTAGCAGTGTGGTTAAGGTTAATATGAGAATTCAGTTTAAAATCTGATTTTAAAGAAAATAAAATGTAGAAATAGACAGGGTTTATGGCTGTGTTAACTAGTGACGACCCTACACTTGGCCACCTTGCCATGGAGCAAATTAAAAATGTGAAAAACGAATGTTTTTGCACCTCCCCATTTAACAGCAAATTACCATAATTGATACATTTCACTTATTGAGCTAGTCTGCCTGTCACAACTGAAATGGTGCTCACATAACTTTCATGAGCTGGCTAAGGTTAGCATGCTAGCTGGTAACACTGACAGCGGTCAGTCAGTGCCCCCATTTGTTGATATTTCTCTGCTACACGTGGAAATCACCACAATCCCATCCCCAATTCCTGAATGCGTATTAGCAGCCTGCGTCAGTCTTCTAGGTGGAACCTAAACAAGCATGTACGCTTTAGGACAGGAATTACTCGAAATAGGTGCAACAACTTTCCCTGAGGTGGGCTTTTAAACATCTGCTTGAGTTGACAAGAAAAACTGTGCCAAAAACAAATGATCATTGATATAAAATATACTTTATTATACTGATATGGTAAAAAACATAATTAGTGCTTTACGTGATGCATTTAGGCAGACATTTGACATAAATAATTGAATATAAAAAAATGTAATCCTGATCAGATCATCAAAATATGGCTTCTCATTTAGCAGCAAATTAAGAAATGTATTACTGTCGCTCTAAAGTGAAAAATTCATCCAGAAGACAAGACTCACTTGAAAATACATATGTAAACGTTCCGATTGGACAGTTTTGTTATTTGTAGCAGAACGGTCAAAGGGGATTGGTTAGAGGTGAAAGGTGAGGTTCATACTCTCTCCTGCATTAATGCGTACTAGCCGGGTCTGTTGCTGCGAGTCCTGCGTTCCCGCGGTAATCGCATAGGTACCTGGTGACACCTCAATGTGGAAATCCTCAGGTGATGACCGTGCCTGGAAAAACACAAGCATACCTTAGTATCTCAAACACATGACTATGACAAGTAAAGCCATTTCAAATGGAATGTTTTTGTTGACTTTCTCCATTTGAATGTATGGGATCTGTCCTAAACTTCTAAATGTACAATATGACAGGTTGCTGCACTTAAAGGCTGTAACGTTGCCTTACATGTTTCCTGATCTGCAGTGAGGTCCCTGGGCATTGGTGAGATTGAGAATGGTATCTGCACACATGGGTTCTCTCATTTTCCATAGGCTCAGTCTCCGACATGTAAAAGTTCTGTAAAACAAACAAAAATTCACCCAGCATTCACAAATGCGTGCACCAAATAAGGGCAATAGGACTGGGTTGGAACACATACAATACCTTGCATTGATATGTTGTCTGAGCCATGAATTCTGCTATGGTCTCAAAAGCATCATCCAGGCTTGTGTGGGCTGAGTTTCCCAGAACCTAAAATATGGACAGTTTGGGATATGATAAAGACACATAGAAGTTTCCAAAACTACTCATTAGTCAATATAGTTAAAAGAAATCAGAGAAATGACGATAGCGAAGACATAAAAACAATTACACGTAGGTCTACCTCACTCCTGGCGTTGCCATCCGTTGGTGTTGTATTGGGAGACGGACTCACACTCGTCCAGTCTACGCTCCTTCTCGACGCTCGCTCCAGTACTTCCAGGCCTATTCTGGCGGAGCGACGCAGGGATGACTCCAGCTGCCAGGCTTGAGTTGCCATGTGAAACAATGGGAGTCAAATCTCTGCCGTACCCGAGACACCGACAAACGACCCTTTTATGACAAGGAGTAACATTGTAGAATACCGTTAACGTGACACAACGCCGACGTCACAACCTCCCTTGGTTTGTAGTGCGCTCTAGTTATGTGGGTGCATACCATACATATGACAGAGAACGTGCAGTGAGCACTCGATTAGATCCCTAGGAATTCGAGAATATAATGTTGAACATGAATTAATTCCATCCTATCGTATGAATTTGTGTGGACGAGACAAACAATTTATTCACGTAAAGTTACTTACCCAAACACTTGCGCCTGTTTTGGTTACTTTTGCGCGCACTAAACTTGCCGTAAAGATTACGTCGTCACATTTCCGGTCTAGGGCACCTCCCTTATCTGGATTGGTTCAAACAAGCTCATTCTCTCAGCAAAGTAGTTCTGTATTATGGCAAGTGTCACAATATTTCATATAAATTGTCAAATACAGAACATTATTTAAAAATGGGCATTGTTCATGCTCTGAATCGTCAATTGATGTGCTGTAAAATGGTTAGAATGCTGGATGTAATAATGTCTAGGTTCAAAATAGTGTCACGAATGTTCTCCCTTTTAGGTTGTTTTGATATAATGTAACAGACCACTTTCACAAAGATATCAAATACCCAAACTACATAGGCATGTCAACTTAAAGCAAACAATTCTAGAGATCAAAATATCTGCCAAATGAGTGGCACAGCAGTATAAGGCACGGCATCTCAGTGCAAGAGGTGCCACTAGACACCCTGGTTCAAATCCAGGCTGTATCACAACCGGTCATGATTGGGAGTCCCATAGGGCGGCGCACAATTGGCCCAGCGTCATCTGAGTTTGGCCATCATTGTAAATGAGAAATTGTTCTTCACCGTCTTGCCTAGATAAATGAAGGTAAAATAGAAAATACATATTTGCTTCGCCAGTAATCAAACCCTGGTCCTGCAAAACCATTTGGGTACAGGTTGACCCAGCCAACCACTGACACTTCATTCATCCAATTAGCTAGAGTTAATGTATTCAAGGCAATTTGTAGATGAGTGAATCTGTCCAGGCAGCAATGTCTTGAACACAGCAATTCTCAACTGGTGTGTTACAGTGCGAGTATAAATGTAATGAAAAAAAAATACATCTGATCTTAAAACCAAGACTATGTATAACTTAACTCAATCTCTGAACAATTTCATTGCATTTCAATAGAGCTATTAGCACTATTTAGCAAATTGTGTAGTCCTAAACCAGTGAGTTCAACATTCAATACAGGCAAAATAAAATGGTATGTAACTGCTAGTTACTATCAATATTGGGTCCCGAGGCAAAACGAATTGAGAACCACTGCTCTAACACCTTAATTAGCCTAGTCAGATGTGTACATGTTGGGTTGGAACAAGTCCCCACACCCTGTAGCTACCAGGAACAGGGTTAGTGACCAATGGCAAAGGCATTCTATGCAGTAAATCAATACATTCTCAGTTCCTTGCGCAACAACTTTTACCTAACAATGTGTGAGAACCTTCAGACAACATTTACATCTTCAACAGACCACAAGACAAAGCCAATCCAATTTATACAGTTTATTCTCGCAAAAAACATTGACAGGAGCTTATGCCATCAGCACGCAGGCTCCTCCCACTGCCTTGATCTTCTCCTCTGCCCGTCGACTGAAGAACTTTGCCTTGACGATCACAGGCTGCTTGGGCAGCTTGCCTTTGCCAAGCACTTTGAAGTAGCCCTGTGGAGACAGAACCAACATTGCTTAACACATCTACACAAAAAGTTTGACATCTCATTGAGTCGCCCACCTTCCCACAAAGTCAGTCCTATTAAGTACATGGCCCTACATGCTGCATCTGCTAAATGAATGATTCCAAAACAATAGGCAGCAGATCCAGTTACACAAGTATACAGACTTCAGACCTTAAAGACATGCATGGCCATCTCAAACTACTTGCTACCATCTATATCCACTTGATAAACCCTCACAGCAGCTCCTTTCACACCAATGCCAGTCTAAGATTCAGTGCCAGAGGTCAGCATGGCTACAACAAACTTGATTTAAGTCTAAACCATTGACACCCTGGAGCTACTGGTCAAGAAGCCCATGTTATTCAACAACCGCAGCAGGCTGTCATTTGTGCAAGCCTCTAATTAGGGATTTCATTACAGCCGTTTAGTTTGAATGGCCAGCTAGTACACAAGCAAGTTCTCCACAGCCCAAAGTTAAATAATTCTGCATGAGAGTGTAAAGGCCAAGAGCTCCTGCTCAAACATGGCTCTAGAACAGTCCTGGCAACAACGTATAACATTTGTAACTGTCCATGTGGCCGATTGACCTATTACAGGGCCAGCCGGTGAATAGGAACAGTCTTCACTCTTAGAGAACTCTAGCACACCAAAACAACAGTGTTTGTCAAGATGTGACTCTGAGTCTCTGACAGCATCACTCCGTGTGGCATACTGAACACAAAGCTATTTATAAGCCACTAACCAGGGGAATGATTACCTGAATAAGGTGTTAGCACTGTGCTAAATAAAAGGCCTGTTGAGTAGACTGGTCATATTCCTTTTTTTTTTTTTTACATTGCCATAACTGGAGGCAAGTCAAATTGTTCCTCAAATAAAGCCGAATCTACCTTCAAAAACCATTACAGTTAAGGGAGAATATATGTAGAACCAGCACCGTCGCCTGGGGACCAGACATATGGTTCTCTGGGGAAGATACTTACAGCGCGCACGGCATCAATGACGGGTGCAGGGCCATCGGGCTTCTTGGCGTAGTTGAGCCTGGTCTGCTCGCTCACGAGCGTCCACAGTTTGTCCAGGTTGACAGTTGGGCAGTGCACGGTGTTCCTCTTGAGATGGTAGTGTCTCATGCCCACCTTACCAAAGTACCCAGGATGGCTGTGGAAGCACAGAGACCAGACACGACACGTCAAGCATATTGTATTACACCAAATTCTTACCGGAGATGAAGTTGAAGCACAGTCTTAACACTGTCATGACAATGTAATCAATAGATGACATCAGAAGTGGTGGGATTGAAAAGCCACCAGAAAGCAAAACCCATCAACAAAAAATAAATACAGGACTTTGTATGTGTTGTCAAAAGTAACTTCACCGCATGACAAGCCAACCTGTTGCACAAAATGAATGCGACAAGGAATGATTTAATCCTACAGCCTTCAGTAAAGTGAGCAAAAAACATTTTATAGGACTAATATAGAGGTGTTGGCAAAAATATCAACACTTGTAACTGCCCATGTGGGTGACAAGCCTATGAGGGGCCAGTCGGTGAATAGGACCAGTCTTCACTCTTAGAGAACTCTAGCACACCAAGACAATGGTGTTTGTCAAGATGAGACTCTGAGTCTCTGATAGCATCACACACTATGCTGAGGATCACTCCCTCTAAAAAAAACGACATTGATAATGTTCTTACTACTCAAGCCACCAAACAATGCAGTGTACACCTACAGTAACGGTTCACAATGAATGTTAAATAGTTTCTTACTAAAACAGAAACGGTAAAGTACTTCACTCACTATTTGTCGAAGTTAATTCTGTGGTGATGCATGCCACCGGCATTACCACGACCTCCAGGATGCTTCCTGTGCTTGCCTAGGACGAGAGAAACAGTTCTCACGTTTTGCAATAGCTACCATTACTATCCACAAGTATCACCAATGTCGACCATGCGCAACTCACCGATACGACCATGTCCGTGGCTGACGTGCCCTCGGAGCTTCCTGGTCTTGGTCTTCTTGGTAGGCTGCAATACATAATTTACTTTAGGATAACAAAATAAATATGATTGGACAACATGTAGGAGACATTTAACCATGTCAACAACCAAACAGAATACTTCATGACGGGCGCAATAACGAGATAAATAGAACACATACGCTCGAGCTTCGCTTTCATGCTGCCCTACTTATGGCAGGTAACGTGAACGACTAATGGATTAGCTAGTAAACTAAACTACCACAACATAGATGTGGTCATAATGACTAATGTTGCAAGTATTTCGACATAACATATTTTACAAGGACAGATCACTTGAGTTTCGTGACAGAAATAAGATTTACGAAATTGTAACATTGTCAGTAAACGGTAAAAGTGGGTCGCTACCAAGCAAAGGCCTGTATCCAACATTCGGGAGAGCTCGCCGGTTTACAACGTTTTTCTACCGTATTCTCCTTAATAATGACAATGGATAGGGACAATGTCTATAACATATAAGACAACTAAACAAATTTGTAATTTTTCTACTCGTACAACACAGGATGGACATAGATTTAAACCTAATTTTACAGCAGAAGTATACACGACAGCACTTACCATCTTGGAGGAGAGTTGAAAGAGGAACGCGAATCTGAAATCTCACGGTTTTGTACGAGATTTACGGCCCGACAACTTTCATAGAAACCAACAGCGACATCAGACGGACACCAAGAGGAATACAGAATAAACATACCATTTGACCTCGTTAATGAAACAGTAATATTCATTCCTGAATTAGATTGAATGCGAATTCGTTTTTTTCCCCCAACTAAAGCCAAATGATTAACTGTTGTAGGCCTGTATCAAACTGAAGCGAAGCAAAAGTCAATAGGCAGTCTAATTTCTAATTAATCTGAAATATTTAATGGGGTATTTCCTCTATGATCTGTTTATGTCACACATGGTGCAGAGAGAGAGAGACTGTAGCAAAGATTTCAATTGGAGTAACACCAAGTTCATTTATTTTCCTGGTAGTACATAATTGGGCAGCCCATGGTTTATCGTATTTTCCAGCATAGTAGTTGGCGGCATGCACTTAAACGGTTGTTTGCGGACCGCCATGATATCATAGAAGAAGACGAACACCAAATTCAACCCAAGTTATTTTTGCATTGAAACACATGGCAACACAGCATGGTAGCAACACAACATGGCAGCAGCACAAAACATGGTAGAAACATTACTAACCACAGACAACAGCACAAAGGGTAAGACAACAATACATCACGTGAAGCAGCCACAACTGTCAGTAAGTGTCCATGATTGAGTCAAATTCTATCTGGCAGAATTATATCATGATTATTTGCATCAATCCAGTGGCCATTTGTTTTGCAAACGCCATCTCATGTGCACTACAGAAAGACAGCTAACCAAACAACAGTGTTGGTGCTTACAGACTTAGATTTTTCTTAGACCTCAAAAGTGGTCACCTGATGTGGTTTAAACATTGTTGTGGACTTGTAATAAAGTGCGACTTTAAGAGCAAAAACCTGAATAAATTTTTTTTCTCAGAAAACTGTGAATTTCTGACTCCGTTGACAACCTCATTTATCTATTTCAATAATAGGCCTACTATTAGCCTGCACAGTACATCTTGGGTTGGCCTGACTGAAAGACCAATATAGGATTTATCATTTTAGGTCCTTCAGAATACGTGTCACTGTTTCTTATAGTATTTTTTTACAGAGTGCACCTTCCTTTGCCAGGTGGGCTGTCAAGGACATTATTGGCAAAATTAGAGTATGTCTACTTCTCCAGGCACCACTGAACCCACTGGTTCTATTTATCTTTGATGGAACACGTGAGTGATTTTCTCTGTAATGCATTTTTAAAGAGGTTGCTTTTTGGACATGTTACTAATATGTTTTGATGAGGGGACTATAGGACTAGTAGCCCCTCTCAGATGATGGCTTCATATTAAGGCTCCGTTATGTGATGCTGTAGCCTACTTCCCTGTATTGTTTAAGATTAACATACAGTATAGCATATTTATCTTATTGTGATGTTGTTCTCAGTCGTATTACATCACAAGCAGTTCAACAGTGTAAGCCACACAGAGATCCTATTAAAATGTAAGTTGTAATATGTCATTCTACGGTAAGCCACATGCAGCCTACTACATTTCCATCTACAGGAGGTGCCTGTGAGTTATTGATTTCACAATAATCAATTTTACACTGAGTGAATTTACTATTATTTTGGCGTGCTGTGCAGACTGTCATGTCAAGTCCAGAGTGTGTGCCCTCTGCAAGAAGAGGTGGTTGGGCAAAAAGTGCACCAACAAACACCATTCCCATCATACAACTAACAATCCTACCTGCAGGTTTGTGGCCCCTGTGAAAATGCACCAGCATTATCACCAACCCCACCAAAGAGTAGTACCATCACTCACAGACCAATCCCACTTAAATAGTCACATGATGGCTTGGACCATTGTAGGCATACAGCAGGCACATCTTATAGACAATGCACAAATTAACACATATCAGTCTTACCAAATGGCCGGGGTCCCAAACAACGTACAGCTGCAGTCATACCACGACAATGCCACTGCCAACATACACATGAGTGATGCCCCTCAGGAGCAGCGAAGGCTTCTGGAGAACCTAAGAGCCAAGGTGGAAGTGAAAATGTCTGCTGTGGAGAAATCTGTCAATCAGACATAGCTGGAGTGAGTGTAGAGAAGAGATGCCAGCAGAGGTCAAATGGGTAGCTGAAGCTTAGCTGCCTCATATGGAAATGCTACGTTGTGGTTTGTGTCGCCTGTACATGAAACTGTCTTGATTTATATACTTTACCTGTCTTATTCTCTCTTTTCACCTTCATTTTATATTTTTGTTTGGTTAGCAATGGTTAATTCCCTTATTAAAAAACAAAACTTTAGTAAATCTCAGGGGCTTAGCGTGTAGTACAGTGATTTATGTAGGTTAGAAAGCATCAAGACGATGAGAGAAAGGCAGAGGACCAGATCAAAATGGCGGCCGGTCCTGACAATAAGACCTCAGAAACCTACCCACATCCTGGTTAACTCTCTCCACCTGCCCGTTACTCTCAGGGGGAAAACCCGAGGTAAGGCTGACCGAGACCCCCAGACGCTCCATGAACGCCTTCCAGACCCTTGACGTGAACAGGGGGCCCCGATCAGACACTATATCCTTAGGCACCCCGTAGTGCCGAAAGACGTGTGTAAACAGAGCCTCTGCAGTTTGTAGGGCCGTAGGGAGACCGGGCAAAGGGAGGAGACGACAGGACTTAGAAAAATGATCCACAACGACCAGGATCGTGGTGTTACCTTGTGAAGGTGGAAGATTGGTTATGAAATCCACCGACAAGTGCAACCACGGCCGTTGTGGAACGGGTAAGGGTTGTAACTTACCCCTGGGTAGGTGTCTAGGAGCCTTGCACTGGGCACACACAGAGCAGGAGGAAACATAAACCCTCACGTCCTTAGCTAAGGTGGGCCACCAGTACCTCCCACTAAGACAGCGCATCGTCCGACCAATCCCAGGATGACCAGAGGAGGGTAAGGTGTGAGCCCAGTAGATCAATCAATCGCGGACAGCAGACGGAACGTACAGACGCCCAGCAGGACACTGAGGGGGAACGGGCTCTGTACGTGACGCCCGCTCAATGTCCGCGTCCAGCTCCCACACTACCGGTGCCACCAAACAAGAGGCTGGGATTATGGGAGTGGGATCCATGGACCGCTCCTCTGTGTCATACGGCCGGGACAGTGCGTCTGCCTTAACGTTCTGGGAACCTGGTCTGTAAGAGAGGGTAAACACAAAACGGGTGAAAAACATGGCCCACCTTGCCTGGTGAGGATTCAGTCTCCTCGCCTCCCGGATGTATTCCAGATTGCGATGGTCAGTCCAGATGAGAAAAGGGTGTTTAGCCCCCTCAAGCCAATGTATCCACACCTTCAAAGCTTTGACGACAGCCAACAGCTCCCGGTCCCCCACATCATAGTTTCGCTCCGCCGGGCTGAGCTTAGGTGGCGCACCCGAGCGCTGAGAGAGCACAGCTCCTATCCCAGCCTCAGACGCGTCCACCTCTACTATGAATTGCAAAGACGGATCCAGATGAGCCAACACCAGAACCGAGGTAAACAGAGCCTTCAGTTTCCTAAAAGCCCTGTCCGCCCCAGTCGACCACTGCAAGCGCACCGGACCCCCCTTCAACAGTGAGGTAATCAGAGCAGCTACCTGACCAAAACCCCGGATAAACCTCCGGTAGTAATTGGCAAACCCTAAAAATCGCTGCACCTCCTTAACCGTGGTGGGAGTCGGCGAATTACGCAAGGCTGCAACGCGGTCACTCTCCATTTCCACCACTGACGTGGATAGGCGATACCCTAAGAAAGAGACGGACTGTTGAAAGAACAGGCATTTCTCAGCCTTGACATACAGGTCATTCTCCAACAGGCGACCATGCACTCTGCGCACCAGGGACACATGCTCAGCGTGTGTAGCGGAGTAAATCAGAATGTCATCGATATACACCACTACATCCTGCCCGTGCAGGTCCCTGAAAATCTCGTCTACAAACGATTGGAATACTGATGGAGCATTCTTCAAACCGTCGGCATGACAAGGTACTCATAATGCCCTGAGGTGGTACTAAATGCTGTCTTCCACTCATCTCCATCTCGGATACGCACCAGGTTGTACGCACTCCTGAGATCCAGTTTAGTGAAGAAGCGCGCCCCGTGCATTAACTCAATCGCTGTGGCGATCAGAGGTAGCGGGTAACTGTACCCCACTGTAATTCTATTGAGACCTCGATAATCAATGCACGGGCGCAGACCCCCATCCTTCTTCTTCACAAAAAAGAAACTTGAGGAGACGGGTGAAATGGAGGGCCGAATGTACCCCTGACGCAGGGATTCGGAGACATGTGTCTCCATAGCCACCGTCTCCGCTTGTGACAGGGGATACATGTGACTCCTGGGAAGTGCAGCGTCTACCATGAGATTTAGCGCACAATCCCCGTTGATGGGGTGGTAATTGAGTCGCCTTCTTCTTACAGAAGGCGAGAGCCAAATCGGCATATTCGGGGGGAATGCGCATGGTGGAGACCTGGTCTGGACTTTCCACCGTAGTAGCACCAATGGAAACCCCTACACACCTACCTGAGCATTCTCACGACCACCCTGTGAGAGCCCTCTGTGGCCAAGAAAAAGTGGGGTTATGACTAGTTAACCAAGGTAGGCCCAGCACCACGTGATACGCAGGAGTGTCCATGAGGAAAATACAAATGTTTTCCTTGTGACCCCCCTGCATCACCATACTCAAAGGAGCTGTGGCCTCCCTGATTAACCCTGACCCTAATGGTCAACTATCTAAGGTGTGAACGGGGAAAGGCACATCTATGGGTACAATGGGGATCCCTAAACTATGAGCAAAAGCTTGATCAATGAAATTCCCAGCCGCGCCTGAATCTACTAGGGCCTTATGCTGGGAACGCGGGGGGAAAAAAAATAAAAAATCAGGAAAAGTAACAGACACAAACATAAGTGCAACAGAGGGCTCTGGATGAGAATGGTGCCTACTCACCTGGAGTGGCGCCAGAGCACCTTGCTGGTTACCTCGATTCCCAGAGGAACCTACCCGGCACCGACCGGCAGTGTGACCTCTGCGGCCACAGATGGTGCGCTTTCGGGAACCCCCTCCGGTCTCCCTGTGCACCCTCTCTCCCAGTTCCCTGGGTATAGGAGAGGGAGTGTGGGAGGATGGAACCACCAGACCCCGATCTGGACATCCGCGAGCAGCCAGCAGGTTGTCCAGCCGGATGAACAGATCCACCAGCTGGTCGAAGGTGAGGGTGGTGTCTCTGCAGGCCAGCTCCCGACGGACGTCCTCACGCAGACTACAACGGTACTGGTCGATCAGGGCCCTGTGATTCCATCCCGCACCGGCTGCCAGGGTCCTAAACTCCAGGGCAAAATCCTGGACGCTCCTCGTCTCTTGCCTCATATGGTAGAGGCGCTCACCCACCGCTCTGCCCTCGGGTGGATGGTCAAAGACTGCCCAAAAACGGCGGGTGAACTCCTCATAATGGTCCAACGCCGCATCACCTCCTCCACACACAGCGCTGGCCCACTCCAGGGCTCTCCCGGTGAGTCACGAGACGAGGGCAAAACTCTTCTCACGGTCAGATGGAACTGGGTGGACCGTGGCCAGGAAAAGGTCTAATTGGAGTAGGAAACCCCGGCAGGTAGCAGCACTTCCGTTGTACCCCTGAGGCATGGATAGACGGATGCCACCGAGTTCAGGTTGAGAAGGGGCGCTCAGGATAGACCCCGGTTGGGCTGGTGGAGGCGCTGGAAAAACTCCCTGTCTCTCCCAGCGGTCCATATTCTGGACAACGCGATCCATGGCGGCGCAAAGGTGAACTTCTCCGCATTCTCCTGGACGCACTCCACCTCCATGTCCGGGGTACCCTCTCCTGCTGACTTCATATTAGTGGTCCGAGATTCTGTCATTGTCGTGGGTGTAGGTGGCAGGGAAGTCAGGCGCAGGAGAAACCAACTTGATGTAATTGGAGTAGTTTAATAAGAAAACAACAAACTACAAAAACCAACATACATAAAATAACATGGGTAAACATAACCCGTCGCACACCTATACAAAATACACGAAACACAATAACACCAAACAATCTCGGACAAGGACATGAGGGAAAACAGAGGGTTAAATACACAACATGTAATGAATGGGATTGGAACCAGGTGTGTAGGACAACAAGACAAAACCAATGGAACATGACAAATGGATCAGTGATGGCTAGAAGACCGGTGACATCGACCGCCAAGCACCACCTGAACAAGGAGGGGCATCGACTTCGGCAGAAGTCATGACAGTTATTGATGTTATGTTTAAAGTTAAGGGAGATTCCTAGTCGGTTGTACAACTGAAATATATCTTACCAATTTAACCCAACCACTCTGAATCAGAGAGCTACGGAGGGCTAATCACCATCTACGTCTTTGGCACCCAGGGAACAATGGGTTAACTGCCTTGCTCAGGGGCAGAACAACAGATGTTTTACCTTGTCAGCTCAGGGATTCAATCCAGCAACCTTTCGGTGACTGGCCCTATGCACCTACCCGTCAGGCTACCTGCCGCCCCAAGTGATTTGTGGCTTGTTTTTATTGTTATTGTTTTTGTGTCTGAAAAACAAGACCTGTTTGGGTTTTTGCTCTGTCCATGACAGAAGCTTTTGCAGCAATTACAGGCAACACCTGTATATGCAACTGCAACGGGATATAGCCCTTTGCCACTAAGTGGACCATGTACAGAACCTCATCACAGCCAGAGCTCACCACAGTTTAGCTATTACACTACCGGTAAAAAGTTTGGACACACCTACTCATTTAAGGGTTTTTCTTTATTTTCAAAATGTTCTACATTGTAGAATAATAGTGAAGACATCAAAACTATGAAATAACATAAGGAATCATGTTGTAACCAAAAAAGTGTTAAACAAATCAAAATATATTTTATATTTGAGATTCTTCAAATAGCCACCCTTTGCCTTGATTCTCTCAACCAGCTTCATGAGGTAGTCACCTGGAATGCATTTCAATTAACAGGTGAACCTTCTTAAAAGTTAATTTGTGGAATTTCTTTCCTTCTTAATGCGTTTGAGCCAATCAGTTGTGTTGTGACAAGGTAGAGGGGGTATACAGAAGATAGCCCTATTTGGTAAAAGACCAAGTCCATATTATGGCAAGGACAGCTCAAATAAGCAAAGAGAAACAACAATCCATCATTACTTCAAGAACTTTGAATTTTTTTTCAAGTGCAGTCGCAAAAACCATCAAGCGTTACCTCTGCTACAGAGGATGGGTTCATTAGAGTTAACCGCCTCAGAAATTGCAGCACAAATAAATGCTTCACAGAGTTTAAGTAACAGACACATCTCAACATCAACTGTTCAGAGGAGACTGTGTGAATCAGGCCTTCATGGTCGAATTGCTACAAAGAAACCACTACTAAAGGACACCAATAAAAAGAAGAGACTTGCTTGGGCCAAGAAACACAAGCAATGGACATTAGACAGGTGGAAATATGTTCTTTGGTCTAGAGTCCAAATTTGAGATTTTTGGTTCCAAACGTTGTGTCTTTGTGAGACGCGGTGTGGGTGAACGGATGATCTCCGCATGTGTATTTCCCAACGTAAAGCATGGAGGAGGAGGTGTTTATGGTGTGCGGGTGCTTTGCTGGTGACACTGTCAGTGATTTATTTAGAATTGAAGGCACACTTAACCAGCATGGCTACCACAGCATTCTGCAACGATACGCCATCTAGTTTGGGCTTAGTGGGACTATCATTTGTTTTTCAACAGGACAATGACCCAACACACCTCCAGGCTGTGTAAGAGTTATTTTACCAAGAAGGAGAGTGATGGAGTGCTGCATCAGATGACCTGGCCTCCACAATCCCCACGACGTCAACGAAATTGAGATGGTTTGGGATAAGTCGGACCGCAGAGTGAAGGAAAAACAGCCAACAAGTGCTCAGCATTTGTGGGAACTCCTTCAAGACTGTTGGAAAAGCATTCCGGGTGAAGCTAGTTGAGAGAAGGCCAAGAGTGTGCAAAGCTGTCATCAAGGCACATTCAAATGTTTCCCCTTTACCACCCAGTTTGAGCCTTTTTCATTGGGGTTGAAATTCCAGTACAATTCCAGAGCATTGAGTGTGTTCTTTGGAGATTGTTTAAATGTTAGGGCTAGGGGGCAGTATTGACACGGCCGGATAAAAAACGTCCCCGATTTAATCTGGTTACTACTCCTGCCCAGTAACTAGAATATGCATATAATTATTGGCTTTGGATAGAAAACACCCTAAAGTTTCTAAAACCGTTTGAATGGTGTCTGTGAGTATAACAGAACTCATATGGCAGGCAAAAACCTGAGAAGATTCCAAACAGGAAGCGCCCTCTCTGACAAGTTGTTGTTCATCTTGGCTCTTTTTATTGAAGACTGAGGATCTTTGCCGTAACGTGACATTTCCTATGGCTCCCATAGGCTCTCAGAACCCGGGAAAAAGCTGAATGATATCGAGGCAGCCTCTGGCTGAAACACATTATCGCGTTTGGATAGTGGCTGGTCAGAGTACTCTGAGACTCACGCTCGTGCACGAGGGCACGAGATGTATTTATTTTCTCTCTCTTTGTACGTATACAGGCTTTCCCGGTCGGAATAGTATCGCTTTTTTACGAGAAAAATTGCATAAAAATTGATTTTAAACAGCGGTTGACATGCTTCGAAGTACGGTAATGGAATATTTAGATTTTTTTTGTCACGAAATGCGCCATGCTCGCCACCCTTATTTACCCTTTCTGATAGTGTCTTGAACGCACGAACAAAACGCCGCTGTTTGGATATAACAATGGATTATTTGGGACCAAACCAACATTTGTTATTGAAGTAGCAGTCCTGGGAGTGCATTCTGACGAAGAACACCAAAGGTAATCAAACCTTTCTAATAGTAAATCGGAGTTTGGTGAAGGCTAAACTTGCTGGGTGTCTAAATAGCTAGCCCTGTGATGCCGGGCTATCTACTGAGAATATTGCAAAATGTGCTTTCACCGAAAAGCTATTTTAAAATCGGACATATCGAGTGCATAGAGGAGTTCTGTATCTATAATTCTTAAAATAATTGTTATGTTTTTTGTGAACGTTTATCGTGAGTAATTTAGTAAATTCACCGGCAGTGTTCGGTGGGAATGCTAGTCACATGCTAGTCACATGCTAATGTAAAAAGCTGTTTTTTGATATAAATATGAACTTGATTGAACAAAACATGCATGTATTGTATAACATAATGTCCTAGGGTTGTCATTTGATGAAGATCATCAAAGGTTAGTGCTGCATTTAGCTGTGGTTTGGGTTTATGTGACATTATATGCTAGCTTGAAAAATGGGTGTCTGATTATTTCTGGCTGGGTACTCTGCTGACATAATCTAATGTTTTGCTTTCGTTGTAAAGCCTTTTTGAAATCGGACAGTGTGGTTAGATTAACGAGAGTCTTGTCTTTAAAATGGTGTAAAATAGTCATATGTTTGAAAAATTGAAGTTTTTGCATTTTTGAGGTATTTGAATAACGCGCCACGGGATTACACTGGCTGTTGAGTAGGTGGGACAGCCCATAGAGGTTAAAGAATATATTTTGATTTGTTTAACACTTTTTTGGTTACTACAAGATTCCATATGTGTTATTTCATAGTTATTCTACAATGTAGAAAATAGTAAAAATAAAGAAAAACCCTTGAATGAGTAGGTGTTCTAAAACGTTTGACCGGTAGTGTAGCTGGTGAGCACGTCACCATTTACTTGTTCACTTGAACAATGTTCTTAAGCCAGTTTATCGGCAGATGTTCTTAGTGTGTTCGAAATGACACCCTATAGCCATTAGTTGTAGAAACAGAATGCCATGACACGTGGTTTCTTTGTGTAGTATGAAGATCATTTGTCGAAACTGCACACTCAATAAATGCAGGACCATCACTGCTGCTCAGTAGGCCTGTGTGTAATCGGAATACAGTTTTACTGTTCTCCCAGCTAACAACAACCGTTCCCACAACTTTAGAGAACATTCCCTTAAGAGTCTCATTAGGTCATTAACTAACGTTTTCATAGGAACGTTCCCATGATGTGCAAGGAATGTTTCCTTAATGGCAAATAGAACTACCCAGAACGTGGTTACCATAGAACTTAAGATATTACTGTTCTAGATACGTTCCATTGTTGCAAGAACATTCATGTGTCCAGTTTTCTGAGGGTTAGGAGAACATTTCTGTGTATCAGTTGTCAGGACGTCACCTGAAGGTCCCATATAAACATTCTCCACTGTTGCCAAGCCAATAAAGCCCCTAATTGGTGAACCACTGATCCATTAGATTTTTGTCTGTTGGAAAGTTTAGGGACGCTCACACAGTGCTTTCAAAATACATATTTCACACAGTGCTGTACAGTGCCTTCGGAAAGTATTCAGACCCCTTGACTTTTTCGACATTTTGTTGCGTTACAGCCTTATTCTAAAATTGATTTTTAAAAAAAAATCCCTCGTCAATCTACACACAATACCCCATAATGGCAAAGCAAAAACAGGTTTTCAGAAATGTTGCGTATGTATTAAAAATAAAAAAACGTAAATACATTTACATAAGTATTCAGACCCTTTACTCAGTACTTTGTTGAAGCACCTTTGGCAGCGATTCCAGAATCGAGTCTTCTTGGGTATGATGCTACAAGCTTGGCACACCCGTATTTGGGGAGTTTCTCCCATTCTTCTCTGCACATCCTCTCAAGCTCTGTCAGTTTGGATGGGGAGCTTTGCTGCACAGCTATTTTCAGGACTCTCCAGAAATGTTCAATCGGGTTCAAGCTGGGCCACTCAAGGACATTCAGAGACTTGTCCCGAAGCCACTCCTGCATTATCTTGGCTGTGTGCTTAGGTCATTGTGCTGTTGGAAGGTGAACCTTCACCCCAGTCTGAGGTCCTGAGTGCTCTGGAGCAGATTTTCATCAAGGATATCTCTGTACTTTGCTCCGTTCATCTTTCCCTCGATCCTGACTAGTCTCCCAGCCCCTGCCGCTGGAAAACATCCCCGTAGCATGATGTTGCCACCACCATGCTTCACTGTAGGGCTGGTGCTAGGTTTCCTCCAGACGTGACGCTTGGCATTCAGGCCAAAGAGTTAAATCTTGGTTTCTTCAGCCCAGAGAATGTTCTTTCTCATGGTCTGAGAGTCTTTAGGTGTCTTTGGCAAACTCCAAGCGGGCTCTCATGTGCCTTTTACTGAGGAGTGGCTTCCGTCTGGCCACTCTACCATAAAGGCTTGATTGGTAGAATGCTGCAGAGATGGTTGTCGTTCTGGAAGGTTCTCCCATCTCCACAGAGGAAATCTGCAGCTCTGTCAGAGTGACCATCGGGTTCTTGGTCACCTCCCTAACCAATGCCCTTCTCCCCCGATTGCTCAGTTTGGTCCGGCCAGCTCTAGGAAGAGTCTTGGTGGTTCCAAACTTTTTCCATTTAAGAATGATGGAGGCCACTGTGTTCTTGGGGACTTTCTATGCTGCAAAAATGTTTTGGTACCCTTCCCCAGATCTATGTCTCCAGACAATCCTGTCTCGGAGCTCTACGGACAATTCCGTCGACCTCATGGCTTGGTTTTTGTTCTGACATGCACTGTCAACTGTGGGACCTTATATAGACGGGTGTGTGCCTTTCCAAATCAAGTCCAATCAATTGAATTGACCACAGGTGGACTCCAATCAAGTTGTAGAAACATCTCAAGGATGATCAATAGAAACAGGATGCACCTGAGCTCAATTTCGAGTCTCATAGCGAAGGGTCTGAATACTTACGTAAATAAAGGATTTCTGTTTTTTATTTTTTATAAACCTGTTTTCGCTTTGTCATTATGGGGTATTGCGTGTAAATTTGAGGCTTTGTTTTATTTAATCCATTTTAGAATCAGGCTGTAATTTAACAAAATGTGGAACTAGTCAAGGGGTCTGAATACTTTCCGAATGCACTGTAGATAATTACATTGTGCGTGTTCATTTAAAATTCATCATGTCCTCAGCTGGGATTTGAACTCTGAACTCTGCTAGGCAGAGTTCCTCTGTCCAGTGTCTGTGTTCTTTTGCCCATCTAAATCTTTTATTTTTATTGGCCAGTCTGAGATATGGCTTTTTCTTTGCAACTCTGCCTAGAAGGCCAGCATCCCGGAGTCGCCTGTTCACTGTTGATGTTTGTGTTTTGTGGGTACTAATAAATGAAGCTGCCAGTTGAGCACTTATGAGGCGTCTGTTTCTCAAACTAGACACTCTAATGTACTTGTCCTCTTGCTCAGTTGTGCACCGGGGCCTCCCAATCCTCTTTCTATTCTGGTTAGAGACATTTTGCACTGTTCTGTGAAGGGAGTAGTACACAGTGTTGTTCCAGATCTTCAGTTTCTTGGCAATTCACTATCAACCACCCTCCATTTTGGCAATTTTTTTGAGTGTCAGTTTGGCTACAACAAATACTGTTCAGCCTTTCTTTCCGACACAAAGGAAGTCATAGCGGACACCTACGAAGAAGGACTGTGTGATGATGGCATCTCAGGTAAGCAGCACTGGGTGTTCTTCCGTCCAACTTTTACATGGCTAGTAGTTAGCTCCTACGATTCAGTGTCAGTTCATAACATTCTACTATATTACATACATACCGTAGAATAATAAATCATGCAATTATTATTCTCAAGCTAACCAAAAACATTTAGCTACGAACGCCTGTTCTCACCATTTTCAGTTGAATTCATCTAACTTTCTTTCATGGCAACTCATAAGCAGGCCATGTCCTATTTGTTTCATAGTCGATATATAATCACATTTCATGACAGTGTAACGGTTATCTTTTTTTTACAGAAGGATGAAAGAACACAATTTGTCTGTCAGGGAATGCTATTCTGATATGTCAGATGAAGAGTTAGACCAGAAAGTCAGGGCCATTAAGGTAAGGATGCCCCATGCGGGTTTTAGAATGGTCAAAGGAAGTCTCAGAGCAATGGGCCATCGTGTACAATGGCGAAAAGTTAGGGAGTCTTTGCAGAGTGTAAATGGTGCAGGTATCATTGTCAGAATGATCCAGCTTCGTTGCATTGCTCGGCAAAAATACTCTGTTCCTCCTCCCCTGTCTCTCGTCCACATTGATACAAATCATACATTTATAAGGTACTAAGATGTATAATGTCTCCATCAAATCTAAGAAGTTATTAACTGTTTTATTCTTACATCATTGAAAATTTGTCTACGAATAAGTATGAAATTGGAGTTGTTCTTCATCAACTGGTAATAGATAAATAATGAAGCAGGTTAATAGGTTAAACATTTCACTTTTAATTCCAATGCTTTTTTTCAAGATACAACATTGTCATCTTTGGCAGTATTTTCAAGGGAGGTAAGTATATTATTTTGTATGCATATTGCATATTTCCCATCACCTAATGAACAACCACAATACCAGTCTGGTGTTAACCTTTCTGTGCCGTATTGACGTAACCTGAAAATGACATCTGCTGCTTATGATTGAACGGTCATATCTCAGTTATTGTTTTCACATCTACAAAAAATCATCTGTTTTCTATACTTTCAGAGTGCGAGCTGATCAAGGGGTCAAAAATGTAGATATTGCCAGATGTATGTTCACTGTCCGAGGGACAGGCCGTGGTAGGTTTATTTCTGGAAAAAGTCTCCAGTGTTCTTTTTCTCTCCTCCTTTCTGCCTGTCTTGTTGTACATGGAACCTGTCTCACATGCATTAATTAAAAAAAAACTTAAGATGTCAGCTGCTAATTTTCAGATTTACACCACATAAACACTCAGCCATTTTCACTGGACTATCAAACCCCTGTTCCTACCAAGTCATGATTTCCCTGGGGGTTAGCCTTGCAATAAGAAACGCTTATGGAGAGATGTTTGGAGTGCTGTGACATGTCAGTACTTCAACTTGCTGCACAGTTTGGAGGAAGAAGGCTACCTTGACCTGTCAAATTCTATCCCCCTCTTCTGTGTGGGATATGTGTTCCTACCTCGTCTGCAGGCAGATCTGCAGCATTTCACAGACAGTTGGTATAATCACCCTTTAAGTACAGAGGCGAACCTGACACCTCCCCAGCTGTCACCTTAGCACTACACAACTGATTAAAATGATCAAGTCATCATCAAGCTTCAAGTGGTATTTATGTATTCATTTGTGATCTGGTAATGTAAAAGTCTAGTAATGACAAGGTAATTCTATTGTTTGTCCTCATGTGTCTGTTTTTCAGCATAAAGTACTCTGTAGCCACTTAGTGTGGACACCAGGTGACACTACAATCACACAGATTCCTGTTGAACACAGTCTCGTTAACTACCTTATTTTCTCAATAACAGTCTCTCTCCTTCACTTCATCCCTCCGCCCCTTCTTAACTAAATCCTCTAGGTTATATCAGCTGTGTTGGTGAACCCCCTACCGCATCTGAACTGGCTGACACAGAGGGCACAGCATGATCATAGGTGAGAGGTCACTTGGTCGGGTCAACAGGAAGTGTTATTAAAAAGATGCTTTACATTGAAATACAGATAGAGCAGAGTTAATGATCCAAGGTCAGTTTTGCATTTCACCTCCTGATGATTATGATGACTGACCGTGTTGGGAAAAAAAAGCTTAATCATGCTCTCTCTCTATCCATCTGTCTCTCATCTGCAGGTATGTTTTGATGTGAGAGAGGAAGCCAGTCCCGTCATCGCCACCTCACCCGCTCTTAAGATAACCTTCGGGCCGACTGGGAGCCCAAGGCTGGTTATAAGACACCACTAGAGACACTATGTAATTGTGATGAACTGAAAGAATATTAGGGTAGCACTGTAATTCATTAATCATATGCTGTCTTCCCTGCTCCTCCGTTTTACCTCTCCTTTTCTGTCTTCTACACCTCTCTCCCCACCTCCTCTTTCAAACTCTTTTTTTTATAATGCACACCATATGTGCATTGAAGTACAGATTGAACTTGTATTTATAATATAATATTACAATTATAATATTTATAATGCATGTATTATGCATTTATAACACCTGGATAATGAACTTTTAATAAAGCTTTTCATATTTCCAACAGGCACAGACCAGGCCAAAGCCTGCTTTACCATGGGCAGCGCCATTGAGGATTTTCACAATTTTGAAGCATTTTGGGACTTCCAATGGGTTAACAAACATTCCATCACTGCATGTGGTAGTAAATCACCAACCTTGATTTTATGCCTGTTCTGACAGCACACTCCAGATGTCAGTATTCACCCTTTCAGTTTGTTTACCGACTGCCAATAAACTCATAGAAGTTGAAAAATAAGGACTACTTAAAAATGTAGATAGCCCTCAATGGCACTACCATGCTGTCACAGAAGTCATTATAGCAAAGAAGGGCCGTCTATCTACCTCTATGGTACAGATCCACCTGGTTCCCCACATATTTTCTTAGGTTTCGATAGTGTAACACATTCATCTTTAAAACAAATACATTAGTGCTTTTGATATCAATGAAAGAGTTGCATGAATTTTTTGTTAAATTAATGGATGTTTCTCAAGTTACGATTCGGCCACCTCAAATCAAATTGGGATAGAGAGGATACACATTACCCTGTTAATTGCCTGGGATTTAGTTTGAAATGGCTTACCTCCATGCCCATCAACAAAGATGATCGGTCCCAGTTCTGTATAGAGTAATGCATTTATTTTCCAATTCTATACATTACTTTATACAGTATCTAGTACTGGACTTGTCTGAATCTGAAACTGATTCAGAGTTAGTCTGAGTCTGTATGGGGTCCAGGTCTGAAATCTGGATCTGATTCAGATTCACTGGAAATATAATCAGACCTGGAGCCAGAACCAAAGTCAGAACTGAATCCATCAATAGAGTTGGATCCAAAGTCAGAATCAGAAACAAAATTGGAATTTGATTGAGAACCTGAAGATGGGGAGGACATTGAGGGGTGCTATGGGGTGTCCAATGAGCAGCCTGAGAAGGAGTATGGAGCAACAGGGATGGAGAGTGAGGATTTCTGCGCGGTGTATTTGAATGGGGGTGAATTGCTGTGCTGTGTTGGCTGCCCTAAGGTCTACCACCTCTCCTGCCATGTACCACCCCTCCTAAGCTTCCCACTGTACGTATTGAGATCCTATTTTCTGGTGTTTATAAACGTATTATAATGATATCTTTCAAAAATATTCAATTAGAGCTTTACATCCCGCAAATGTTACATGTGTGGATACAATTTAATGAATGTCTAGAATACTGTTGTGCAAAACAGAAACTGTCTTGGGTTGGCATTGTTGACAATGTTCACAGAGCTACAATATTAACCAATAACCATACCGACAGTTTATGCAATACTGAAAGCCCCTGGATAGGATGAGAAAGTTTGACAAATGGGACAATGACCCTCTCTCGCTGTCCTACAGGGGTGACTGGGTGTGCATATTGTTCCGGAGTGACCCAGACCCTGGGGTGGAGTATGTAGGACCATACACCCCTAGACAGACCACCAGGTGGCAGCCACACCCTACACACTGTCCAGCCTGGACCAAAGAGTGGGTTATGTTGATGAAGACTTGATTGTATTAATTCGGAAATTATTTCCATGTCATACAACACGCAAGCATACACATGTAAACATAGAAATATTTACAGCACATCACAATACACATATATTAAAGGAGTCCACATAAGAGCTCGCTTGCTGCTTAGGACTGGGGACTATCGGGGGTAAAATTACAAATCATTTCTTCCTGGTACCGGACCTCCTATATATGTGCTTACACGTGCACCCCCAAAAAATTATGGGCCTAATCGTAGATTTACATATAGAATCCCTATTAATTCAATATGGGCCTAGTCGTAAAGACTTGTCATTTAACTTTTAAAACGTATGACCTTCTATTGTGCCATTTATTGTGCCATCAGATTGTCAAACAATCACTTCAGAAGGCTCCTTTACTAGGCTGCCCATGCATGTTCATCCATTCAAAACATATTTCCAGCCTCCAAACAGTGGTGAAAGGAAAGAGACATCTATTACACAAAACACCACAAAGTGTAAAGACATTTGGCGATTGTCATAAGGCCAGAATGAATGCCTCTGCTGTCCACGTGCATCTCGGTTTCAGCCACTCATCTCTGCCTTGGCAACATTTCACTGTTCTGGTCGAACCACAATGCATTTAGAAAAGTAGGCTATACCAGTGGCTCCCAAACATATATACATACAGTTGAAGTCGGAAGTTTACATACACTTAGGTTGGAGTCATTAAAACTCGTTTTTCAACCACTCCACAAATTTCTTATTAACAAACTATAGTTTTGTCAAGTCGGTTAGGACATCTACTTTGTGCATGACAAGTAATTTTTCCAACAAATGTTTACAGACAGATTATTTCACTTATAATTCACTGTATCACAATTCCAGTGGGTCAGAAGTTTACATACACTAAGTTGACTGTGCCTTTAAACAGCTTGGAAAATTCCAGAAAATGATGTCATGACTTTAGAAGCTTCTGATAGGCTAACTGAGTCATTTGGAGGTGTACCTGTGGATGTATTTCAAGGCCTACTTTCAAGCTCAGTGCCTCTTTGCTTGACATCATAGGAAAATCAAAAGAAATCAGCCAAGACCTCAGAAGAAAAAGAACTCCACAAGTCTGGTTTATACTTGGGAGCAATTTCCAAACGCCTGAAGGTACCACATTCATCTGTACAAACAATAGTACGCAAGTATAAACACCATGACACCACGCAGCCGTCATACCGCTCAGGAAGGAGACGTGTTCTGTCTCCTAGAGATGAACATACTTTGGTGCGAAAAGTGCAAATCAATCCCAGAACAACAGCAAAGGACCTTGTGAAGATGCTGGAGGAAACGGGTACAAAAGTATCTTTATCCACAGTAAAAGGAGTCCTATATCGACATAACCTGAAAGGCCGCTCAGCAAGGAAGAAGCCACTGTTCCAAAACCGGCATAAAAAAGCCAGACTACGGTTTGCAACTGCACATGGGGACAAAGATCGTACTTTTTGGAAAATGTCCTCTGGTCTGATGAAACAAAAATAGAACTGTTTGGCCATAATGACCATCGTTATGTTTGGAGGAAAAAGGGGAAGGCTTGCAAGTCAAAGAACACCATCCCAACCATGAAGCACGGGGGTGGCAGTATCATGTTGTGGGGGTGCTTTGCTGCAGGAGGGACTGGTGCACTTCACAAAATAGATGGCATCATGAGGCAGGAAATTATGTGGATATATTGAAGCAACATCTCAAGACATCAGTCAGGAAGTTAAAGCTTGGTCGCAAATGAGTCTTCCAAATGGACAATGACCCCAAGCATACTTCCAAAGTTGTGACAAAATGGCTTAAGGACAACAAAGTCAAGGTATTGGAGTGGCCATCACAAAGCCCTGACCTCAATCCTATAGAAAATTTGTGGGCAGAACTGAAAAAGCATGTGTGAGCAAGGAGGCCTACAAACTTGACTCAGTTACACCAGCTCTGTCAGGAGGAATGGGCCAAAATTCACCCAAATTATTGTGGGTGTCACAACTTCTGCCGAAGTCGATGCCCTTCCTTGTTCGGGTGGTGGTCAGCGATCAACCTCACCGGTCTTTTAGCCATCACTGATCCATTTTTCATTTTCCATTGGTTTTGTCTTTTCCTACACACCTGTTTCCAATCCCGCACCCGTGTATTTAACCCTCTGTTTTCCCTCATGTCCTTGTCCAAAATTGTTTTGTTTGTTATTGATTTTCGTGTATTTTTGTATTTGGTGTGCTAAGGGTATTTTTACCCATGTTATTTTTATGGATGTTGGTTTTGGAGTTTGTGTTTGTTTATTGTTTATTAAACAATTCGAGTTCTACCAAGTTGGTTTCTCCTGCGCCTGACTTCCGTGCCACCTACACACACGTCTGTCACGTCCTGACCAGCAGAGGGAGTAATTGTATTAGTATTTGGTCAGGACGTGGCAGATGGGTTTGTGTTGTATGGTTTATCTAGTTGTTCTGTTTCTTTGTTAGTCTGTGTGGCTCCCGATCAGGAACAGCTGTATGTCGTTGTTCCTGATTGGGAGTCATATATTAGGAGTGTGTTTTTCACCTGCGGTTTGTGGGTTGTTGTATTTCGCACTGCTAGTATCCGTATAGCCTGTGAAACTGTCACCTTGTTTTTATTCATTTTCATGTTTTCAGTGTTCTCTTTATTCAAATCAATAATAAGATGAGCATTCATATCCCGGCTGCGTTTTGGTCATCCATTCCCAACGACAACCGTGACAACGTCGATGACAGTGGGAAGCTTGTGGAAGGCTACCCGAAATGTTTGACCCAAGTTAAACAATTTAAAGGCAATGCTACCAAATACTAATTGAGTGTATGTAAACTTCTGAACCTCTGGGAATGTGATGAAAGAAATAAAAGCTGAAATAAATCCTTCTCTCTACTATTATTCTGACATTTCACATTCTTAAAAATAAAACCCTAAGTGGGAATTTTTACTAGGATTAAATGTCAGGAATTGTGAAAAACTGAGTTTAAATGTATTTGGCTAAGGTGTATGTAAACTTCTGACTTCAACTGTATATATTTATTTAAGGTTGTCCAGCTTTCAATTTACTCTTGAAAGTTGTAATAGTAGAATGCAAAAGCTGCAATTTCGAAATTGGGTAGTGCATCATCAGTTGTCCTCTTGTCATGTTAGTCATCGCATACCTTAGAGAGCTGTTTATAACTTAGAAATATCCACATTATCTAGCCCATGTCAGCTAATGTTTTTTAGCTAGGTTTTTTGTTGTAATGTTTGAGTCACACATTAGCCATGGCAAAATCTATAGAATTGCAAGAAAATGTGCTTTAAAACTGCAAAATGTTCTCTGCATCCCATGACAAAATGTGTAGAATTGCAGGAAATAATCTTTAAATTGTTTCTCCGCCAACAAGAGGGATGTGAAGAGTTTGTCATGAACGGTGCTTGTGCCCATAGAAATAGATGTGGAGTGTTCAGGGAGGGGCGTGGAAGGTTCCCCAATGCTGGAAGGGGGGCCTGTGTTTTGGAACCACTCGGCTATACCATACATTTTCAAGTCCATTCTCTCATTTGTCATGTCTCTGACATGCGGTAATAATAAAAAGTGGTGTAATAGCCTACAGTTTTCTTGACATGTTTTAATGATTGTGATAGGCTCATGTTTTACAGGTACGGCGTCCCCCGCTATTTATTTTGCCGAGACGATGTATCAGACCGTACCGCCTTACTTTCACCCCTGAGTTCAGTATGATTTAGTTATGTGTATCTCTTTTGTCTGCAGAGGTGTGAGTAGCTGACTCTTCTGCTGTCCAGTCACATGCTCAGCGCTCCATTCCAGGAGCCTGTCAGCCCACTGGTAATAAGTCACCAATCATCTCCCTCCAAGTCTATTAACGTATCGTCCTTCATTCATGTCATTTGTACTGGATAATGCCAACAATACTCTGTGCTTCATCTCATACAAGTTTCAGCCACAAATTCTCCACGGTTACAGAATTGCATGCTGTAAATTAAAAGAGGGATTATCACATTCATTATGATATGATATGGGATGATATGGTATGTTCTAAAATAATATGGTATGTTATGAAATGATGTGTTATGATATGATAGCCTATGTTATTCAATTATATGTTATTATATGATATAACAACGGACAGAGTTGTCTTCAAAGGGGGGTGACACTCTAGACCCAAACTGCTATAGACCTATATCTATCCTGCACTGCCTCTCTAAAGTCTTCGAAAGCCAAGTTAATAAATAGATCACTGACCATTTCGAATCCCACCGTACCTTCTCCGCTGTGCAATCCGGTTTCCGAGCCGGGCACGGGTGCACCTCAGCCATGCTCAAGGTACTAAACGATATCATAACCGCCATCGATAAAAGACAGTACTGTGCAGCCGTCTTCATCGACCTGGCCAAGGCTTTCGACTCTGTCAATCACCGTATTCTTATCGGCAGACTCAATACCCTTGGTTTCTCTAATGACTGCCTCGCCTGGTTCACCAACTACTTTGCAGACAGAGTTCAGTGTGTCAAATCGGAGGGCATGTTGTCCGGACCTCTTGCAGTCTCTATGGGGGTACCACAGGGTTCAATACTCGGGCCGACTCGTTTCTCTGTATATATCAATGATGTCGCTCTTGCTGCGGGTGATTCCCTGATCCACCTCTACGCAGACGACACCATTCTGTATACTTCTGGCCCTTCCTTGGACAATGTGCTAACTAACCTCCAAACAAGCTTCAATGCCATACAACACTCCTTCCATGGCCTTCAACTGCTCTTAAACACTAGTAAAACCAAATGCATGCTTTTCAACCGTTCGCTGCCCGCACCTGCCCGCCCGACTAGCATCACCACCCTGGACGGTTCTGCCTAGAATATGTGGACAACTATAAATACCTAGGTGTCTGGGTAGACTGTAAACTCTCCTTCCAGACTCATATTAAACATCTCCAATCCAAAATCAAATCTAGAATCGGCTTTCTATTTCGCAACAAAGCCTCCTTCACTCACGCCGCCAAACTTACCCTAGTAAAACGGACTATCCTGCCGATCCTCGACTTCGGCGATGTCATCTACAAAATAGCTTCCAATACTCTACTCAGCAAACTGGATGCAGTCTATCACAGTGCCAATGCGTTTTGTCACCAAATCACCTTATACCACCCACCACTGCGACCTGTATGCTCTAGTCGGCTGGCCCTCGGTACATATTCGTCGCCAGACCCACTGGCTCCAGGTCATCTATAAGTCTATGCTAGGTAAAGCTCCGCCTTATCTCAGCTCACTGGTCACGATAACAACACCCACCCGTAGCACACGTTCCAGCAGGTATATCTCACTGATCATCGCCAAAACCAACACCTCATTTGGCCGCCTTTCCTTCCAGTTCTCTGCTGCCTGTGACTGGAACAAATTGCAAAAATCGCCGAAGCTGGAGACTTTTATTTCCCTCACCAACTTTAAACATCAGCTATCTGAGCAGCTAACCGATCGCTGCAGCTGTACATAGTCCATCTGTAAATAGCCCACCCAATCTACCTACCTCATCCCCATATTGTTTTATTTACTTTTCTGCTCTTTTGCACACCAGTATCTCTGCTTGCACATCATCACCTGCTCATTTATCACTCCAGTGTTAATCTGCTAAATTGTAATTCTTCGCTACTATGGCCTATTTATTGCCTACCTCCTCATGCATTTTGCACACACTGTATATAGACTTTTTTTCTACTGTGTCATGACTTGTTTATTGTGTTATTGGCTTGTTTATTGTTTATTCCATGTGTAACTCTGTGTTGTCTGTGTCACACTGCTTTGCTTTATCTTCGCCAGGTTGCAGTTGTAAATGAGAACTTGTTCTCAATTAGCCTACCTGGTTAAATAAAGGTGAAATAAAAAATAAAAAAGAAGATGTTTGAAAAATGTGTTATATTTGACACAATGCATGATTCATATAATTCAGCAATACATTTCTTGGTAGTCCCAAAGATATTGCTATCAGGCTGTAAATCACAGCTGGCCTGGTAAATTGTTTGCTGCCTCCATTCAGGATGCACTGTTTAATGACTCAATATTCTGGACAAAAATGAACAAATGTATCTAAGGCTGGGAATGTCATTACAATCAAACTAGCAAGGACAATGATCATAAGTCAGTCATAACGTGGCTAATAAGCTAACGTATCTATTTATGTAGCAAGCTAAAAACACAGAGCCTAACATTAGCTAGCTAGCTAGCTGGTAGGAGGATGTCATGTCATTGGAGGAGTGGGTGAGTGACTTTTTCCTCTCATATCATTTTTTGGTGGCTATACACAGCTAGAGATGCAAGTGTCATTTGGTCAACTAGCAAGAACTTGAACGACTGTTATCCTGTTAGCATATCTCTTGTGAGATATTTCAGAGCACTCTCGTCTGGCATACTCAGAGTGCAGAACAACTGACAAATTTACTAACATGCAACACCCGCTGAATATGACCCTGTCAGTAAATGTAGACAAAAAAAAGAAACAGTTAGTCAAGAATGCTAGAGATAACATGTAAACAGCCTAACCAGCTATGCTACGGCGAGTAAATTGGTCAGAATGAGGTGTTCTCTCATTTGTGTCTGGAAGTAGCTAGCTAGTAAACTAGCCAATTTTAGCCAGTTAGCTTGGGTGCTTGGTTGGGAAAAGCATGCATTGGCAGGCAAGTTGCAGAAGGACGAGGAGGCTACAATTCCCTATAATTTATTAGTGTAATTTTGACGGCCAACAAGCTAAAAAAGTTTGAGATGGTTTATCTAAATGTTCCTTCGTTAGATTTTAGCTCATCTTACTTTGGCTAGCATTAGTCGTTGATCTTGTTGATGTGCATAACTGAGGGAGAGAGAGCCTACATATTTGCAGAAATCCATTCAGGTGTATTTTGTGCCAGCTAGCTAGCTAGTCCGTGGGAAAACTACTGCTGGCTATAGTGCAGTGACCTGTTGGCCTTCAAGAAGGCAGAAGTTTCCATACGTTTTTGTGAAAACGGTCTCACCCATTAAGTTCAAATGTGATTGGTTGATTCCACTGTCACTCCAAAATGTTGCCCTGATACAGTTGAATGGCAGATTCCTTTATCTACAGTTGAAGTCGGAAGTTTACATACACCTTAGCCAAATACGTTTAAACTCAGTTTTTCACAATTCCTGACATTTAATCCTAGTAAAAATTCCCTGTCTTAGGTCAGTTATGATCACAACTTTATTTTAAGAATGTGAAATGTCAGAATAATAGTAGAGAGAATGATTTATTTCAGCTTTTATTTCTTTCATCACATTCCCAGTGGGTCAGAAGTTTACATACACTCAATTAGTATTTGGTAGCATTGCCTTTAAATTGTTTAACTTGGGTCAAACGTTTCTGGGAGCCTTCCACAAGCTTCCCACAATAAGTTGGATGAATTTTGGCCCATTCCTCCTGACAGAGCTGGTGTAACTGAGTCAGGTTTGTAGGCCTCCTTGCTCGCACAAGCTTTTTCAGTTCAGCCCACAAATGTTCTATGGGATTGCGGTCAGGGCTTTGTGATGGCTACTCCAATACTTTGACTTTGTTGTCCTTAAGCCATTTTGCCACAACTTTGGAAGTATGCTTGGGGTCATTGTCCATTTGGAAGACCCATTTGCGACCAAGCTTTAACTTCCTGACTGATGTCTTGAGATGTTGTTTCAATATATCCACATAATTTTCCTGCCTTGAGATGTTGCTTCAATATATCCACATCATTTTCCTGCCTCATGAAGCCATCTATTTTGTGAAGTGCACCAGTCCCTCCTGCAGCAAAGCACCCCCATAAAATGATGCTGCCACCCCCGTGCTTCATGGTTGGGATGGTGTTCTTCGGCTTGCAAGCCTCCCCCTTTTTCCTCTAAACACAACGATGGTCATTATGGCAAAACAGTTCTATTTTTGTTTCATCAGACCAGAGGACATTTTCCAAAAAGTACGATCTTTGTCCCCATGTGCAGTTGCAAACCGTAGTTTGGCTTTTTTTATGCCGGTTTTGGAACAGTGGCTTCTTCCTTACTGAGCGGCCTTTCAGGTTATGTCGATATAGGACTCGTTTTACTGTGGATATAGATACTTTTGTACTTGTTTCCTCCAGCAACCTCACAAGGTCCTTTGCTGTTGTTCTGGGATTGATTTGCACTTTTAGCACCAAAGTACGTTCATCTGTAGGAGACAGAATGCGTCTCCTTCCTGAGCAGTATGACGGCTACGTGGTCCCATGGTGTTTATACTTGCGTACTATTGTTTGTACAGATGAACGTGGTACCTTCAGGCATTAGGAAATTGCTCCCAAGGATGAACCAGACTTGTGGAGGTCTACAATTTTTTCTGAGGTCTTGGCTGATTCAATCAAAGAGGCACTGAGTTTGAAGGTACATCATTTTGTTTAAAGGTACAGCCAACTTTGTGTATGTAAACTTCTGACCCACTGGAATTGTGATACAGTGAATTATAAGTGAAGTCTGTAAACAATTATTGGAAAAATTAATTGTGTCATGCACAAAGTAGATGTCCTAACCGACTTGCCAAAACTATAGTTTGTTAACAACAAAATTGTGGAAATTTGTGGAGTGGTTGAAAAACAACATTTAATGACTCCAACCTAAGTGTATGTAAACTTCCGACTGTAGCTTCTGATGGCCTAGCCAATGGCTGACTTAGCTAGCTAGATGTATCTCC
Source organism: Salmo salar (assembly GCF_965601325.2). Lineage (NCBI taxonomy): Eukaryota > Metazoa > Chordata > Actinopteri > Salmoniformes > Salmonidae > Salmo > Salmo salar. The sequence continues at coordinate 76,769,521 of NC_138300.1, read as the reverse complement.
CCAGAGACGCTTTCCTTTCCAACAACTGAAGAGATTAAATCAGAACATCACTCAAAATAATAATATTATTATTATAAATATTATTTTATAAATCCTTAGCCCTTCTCTGAAGGTGTATAGGCCCATTGTTCCCCACTGTGTTTGGGTTAGTAATAATTTGTAGAGTGGCTCTATTTTCCCCAGCATGCGTTTTTTCACTATTCTGAATGTCTAAAGAATTCATATGTTGTTCTGATATATGAACACAGAAATACTGGACATTTTAAACTCTTATTATGGTGGTGATTTGACAAAATTACAATCATGGTCTTGAATTGGACTCACATTTTTCTGGTCTCGGTCTTAACTCGGTCTTGGACCCCTTGTCACCCTTCCGGTCTTGGTCTTGACTCAGACTCGATTCAAGGTCTTTGCCTTGAATCGGTCTCGCTTTAGGTGGTCTCGAACACAGCACTGTTGCTAACAGGAATGACTTTCAGCTCAAAATGCAGGTCTAAAACGCAGTTTATTTCTATATCTTGCATTTTGAAAATGTGTCACCATTTAATAACAGGCTACATTTGCACAGTGATTGTGCGCACGCTTTTAAAACACCTTTTTGTGGGTCGCGGGTCAAAAAGTTTGAGAACCACTGAGCTATCGAACAGATTTCTGATTTGCTGTACGGCTAGCTATAGGATCGGGTGCAGCACAAATGTCAAATTGTCGGGTCGAGGATTGTCATAAATAAATATGCATTGTTTGGTGCTCAAGAATATTAACTGTTAGCTTTGCAAGCTCACCAGCAATGGGGCATCAAGCAACAATTACTAGCATTGTCCTACTGATCTTTTGGTATGTCAAAATTGCTTGAAATGTATAATATACTTATGAAGCTTGCATTTTTAATTTGTTGTTCAAATGAATTATGACTTAATCAATCATGATGTAGGCAAAATAATGAAAAGGGCTGTCTGGTAGCCTCAATAAGTAGACACAGATTTGTAGCTGAACAAGTCATTGCATGTGTAGATTTTTTATTTTATTTTTACTTGAGACTTGACTTTAAAAAAACTTGTGACTCTACTGGACTTGTTCTTAAAATGCACGACTTGGACTTGACTCGAGACTCGACCCGTTCTACTTGGGAGTCGTATTGAGACTTGGACCTTGTGACTTGAATAACAGTGACTTGGTCCCACCTCTGCTAAACCAGTACAGCCTGTCTTGGCTCAAATTGTCTTGGCTCAGTGGTGTGAAAAGGGATGCTTAGTTCTGAGCTTCACAGATAGTGGTTTCTTTGTATCTACATGGTAGGAGTAATAACATGTATATCATATTTAATGTTATGGAGCAATGTATGCTGGTCTAATCTACAGACTATGTAGTAAGGGAGTGGCTGGCCTGAAAAATATGGGGGGACAGATATGAGATGAGGAGAGCTTCAGGGCCTTGTCCAATTAACCTGTATAGGCCTTTTCCCAGTTATTACCAATATCTAATCTATCACACAGACAGTAATTATAGCATGTATAGAGTTCAAAAAACTACTTTACCATATTTACAAAAAAGGGATGCAGTGCCATCACAGCCTTTCTATTTTCCATTTGGTCGAATTAAATAAAGGTTCTCTGGCGCCATCTACTGAAGAGGTGCATCCACTACAAAGGTTACACTTCCGTTTTTCAGCGAAGGACGTGTACACAAATGGATGATGCTGAGGAGCCCGACGCAGCATCCACTTCACCCTCTGTGTTGAATTGTTTGTGTAATTGCGTTGCCTTTTAAGTACATTTCCCTGCAAAAGCAACCGTGCGGCTGTAACAATGTCGATGTCAACATTTCAAAAGGTTACGCTAGTGTCTTGTCTCGTGCTCTGCGTTGCTCTTCTGCTTCCGAAAATGCTGCTAGGCGGAGGGAAGAAGGGTGCCCAGACCGAGGGTAAGGTTTCCGCTCTACATTTTTTTTTAAATATCTTTATTATTCTAGCTAAATATTATAGATTCGTATGTAGGCTTACCTTTCCTTGCAATTAACACATTTTCTTTTTACTTCACATCGTCGTTTATTTCTGGTCATCTTTGAATAATACCAGCTACATCCCTACAGAGGGCGCTGTCACCAGCGGGGAGGAGTGGTGGGTCAGCTGTTTGTTCACTCACAACAGCCTGACTTTATGTGAAAAAGTAAAAATCTGAGTCCCGCACCCGACCCTTGACACGAAAATATAGAAATTGAGCTACAGGCTACTGTCAAAGACGGGGGATTTTTTTAACTGGGTGCTGGATTTTCCGACATTTTGGTAGGCAATTTGTTAGTCAACTTGTCTATAAATTAGGTAGAAGAGAAGCTGCATGTAGGCTGTCATTATGTTGCCCTAAAAGACTAAATAAACCCTTGCTCACCAGAATAATGTCATAAATCGATAGAATGAATGCTTCAATCAAGTTGACATTGGTAGTGTCCTCTGTCATCTTTCACGGAGCAAAGACGTTTAGGGACCGGGGAGAAAATGCAATAACTCGGGAAAAGTTTTGTGAAAAATGTCCAAATTACATCAGTTTGACCAGTTGTAAGGAAATATAAACCTTTGGTTGAAATACTACCAGCTTTTATGATGCTGATAAAGATAGATACCATCTGTAGAGGTGCTAACTGAGCATTCACATTCTCTCAAGATGCTGAAATAAAGAAATCATATTTCTCCACTCCTGTTGCCAGGTAAACATTTTGTCTACATTTGGTGTACTATTTTACTGCAAGAAATGCTTAATTCTGCAGGAGTTAATATAAAAGTTTTGTGAGAGGTTATAGGTTTACAGTCAGTGTCCAGATTTCAATTTCCATTTAACCCATCTGAACAGTAGGCTTCCCTTGACGTGTCATTGGCCTATTTGAAGTCCCCATCTTGTGACTGTCGAATTTGTGTAGCGCCTCACAATCATCACACATAACAAAGCCGACACTGCTGTCGTCCTCTTCTTCCACTTCACAAAATTTTCTGGCCCTCCCTTCTCTTTATTTTCAACTCTCCATTTTGCAGCTTTTCTCTTATTGAATTAAACTCCGACATGGTTATTTTTGCCTCCGTGGATTGATGTTAACTTTTTCTGCCTGTTCCCAAAAGCATTAGGCGGTTGGCGTGTCGGCTATTTGACTCATGTACAGCTCAACCCTAAAGTTTAGGCTTATGCACTGATGCCAGATAGCATAAAATAACCTCAATGTAGCCCATAGATATAAATTGCACAAGAATAATACATATGGATTTATTAAGGTATTGTCTCTTTATTCAACCCGCCCGCCCTTCATCCAACACAATATTTAATTACCGTAAAGCCATCCACAGCAGGGTTACCTTATCACAACAGCATAAGTCCAAATCACTGTCGCAACAAAGTTGTTATTCCAGTGTAGCCAGTGTGTTAATTCCAGTATATCACAGTATCGGGTTCATCTACCTCATTTGCTTTGCAGGTTCAGGACGGTTTCCTCCCATGGTGCACCGGCAGATGGCTCCGGACAGTCAGGGCCAGAGGGCTGCTGGGTCCACCAGGGCACACAACACCGAGGCTATCGCCAGGGCTAAGGGGGGTGGGGGCACAGGGGTAGGGACCGGGGGCAAGTCCAACCTGGCAGGGCAGATCATCCCCATCTACGGCTTTGCGATCCTTCTTTACATCCTCTACATCCTGTTTAAGGTGCGATGTTCTGGGGTTGACATAGGATACATACACACACAGACAATAGGGATGAGCATTTTAAAGAATGTGTGTGTTCCAGTAATCTCATGAAAATTATTTAGAGTACAGGAATGTTAGCATTTTAAATGTGCAACGGGGCTGAAGGCAAAAAGTTTGCATGCGAAAATGTATCGAATACAAACCTTGAATCAAGTAGTCTGGCCCAGCCCTAACATGCGTACACATGCACATACTAGGAAGACACGCATGGAAACAGTCCATTGTATCCTATTCTCACAGAAAAGGTCCAAATCTAATGCCCATTTATAATCTGCGTGTTGTATGTTTAAATCCTTAAATCCTTTTGTTGAAGAATGTTTTTTTCTCTTCTCAAAAGATAACCTCAAAGGGGAAGTGCGCTGTACCTACTGAACCCAGATTTCCCTCAGTGAGAGCAGAGAACCGGAAGAGAAAGATCAGTGAGTTACAAACTGTAATCTCACGATTCTTAAATCATTCCTCTTTAAGAATCAGTTAGATTGATAATTCTATACAAAGAAACAGCATCAGTCATTTAAATAGTTTCTCTCGAAAACATACAGTCGTGGCCAAAAGTTTTGAGAATGACACAAATATTAATTTTCACAGTCTGCTGCCTCAGTTTGTATGATGGCAATTTGCATATACTCCAGAATGTTATGAAGAGTGATGAGATGAATTGCAATTAATTGCAAAGTCCCTCTTTGCCATGCAAATGAACTGAATCCCCAAAAAACATTTCCATTGCATTTCAGCCCTGCCACAAAAGGACCAGCTGACATCATGTCAGTGATTCTCTCGTTAACACAGGTGTGTGTTGACGAGGACAGGGCTGGAGATCACTCTGTCATGCTGATTGAGTTCGAATAACAGACTGGAAGCTTCAAAAGGAGGGTGGTGCTTGGAATCATTGTTCTTCCTCTGTCAACCATGGTTACCTGCAAGGAAACACGTGCTGTCATCATTACTTTGCACAAAAATCGCTTCACAGGCAAGGATATTGCTGCCAGTAAGATTGCACCTAAATCAACCATTTATCGGATCATCAAGAACTTCAAGGAGAGCAGTTCAATTGTTGTGAAGAAGGCTTCAGGGCACCCAAGAAAGTCCAGCAAGCGCCAGGACCGTCTCCTAAAGTTGATTCAGCTGTGGGATCGGGGCACCACCAGTACAGAGCTTGCTCAGGAATGTCAGCAGGCAGGTGTGAGTGCATCTGCATGCACAGTGAGGCAAAGACTTTTGGAGGATGGCCTGGTGTCAAGAAGGGCAGCAAAGAAGCCACTTCTCTCCAGGAAAAACATCAGGGACAGACTCATATTCTGCAAAAGGTACATGGATTGGACTGCTGAGGACTGGGGTAAAGTCATTTTCTCTGATGAATCCCCTTTCCGATTGTTTGGGGCATCCGGAAAAAAGCTTGTCCGGAGAAGACAAGGTGAGCGCTACCATCAGTCCTGTGTCATGCCAACAGTAAAGCATCCTGAGACCATTCATGTGTGGGGTTGCTTCTCAGCCAAGGGAGTGGGCTCACTCACAATTTTGCCTAAGAACACAGCCATGAATAAAGTAATGGTACCAACACATCCTCCGAGAGCAACTTCTCCCAACCATCCAGGAACAGTTTGGTGACGAACAATGTCTTTTCCAGCATGATGGAGCACCTTGCCATAAGGCAAAAGTGATAACTAAGTGGCTCAGGGAACAAAACATTGATATTTTGGGTCCATGGCCAGGAAACTCCCCAGACCTTAATCCCATTGAGAACTTGTGGTCAATCCTCAAGAGGCGGGTGGACAAACAAAAACCCACACATTCTGACAAACTCAAAGCATTGATTATGCAAGAATGGGCTGCCATCAGTCAGGATGTGTCCCAGAAGTTAATTGACAGCATGCCAGGGCGGATTGCAGAGGTCTTAAAAAAAAGGGTCAACACTGCAAATATTGACTCTTTGCATCAACTTCATGTAATTGTCAATAAAAGCCTTTGACACGTATGAAATGCTTGTAATTATACTTCAGTATTCCATAGTAACATCTGACAAAAAATATCTTAAGACACTGAAGCAGCAAACTTTGTGGAAATTAATATGTGTCATTCTCAAAACTTTTGGCCTCGGCTGTACAATCAAATAGTTTAGTTTCACTTCAGACAATGCCATCCTGAAAAGTATTAACCGACCCTCTCTCCTCCTCTCGCTCTCCTTCTCTCTAGCGGACTTTGAGCTGACTCAGCTGCAGGATAAGCTGAGGGAGACAGAGATGGTGATGGAGAGGATTGTGTCCAAAGCCAGCTACAGTCCTGAAAGGTTTGTTGTTTACCTGGCCAAAGTCTTGCTCCTCGAACATCTCTCATTTATTCTCGTTTCAGTCTCTCTTTGCATACCAAAACACATATATTCAACATGTAACTTAAAAAAATGATTCTTTCCTTTCCCACCTTACACCATTTTTGCTGACCAAAATATTGGATAAAAAAAAAATGATCAGGAATAAAATGTTATTGAATACAATCTGAATTGAACAATGTATTTACATTGCTATTAATGTGTGTACTTAACTGTTATTGCATGTCCCATTGATTGAATTAGCATACCTGTAATAAATTCTAATGGGTAGACCCTACGCCATGGATCCCCAAAATCTTTTGGTCCACGACCCCATTTTCATAACCACATTTAATTATTTTATTTTAATTAACAGCTAATGTTTACTTTTATTTGGGGCTATGGCAGTCAATTGAAAAACATTTGAACAGTATTTCTGATTGTCTTCTCAACTCACAAACACATATGTTTAATGTGGGGCTATGACAGTCAATTGCAAATGAGTCTGACAATGTCTCTTATCTCACCACCACTAATGAGATGGGTGTGCTTGATGCATGTCGCGGCAGAGCTTCTCAAAGTCAGGGGGCGTGGTCGACAGTGCGCACCTCATCTCTGCTGTCACATCCAACATGGATCGATATTTGGTTTTAATGCAGACAAGAGCACTGAACGCACCTTCACACAGATATGAGCTGGCGAACGGTAGTATAAGTTTTAATGCAGACAAGAGCACTGAACGCACCATCACACAGATATGAGCTGGCGAACGGTAGTATAAGTTTTAATGCAGACAAGAGCACTGAACGCACCATCACACAGATATGAGCTGGCGAACGGTAGTATAAGTTTTAATGCTCAGAGGGAGAGGGCAGGGTATTCCCTTTGAGTCAAAAAACAAAACTCCTCCGTAGTGACCTGTGAATGCATTGTCTACAGCATTCGATCACATGACAGCTCGATCAGCTGTTCGATTTCATTTACCTGCATGTCAACTGAGCCACGATCACAGTCAAACGGATTAGGAAGTAGGTCCCAAAGTGCTTTTCCCAGCATTGGTGAGCAGTCATCACTCGTGTGGGACACTTACTGATGCTGTTTTTTGTTGTTGTTAGAAACATGGCACCTCTGATGGAAGGGGGCATGGTTGGCTTTTGAAAGACTCTCTCCAATAAGAATTATTTCCTCTGAATCCACCGATTTGGTCACTCGTCTGTAGAATGTTTTTGTATTCTCTGCATGCTTGCGTTCAGTTTCCCAAATATGTCTGTTACATATAGGCAAGGAGACATGTTTTTTTCATTACGCAGAAAGTCAACCAGGTCCGTTTTTATTTTTTTTACATCTATTGTGAATGACAATAGTTCGTCTCTCTTGGCAAACTCCAAGTGGGCTGTCATGTGGATTTTACTGAGGAGTGGCTCCGTCTGGCCATAAAGGCCTGATTGGTGGAGGGCTGCAGAGATGGTTGTCCTTCGGGAAGGTTCTCCCATCTCCACAGAGGAACTCTGGAGCTCTGTCAGAGTGACCATCAGGTTCTTGGTCACCTCCCTGACCAAGGCACTTCTTCTCCGATTGCTCACTTTGGCCGGGTGGCCAGCTCTAGGAAGAGTCTTGGTGGTTCCAAACGTCTTACATTTAAGAATGATGGAGGCCACTGTGTTCTTGGGGACTTTCAATGGTGCAGAATTTTTTTGGTACCCTTCCCCAGATCTGTGCCTCGACACAATCCTGTCTCGGGGCTCTACGGACAATTCCTTCGACCTCATGGCTTGGTTTTTGCTCTGACATGCACTGTCAACTGTTGGACCTTGTATAGACAGGTATGTGCCTTTCCAAATCATGTCCAATCAATTGAATTTACCACAGGTGGACTCCAATCAAGTTGTAGAAACATAAAGGATGATCAATAGAAACGGGATGCACCTGAGCTCAATTTCTAGTCTCATAGCAAATGGTCTGAATACTTATGTAAATAAGGGATCTGTTTTGTTTTTAATGAATTAGCAACATTTTCTAAAAACATGTTTTCACTTTGTCATTATGGGGTATTGTGTGTAGATTGATGAGGAAAAACAATTAATTCATTTTAGAATAAGGCTTTAACGTAAAAAATGTGGGAAAAGTCAAAGGGTCTGAATACTTTCCGAATGCACTGTATCTGACAAAGGTATTGATGCGAGTTTCTGTGCCTCTGCCTCACCCTACATTGGTTTCACCTTATCAATTGCAGCCGGTAATATCAAAGTCTCTGCAATAGCGTGTGGTTTCATATCGTAACGGGCCTAGCCATTCACTGTGTGAATGATTCAAGTGCAACGGTCAAGTGCGGCCTTTTCCCATGATCTAAGGGCGCGCTCTGGTTGAATTTGATCTTTTAGATTAGAATAATTTTTATTTGGATGTATTTAAGGTTAACCACATTACAATGATTTTGAGATACAAAGACAATATTATAAGGTGTGTATATATATATATATATATATATATATATATATATATATATATATATATAAAATCAACAACAACAAAAATGTGTGAATCTTTTTTTTCCTCAGAATTTTGGAAATTCTCCCACGACCACATTTTCATATCAGGCGCGACCCCTAGTTTGGGAATCGCTGCCTTAAGCATACTTACCTATGCTTCTGCTGCTCTCTCTGCAGGGTGACAGGGGTGAGTGCCGACCAGGAGGAGAGACTGCTTCTCCAGCTGAGAGAGATCACGCGGGTGATGCAGGAGGGCCGCCTGGTGGAGGGGGTCGCCCCCGCAGAGATGGGGGCACAACACTGGGAAGGTAGACTGGGATTGAACCTCTTTCTAAGCCTTTTTCTGTACCACCCCACACCAGTGGGCATTCTTCTAAACAACATGTCATTTGTGCTTCTTTAATGGAAGTTAAACTTTGGCTCTTTTATGACATCATTCAAGACTTGTCTGAATACGTTATCCACATTCAACAATACGGAGATATACAAGATTTTGGTGTAACATACAGTAAGTAGGGTTTAGTGCCTCTCAGGGCTGTATGGAAACGTAATGATATACTGTTTATGTATTCATGGTTGAATTAGGTTTCCCAGAGGATCCCCATCCATGCTGGGAAGAGCCCTTCTGTGGCTATGACCATACCCAGGAGACCAGCACCGAAGAGCAGCCAGAGAGGACTGACGAGTGTGGGGCTTACCAGGAGGAGGGTGGGGCTTACCAGAAGGAGGGTGGGGACTACCAGGAGGCAGGTAGGGCTGACCAGGATAAGGGTGGGTCTGACCAGGAAGAGGGTGTGGCAAACGAGGAGGAGAGTGGGGTTGACCAGGAAGAGGGCAGGTCTGACCAGAAAGACGTTGGGCCTTGACCAGGAAGAGAGGCGTAGTTGACCAGGAGGTGGTTAGGGTTGACCAAGAAGAGGGCAGGGCTGACCAGGAGGAGGGTGCAGCTGAGGATGATGTAGGTGTAGCTGAGGCAGCGGCTGATTTGAATACTGATGAGGAGGGAGGTGCTGATTTGGCCACTGGGAATGAGGAATGTGGGGCTAAGTGTGATGTGGGTGGGACTGAGGTGGAGAAAGAAGGAATGGACAGGGAGGAGGGTGGGGCCAATGACAAGCTGGGTCTGGCTGATGAAGACAGGGGTGGTGCAGAGGAGGAGCAAGGGAAGGAGCTTGAGTTTACACTGAAGATGCCCACCATGTTGGAGCGAGAGGAAAAGGACAGTGTTGAGATGCCAACTAGCCGTTCTCGCGTTAGAAGGAAAAGGAACAAGAAGCAGAAGAAATGACCAAAAGGAAACAGAGTTGATTGACTTCCCCTAAATTCCTTCCTATAATTAGGAAAGTAGAGTGCGCCCCACAAACTTGAGTCTGGCTATGCCCGTCTAGCAACATTTCTTCCTAGCCTCCAATGCTTCCAAACAGGATGGGCCATAGCATGAAGGTTAGCAGTAGCCAGTCTATAAACACAGGATCAAAAAGCTCCACCTGAGAAAGATGGTATCCCTTCCTCTCTTGCTAAGTGACAGTCTGAAGCAGAAGTCATACCCACAGTATTGTACCAATGCCTTGTTCAGATGTCCACTACCGCATAATAGCTTTGGCACAATGTGCATTACAGTGAACTGAATGATTTGGAAGGCACTGTGCTCCTACTGTCTTGATTCACATCTGGGCTTGAGAGGATGCTTTTTGTCCTCTTAGTGCAATAAACCATAATTAGAATACATGGGAATGACCTTATTTCATGGGTATAAGTTATTGAAAAAGCATTCACTTTTATACACTATTTATTTATTCACTACTGATTACTATATACCTGTATGTCAGCGTTACAAAAAAAGTAACTACTGTGGAATCACACAAATAAAATATTCTGGTTTGACAACAACCTTGTCTCAAGTATGTGACAAACAAAAACAACAATGGCAGCTATTTGAGAAAAAAGGTGTATTACTTACAGAATGTAACATTCTACCAATAGAAAAGCAACATCCAATTTTATTAGCGGAAAGCGTACAATTAACTTATTTTCATTGAGTAGCACATTGTTGCTGCACAGAATTGACCCATGGCAGTTCAGCGAGGGGTGCTGAGCTGGATTTGGTTTCTGGCCACCACAGTGTGCAAAAGTGTGTCATTCTGCATCCTCAGTCTCAGATATCCATTGGCTCATCCGGTTTGTCTGCTGCAGGCTCATCTGCAGCCTCGATAACCTAGGACACACAGGGCGGGACACATCACATCTTGATTGGCTACCGTTCAGATAAAAATGGAAAACAAAAAATAAAAATAAAGTACTTATGTCAAACTACCAGGAAGTCTGAAAAGATATTGAGTGGGAGGGAAGCTCACCTTGACTTTAGGTTCTTTGAAAAACGCCTATGTCAAGCAACATGGACGCAGTGTTGCAGTGAGATTATCTCAAGCAAATTTGCTGATACACAAATCAACATCGAAATTGCATGCAACATCCAATCCTATCATACACCCCATAATGGTTTCACTACTGATTTGTTTATATCAAACTGTTTGGTTATTGTAACAGTATCAATAGACAAAATGTTGGCTGTATAGTTTAGCTAGCAAATTCAAATGGAATTGGCAGCACTGCTTATCAAGCTAGCTAGTTCATCTTGGACAGTTTCAGGTTGAGGTCTGGGTACTTTTCATTACACACTCACTCACTCACTCAGTGGCCAGTTCATTAGGTTCCCTCCTACAGACAGTGAGTCACATGGCAGTGGCTTGATCTATAAAGCAGGCATCGAGGCATTCAGTTACTGTTTGACTGAATGTTAGAATGGGCAAAACGAGTGACCTAAGCGACTGAGTGTGGTATGATCGTTGGTGCAGGTCGTGCCGGTTCAGTATCTCAGAAACGGCCGGCCTCCTGGGCTTTTCACGCATGACTGTGTCTCGGGTTTATCGTGAATGGTGCGACAAACCAAAAAACATCCAGTCAGCAGCAATCCTGTGGGCGAAAACAGCTTGATGATGAGAGGTCGAAGGAGAATGGCAAGAATCGTAAAGCGAACAGGCGGGCCACAAACAGGCAAATAACGGCACAGTAGAACTGGTGTACAGAACAGCATCTTGGAACGCAAAACTAGTCGGTCCTTGTCACGGATGGGCTATTGCAGCAGACAACCACACCAGGTTCCCCTCTCATCCTCAAACAAGAAGTGGCTCCAGTGGGCACGCGATCACCAACACTGGACAATTGAGCAGTGGAAAAGCATCGCCCGGTCCGACAAATCCTGGTTCATGTTGCGTCATGCTGATGGCAGTCTGGATTTGGCGTAAGCAGCATGAGTCCATGGAACCATCCTGCTTGGTGTCAACAGTACAGGCTGGTGGCGGTGGTGTAATGGTGTGGGGAATGTTTTCCTGGCAAACGTTAGGTTCCTTGATAGCAATTGATACCAGTTTGTATGCCACAGCGTATCTGAACATGCTGGCTGAAGACCTAGCTAGCCAGTTACTAGCTAACACCAGGAAAAAAATAAAAATAGCTAACACCAGACACAGATGAAAGCGGAAATATTAGAAGAATATATATATTTTTTAAATATTTACTGACACACTGCAGTCAAATTTCTGCACCAGTAGACTAGCTACCTAGCTATGTAAACCACACGCCTTCTGCGATGTTGGTTACATGGTGGTACTTATTTAAGTTAGGTAAGAGAATAAGATGTTACCATTGGTGTATTAAAATTATACTTTTTGTGATGTCATGAAAAGCCCTTAATAATCCTGCCTCCATCCCGCCTCAAAAGTGGGCGGGTATTTCTGACATAGCGAACCAGTGGCACCTCGAGCTGGCTACGAACTAGCAGGGGTTGACGACAGTTGTGTGTACTGAGAGGCACGAGCAAGAAGACAATGGCGGAAGCGGAGATGGAGCCAACATCGGTTGGTGGTGGAAATGAAAAATTGACTTTTGTCCAAAGAAATGGAAAGAAATAAGCTAAATTGATGTGAGATACTAGTGTTGATACTCCTACAAGATACAATGGGGAATTATGTTTTCTGAAATGATGTACACCTGACTTGGTGAACCCATTGAAGACATCCAAAGTTGTGGAGAATGCTTTGTGTAAAGTAAAAATCTGTGAAAATCACAAGAAGTGGGCTTCATCAAATTGTGTGTCTAAGGTGTTGGAACTCACACAATTTGGAGAATATGATGTGTCGTGCTTTGAGCTACAGAGCAGGGCACCTATTTAAAGAGTAATTTTGGGAGTGTCGGAAGAAGTTGACATTGATATACTAAAGAAAATTCCTGGAATGGTTGATGTATGCTGGATGATGTGGAGTCCCTCCCGACCCGAGTGCAGCTGACACAGATGAAAGCGGAAACCTATAAGCAGGGTTGGGGAGTGACGGATTACAAAACAAACTTAATCAGTAACCAGAAAAAATATTGTAACAAGATTACAGATACTTTTGAAAAACTAGATGATTACTTCTAGGATTACTTTTTAATTCAGAAAGGATGTTTGCAAAAAAATTTGACACCTTTCTGTTTTCTCAATGACATTCAAAATCAGCATTGAAAAAAGGAGCAAGTTTAGTTTGTTTTCCTCCTGAGCAAGTCTGACCACAAGTCAGAAACCACTATGATGACACCAAATACGTTTGATGGATTGCGGGAAAAGAGTAGGAATAGGCTTTTGTAGGACAGTCCAAGCTACTGTATATGTCTTCCAATGGTATGACTGCTGTCAGCATCCAAAGATTGTCGAACTTCAACAGTTGGAGGTAAGGACGACATCAGTGATGTAGCCTACGGGCGATACGGATATCACTAAGGCCTATTACAGGCTACATAGCGCATTGATGCGAATCACACTGCTGCCCTCAGCTATTTGCGCCTTACGGATTGTGGTTGTTGTGAATGGCTGTTCACAAATGTATATATATATGCTACAGTTGTCTGTCCACCACACATGTAAACTAGCTTGCTTGCTCTTACACTCTTAGAAAAAAAGGTTCCAAAAGAGTTCTTCGGCTGTCCCCATAGGATAACCCTTTTGGGTTCCAGGTAGGACCTTCTGTGGAAAGGGTTCTATATGGAACCGAAAAGGGTTCTTCAAAGGGTTTTCCTATGGGGACAGCCAAAGAACCCTAAGAGTGTATCCGCACTGACTGGTGAAGTAATTTAATGAGCTAACTGTAAAAAATGGTTGATTCCACAGGTAAAAAAAGGAACAGAAAGGAACGATATAAACCAGTACTTGTTTGGGCTTCGAACCGGATCAGAACATTATTTTGCTGATCGGAATAGTGGAGCGAAACTAAAAAAAAGTAGTGGTTCTCTTTCAATTGGAAAATAAATGTCAGTTGCAACACATTAGAAAGTAACCAGCCCAGTCTGAGGTCCTGAGCGCTCTGGAGCAATTTTCATCAAGGGTCTCTGTACTTTGCTCTGTTCATCTTCTCTCGATCCTGACTAGTCTCCCAGGTATTTTGGTTTTCTATAAATGTGAAAAATGTTGAAAAACCTGTTTTCGCTTTGTCATTATGGGGTACTGTGTGTAGATTTGAGGAAATTATTTTATTTAATCCATTTTAGAATAATGCTGTAACGTAACAAAATGTGTAAAAAGTCAAGGGGTCTGAACACTTTCCAAATGCACTATATCTTGAAACGTATCGAATCGTCTTGAAAGGCAAAGATCCACATCCCTACTATCTAGATATGTAAACCACGCCTCTCTGAATGCAACTTCTGCAATGTTGGTTACAAGGTACTTATTTCAATTAGGTAAAAGAATAAGACGTTAACATTGGTGTATTAAAATTAGGCTTCTTTTTTTCTTCTTCGTCTCTCAAAAACCCCTTAATAATCCCACTGCCTCCAAGTGTTTGGCATGGGGGAAAGGACCAATAACTTTATGATCAGCTTTACTTGAGGACCAAAACGTTGACCGTGGCGCCATACAGGTTGAAAAATAGTTGGGAAGAGATTGGATGTGCCGATTCCTTAGCACGTGGTTTATGAGCTGATATGCAAAACAACGCTTGATTCAAAACGGATTTTTTTCAATTTAAATAAAAAAAATGGCCATAAACAGAATTATGTATACTGAACTAAATTATAAAAACACATGTAAAGCCTTGGTCCCATATTTCATGAGCTGAAATAAAATATCCCAGAAATGTTCCATACGCACAAAAAGCTTGTTTCTCTGAAATTGTGCAGACATGTTTACATTCCTCTTAGTGAGCATTTCTCCTTTGCCAAGATAATCCATCTACATGACAGGTGTGGCATATCAAGAAGCTGATTTAACAGCATGATCATTACACTGTGCTGGGGACAATAAAAGGCCACTAAAATGTGCCGTTTTTTCACAAAACACGATGCCACAGATGTCTCAAGTTTTGAAGGAGCGTGCAATTGGCATGCTGACTGCAGGAATGTTCACCAAAGCTGTTGCCAGAGACTTCAATGTTCATTTAAACCTCCTCTGTCCTTTTAGATAATTTGGCAGTACGTCCAACCGGCCATCTCAATTGGTTTGGGAGGCCAGATCATCTGATGCAGCACTCCATCACTCTCCTTCTTGGTCAAATAGCCCTTACACAGCCTGGAAGTGTGTTGGGTCATTGTTGTGTTGAAAAACAAATGATAGTCTCACTAAGCACAAACCAGATGGGATGGCGTATCGCTGCAGAATGCTGTGGTAGCCATGTTGGTTAAGTGTGCCTTGAATTCTAAATAAAATCACTGACAGTGTCACCAGCAAAGCACCCCCACACAATCACACCTCCTCCTCCATGCTTCACGGTAGGAACCATACATGCAGAGATTCTTTCTCCTACTCTGCTTCTCACAAAGACACTGCAGTTTGAACCAAAAATCTCAAATTTGGACTCCTCAGATCAAAGGACAGATTTCTACTGGTGTAATGTCCATTGCTCATGTTTCTTGGCCCTAGCAAGTCTCTTGTTATTGGTCTCCTTTAGTAATCAAATCAAAACGTTTATTTGTCACATGCGCCGAATACAACAGGTGTAGATCGTAAAATGAGAGTGAAAATAACAGTAGCGAGGCTATATACAGATGGTACCGGTACAGAGTCAATGTGCCAGGGCACTGGTTAGTCAGGCTAATATGTACATCTAGGTATAGTTAAAGTGACTATGCATAGATGATAAACAGAGAGTAGCAGCAGCGTAAAAGAGGGGTTGGCGGGTGGGATGGTGGCGGGAAAAATGCAAATAGTCCAGGTAACCAATGTGCGGGGGCACCGGTTAGTCGGGCTAATTGAGGTAATATGTACATGAATGTATAGTTAAAGTGACTATGCATAGATGATAAACAGAGAGTAGCAGCAGTGCAAAAGTGGGGTTGGCGGTAGTGGTTTCTTTGCAGCAATTTGACCATGAAGGCCTGATTCACGCAGTCTCTTCTGAATAGTTGATGCATTTATTTGGGCTGCAATTTCTGAGGCTGGTAACTTTAATAAACTTTTCCTCTGCTCGAGAGGTTTCTCTGGGTCTTCCTTTCCTGTGGTGGTCCTCATGAGAGCCAGTTTAATAATAGCGCTTGATGGTTTTTGTGACTGCACTTGAAGAAACTTTAAAAGTTCTTGAAATTTTCCGGATTGACTGACCTTCATGTCTTAAAGTAATGATGGACTGTCGCTTCTCTTTGCTTATTTGAGATGTTCTTGCCATAATATGGACTTGGTCTTTTACCAAATAGGGCTATCTTCTGTATACCAATCCTACCTTGTCACAACAACTGATTGGCTCAAACGCATTAAGAAGGAAAGAAATTCCACAAATTAACAAGGCACACCTGTTAATTGAAATGCATTCCATGTGACCACCTCATGATGCTGGGTGAGAGAATGCCAAGTGTGTGCAAAGCTGTCATCAAGGCAAAAGGTGGCTACTTTGAAGAATCTCAAATATAACACTTTTCTACATGATTCCATGTGTTATTTCATAGTTTTGATGTCTTCACTATTATTCGACAATGTAGAAAATAGTACAAAATTAAGAAAACCCTTGAATGAGTAGGTGTCCAAACTTTTGACCGGTAATGTATATCAAATTACTTTATTCTTGCTATGTAACTACTGTAAAAGCCAAATAAATACACTTTATGGTCCAACTTTAGAGGCAGGTATTTTTCCTACTTTGATCTGAATTGCTTGCTCTCTGGGGTTTTAGGTTCGGTTTGATCTAATCTGCTGATCTAAAAAGGGCTTGATAAATACATCTGACTGATCTGGTTTCATCCAAATGTCATCCAATTTCATGAAAAACATGATTTTGACTGTTCGGGACCATCAAGTGAAATTTGTGATGTCATGTTTGTTAACCATTCTATAATATTATTATAATCTCATCTACAAATATCTTTGAGAGTGCATTATCCTAGCCTGGATACCAAGTTAATTGTTCTGTTTCAGTGTGGATCCAGGCTAGCATTAATCCAACCACTTTCCACAGTAACTCCAAGTCGACTCTTACCTTTCTCTGTGGCCTCTCCTCCAGACCCTCAAGGAAAGGACCCACGTCATCATCGTCGTAGATGGTGAACTCCATGTCTTTCCCCACAATGCCGATTGAGACATTCTGAAAGGCAAGGAGAGCTACTCAGTAAAGCCGAGGGTTGTGTTCAATAGGCACCAAACAGAGAGGGACTCCATTTTATTTTCATGTTGTAAAACGTTTTAAAACATTTCTGTTGGGTGACCTAATGAACACAGCCCTGTACTATGGGGAACATGAGGGCTATGACAGGTTGGTTGAGCCATATAAGCTTACCTTAGTGGTGAGGTCCTGTTCAGCTGGGAGTGTTTCTCTGAGCCCAAGCAGACCATGCCTGACCAGCTCATTCAGATTACCTGAGTATAGTCAATGCAATGGACAAAAGGATAAATGCACAGAACAGGTGCTGAGTTGTGTACAGTTGAAGTCAGAAGTTTACATACACCTTAGCCAAATACATTTAAACTCAGTTTTTCACAATAAACTCAGTTTTTCACAATTCCTGACATTTAATCCTGTGAAATGTCAGAATAATAGTAGAGAGAATGATTTAATTCAGATTTTATTTCTTTCATCACATTCCCAGTGGGTAATGAAGTTTACATTCACTCAATTAGTATTTGGTAGCATTGCTTTTAAATTGTTTAACTTGGGTCAAACGTTTCAGGTAGCCTTCCACAAGCTTCCCACAATAAGTTGGGTGAATTTTGGCCCATTTCTCCTGACAGAGCTGGTGTAACTGAGTCAGGTTTGTAGGCCTCCTTGCTCGCATACACTTTTTCAGTTCTGCCCACAAGTTTTCTGTAGGTTTGAGGTTAGGGCTTTGTGATGGCCACTCCAATACCTTGACTTTGTTGTCCTTAAGCCATTTTGCAACAACTTTGGAAGTATGCTTGGGGTCATTGTCCATTTAAAGACCCATTTGCGACCAAGCTTTAACTTCCTGACTGATGTCTTGAGATGTTGCTTCAATATATCCACATAATTTTCCTGCCTCATGATGAATCTATTTTATGAAGTGCACCAGTCCCTCCTGCAGTAAAGCACCCCCACAACATGATGCTGCCACCCCCGTGCTTCACGGTTGGGATGGTGTTCTTTGGCTTGCAAGCCTCCCCCCTTTTCCTCCAAACATAATGATGGTCATTATGGCCAAACAGCTCTATTTTTGTTTCATCAAACCAGAGGACATTTCTCAAAAAGTACAATCTTTGTCCCCATGTGCAGTTGCAAACTGTAGTCTGGCTTTTTTATGCAGGTTTTGAAGCAGTAGCTTCTTCCTTGCTGAGCGGCCTTTCAGGTTATGTCGATATTGGGCTCGTTTTACTGTGGATATAGATACTTTTGTACCTGTTTCCTCCAGCATCTTTACAAGGTCCTTTGCTGTTGTTCTGGGATTGATTTGCACTTTTTGCACCGAAGTATGTTCATCTCTAGGAGACAGAACGCATCTCCTTCCTGAGCGGTATGACGACTGCGTGGTCCCATGGTGTTTATACTTGTGTACTATTGTTTGTACAGATGAATGTGGTACCTTCAGGGGTTTGGAAATTGCTCCCAAGGATGAGCCAGACTTGTGGAGGTCTACAATTATTTTCTGAGGTCTTGGTTGTTCTTTTGATTTTCCCATGATGTCAAGCAAAGAGGCACTGAGTTTGAAAGTAGACCTTGAAATACATCCACAGGTACACCTCCAATTGACTCAATTAGCCTATCAGAAGCCTCTAAAGCCATGACATCATTTTCTGGAATTTTCCAAGCTGTTTAAAGGCACAGTCAACTTAGTGTATGTAAACTTTTGACCCACTGGAATTGTGATACAGTGAAATAATCTGTCTGTAAACAATTGTTGGAAAAATTACTTGTGTCATGCACAAAGTAGATGTCCTAACCGACTTGCCAAAACTATAGTATGTTAACAAGAAATTTGTGGAGTGGTTGAAAAATGTGTTTTAATGACTCCAACATAAGTGTATGTAAACTTCCGACTTCAACTGTAGGTGTGTGTGAGTGAGATATGCTACACCGAACAGTATAGTATGTGTAGTATGTGTAGTAGACATATGTGTGCCCTCAGGTATGCATTCGTGTTAGTAATTGTTAAAACCACAAATAGTGTGTGTGTGCATGCTCTCACAGTCCAGGAAGGTCTCCATGTGTCTCTCTAGGTATGTGCGGGCAGACTGGGAGCGAGCTCCAATGGACATGGCTTTGCAGTCAAAGTAGTTTGCAGAGGGGCAGGTCTGGAAGATATGAGGCCCCATGTCCTACAAGAAGATACCAAATTACTTTTTTGCTTCACATTACTAATGTACAGAGTTTTACACACCTTGATCAGCATACATAGTTTCCCTTAAAAGATGACAAAGAGAACTTACATCGTAGCCAGCGATAAGCAGTCCCACACCATAGGGTCTTCTTCCATACCTCTGTGTGGGAATTTGAGTTTCTGAGGGACTGGTCAAGGGTTACCTTGTCAACTGTCTACAGAGCACAGCGCACCATTTCCCAAACCTCACCGCTTAAATCACGAAAGTGTCATTTTTGACATTGATATCCAATAAAAATGTATGCCATGTGTCAAACTTTCAAACGTATTGTTTGGGGTCCCCTAGGACTGTCCTAAACTCAGCAAAATGTTAATGCAAGGCAAACTGGGAGCGGGCTTCTAGGGATCAATAATTGAAAGCATGACTGAAAGGATACTGCTTCCGATGAGAGTGACGAGGCGTGATGCTGGGAGAGGCCTGTCAAACACAAACCTGGAGTCCAGGCATTCCTGCCTCATGAAGTTACTGTTGAAGAAGATAGAAGGGGAAAGAAGTGGTTATCTTGACACAAATTACAGTGGATATACATTGCACACAGACACATGGTTTTTCATACATTTTATTTCTAAAATTGGATACCGAGGTGTGTGTGTGTGTTGTAGGTAGCCTAGTGTGCGGCAGGTAGCCTAGCGGTTAAGAGCGTTGGGCCAAAGGTTGCCCATTCGAAACCTCGAGCTGACTAGGTGAAAAATCTGTCAATGAGCAAGGTACTTAACCCTAACTGTTCCTGTAAGCCGCTCTGGATAACAGCGTCTGCTAAATGACTCAAAATGTAATTTTTTTTTTTTTTAAATGGTACCAGAGGAGCCTGGCATCTGCAGTCAGCCCGGCAATGGAGATGCCAATGTGTTCATCAACGTGGAGGATCTTCTTCTGGTGAGCAGCCAGCTCTGACTGGGCTCGCTGTGGAGAAACAAACACCAGTCTCACTCAACAGTCCATTGACAGTCACTGCGAGTGGCTCACGCCACACGTCCAATGCGGCAGGTAAAAGACATACCCTTTTCCTGATACCCCAGTGTAACCCCAGTGTAGCTCCTATGTAACTCTTGAAAAAACAAAACTGTCAGTGTAGAATAGAACTGGGATATTATTGGGGAATACCTTGAGAGCAACCAGGACTGCATGGGTTCTGGACTTAAGCCCCACTGTAGCCGAACCTTGTTTCACCGCCTCCATGGCGTATTCGATCTGGTGAATGCGCCCCTGAAACACAAGTGCATTGATAACTTTAACTTATTTGGGAGACACTGCAGGGAACCTCATTCCCTAAACATTTAGATTAATTTTAATGTTCACACTCTAGTGAGTACATGAGGAAGTTGCAAGCAATAACGACCCCAAAAAAAGGCTAAAAAAAGTCCCTTACCTGAGGACTCCATACTGTGACATCGTTGTCATACTGGTTACGGAACTACAGAGAGAGAGAGAGAGAGAGAGAGAAAAGGCAGTAGTGTCAATATTTTCAATGTACATTTGTCTAGAAATACACACAAAATGTTTTACTTACGTAGTTCTCTTGCATTGCAATGAGTTATCGACCAAAAAACTGTTGTGGACTGCACCTCAACACAGAATGTGCTTGCCACCCTAGACTCTTCCAGACAAAGGTATTGCATTGCTATAAATAAATTATAGAGCCAGCTAGAAAGCAACCTTGTGGCTTTGTTTACGCCACCTATCATGGGGGTGCATCTGAACCAGAATCTGCCCTTACAGGAAAGGTTGATATGGCGAATCTCCTTTAAGCCCAGGAAGCAGCCATTGACCTGCTTTTCAAGCGTAATAATCTCAAAATACGTTTATTACTCACCAAATTAAGTTTCAATTAGCAACAATCGTCATTTACTGCTATCACGGCTGGTATGTATTTCCAAAAAAGGTCTAAATAAAAAGTTTTATGTAATAGAAAAAAAGGCCTCTGCGGCACCTCCAACGTATTGAGCTGTTGTAGACTTACAACCTGTGCATGCAGTCAGGTTAGGGCTCTCGGGGTTCCTTGGGACGTGAGTGATTGAAGGTGTCGAATAGGATTTTTTTCTTCAGTTGCTTGCAATGGTGGAAAAGGTATCCAATTGTTCTACTTGAGTAAAAGTAAAGATACCTTAATAGAAAATTACTCAAGTAAAAGTCCCCCAGGAAAATACTACTTGAGTAAAAGTTTTAAAGTATTTGGTTTTAAATATACTTAAGTATCAAAAGTAAAAATCATTTCACATTCATTATATTAAGCAAACCTGACGGACCGATTTTCTTGGTTTTTTAAATTTACGGATAGCCAGGGACAACACTCAGACATCATTTACAAATGAAGCATTTGGGTTTAGTGAGTCGGCCAGATATGAGGCAGTAGGGATGACTAGGAATGTTCTCTTGATGTATGTGAATTTGACCTTTTTTCTGTCAAGCTAAGCATTCGAAATGTATAGAGTACTTTTGGGTGTCAGGGAAACTGTATGGAGTAAAAACAAAATTATTTTATTTAGGAATATATCGTAAGTGGAGTAAGCTGTCAAAAATATAAATTGTAAAGTAAAGTCAAAAATATAAATTGTAAAGTAAAGTACACATACCCCCAAAAACTACTTAAGTAGTACTTGAAAGTATTTTTACAGCAGTTTTCTTTTTTAAAACTCCATATTTGTTGAGTAACGAACGTATTTTAACGTTATTAATTATGAAAAGCTGGTGAATGGCAAGTTGAATAGCTGCTTCCTGGGTTTAAAGGAGATTCACCATACCGTTTCCTGTAAATCCAGATTCTGGTTCATGGGTGCACCCATAGAATTAGAATAGGACCTCTATGGGTGCACCTCTCATGACGTCGAACATGTTTGAAGTTTCAGAGGTACAATAGGCATGATAGCTTTGTTCAAGCAACAAAGTAGCTGGTCATAAACAGTTGGAAGAAAGCATCTAGTTAGCTAAAAGTTTAATTTGCCTTTGCCTCCATAGGTAAGGTTGACTGCAAAGAACACCGGCATTTGGTAAAAGTTGGGTAACGAAAGTGAAACACTCAACATTTACTAGGCTAGCTAGCTAATACAGCTATGTAGCTAGCCAGCCATCTAAATTAGCTACCGTTAACTATGTTAGCTCCTAGCTAGCTACATCAACTAGGTTGGCTACTTTATTTAATCTATTGTTACAACTAGCTAGTTTGCCAATAAGGCAGTAACTAGCTAACTCGTGCAAAATCATAAACTTCCATAGACGCTACTATAGTAGCTATGTTTTATGCTTACTCACAGTGCACTCGTTTCGTAACGTTAGTGTTAATAGACTAGCTAACGTTAACTATTTTAACGAGTGGTAGCTAGAATCCTTATCAAACACCTTTGTCATTCAATGTATGCAATCTGTATTATTTAAGCAAATATTAAAGCTTCAAACAAAACGCATGCTTTATACACTCTTACCATCTCTGCTGCTGAACTGTGACTTGGTTTGATTTATTTTCCTAAATGTGTGACGTAGGAAAAGCTGTAGATCTCAGAAGTCTGTCCAGTCGATGAAAAATCGAAATGTCATCAAAGATTGGAAACTTTACTCATTTTGACTTGACCAAAGACGGCTATCTACGTCAAATGTACTTTTTAATGCCATGATTCATGTCAATTCTGAAAGTAAATTTAGATTTTTGATGAATGTAAAAAAATATATATATTCCATTCATGTTTACTTCACATTCATGGTCCTCGGAGGTTGCAATAACTAGAATAAAATACTTTCAGTAATGCAAGCAAACAACATTTTGTTATAGCATTTTTTTTCTTCAATGACAGGCATAATTGCAGTGTGACTAGATGAGCACTTTGAATGTCAACAACAACAATACACAATATCCTTCAGTAACCTGTTTTTTTTCTTCAGAAAAAGTGTTATACACTTCCAGGACCTCTGCTAACAGAAATCTTAATGTCTCTGTACAAACCACTCATGGTGTTTCAGACTCATCATAAAAAGTTTTCAGCGTTTAATGTCTCTTTCTAGGGACATTTCTATGCATTTATAAAGTTCTCCTCGCTCTCAGCTTCTCCCACTCTTTTTTTCTATTTCTCTTTCTCCCCCTCTCTCTCCACCCACCCCCCTGTCCATTTTTTTTGGGTTGAAACGGCTGGACACTGAGAGCCTGGACCCTGTTAAAGATATCTGATGTACCCTTGATCCGGGGGGAGATGAATTAAAGGAGCTGTGCTGACGAGCCCTCCTCCCCTGCCAAGGCAGAGGCGGCAGCAGCAGCCATTACATCAGCGCGCCTCCTTTGTGATTGAGATTGTAGTAGCTGTGCTGAGCTCAGCATGTTTCGCCAGGGCTTAATTTAACTCTGCCAAACGGCCACCTTTTAATTTTTCAAATGGAAGAGTGTCCTGAGTCACTCTGTGACGGGTCCAAGCCACGCCGCTGGCCCTCATGCGGAGAAAGAGGAGGGCGGAGGTGTTTAAAGGTGTAGCGGTATGGGTTGGGAAGACAAAAGTAATGTCGCTTACCCAGACCATGTCTCGGAGAAGAAATACATCAGTGCGTTGTCAGCTGTGCTTAGCTATACCAATCAATGACACAACTAAATGTGTTAGCACAAATCCAGGCTATGCTTAGCTATCAATCAATGGCACAATAGTGTACGTGTTACCACAAACCCCAAAGGATTGTCGCAATTTTGGTGGGGCAATATATGTTTTTGAAGCCCTAATAGGGTTCAGGCCCTTTGACCCTTGTTATTCTCATCACAGACAAAATCAAGCATTTTTATATCTTCAAGTTGTAGTTGGATTTCAAAAGAGAGGCATCGGAGTTCTCCCAGCGACTCACTGGTGAGAGATGATGATGCATCAGCACCAGTGGTGTACCTGGATGTGCCTCCAGATATTGGATTACTTGAGTATTCGGAGTAATTAAATGTGTCTAAATATGCCCCCATCTCGCACCCATGTTGCTTAAAATAGACCGGCGATGTGTTTAGCCTGGAAATCAACTGGACTAATGGGAGCGACAGGCAGCCGGTCTGCATTAAGCTGGCAGGTAACATGAAGTGGGTCAAGGATCATCAGCCACACACGGAATGAGCGGAAGGCCCCCCTCAACAGGTTTTATGAGAAGATATACATCTTAATTGACTTTTACATTTTCCACCAAATGCCAGGACACGCAGCAGCAAGTGTGGGGCGGTGGGGGAGTTGAGAGTCATGCAGAATCTTGCCATCCGTTTCCGTGCATTTTCCCAAAGAGCTTACACAGCATTTTGACGATAAACGGCTGAAGAGGCTTTTTTGGTGTTAAATCAGAAAGAGCACATTGTGGAGCACTTACTAATATCCGAGCCATACAGATTACTGCTTCACTTAGCCATTGGATCTAATAATAGCTAGCCAATACATGGCAAATTTCATATGCTTTATACTGCACAACTGCCTCTTTGTGGTTCAGAGGTGATCTATAATTATTAATTTGAAGTAATGAATAGATTGTACTCATACAAAGCCTGATTTAGATTAATGTAGATAATAGATAAACAGCCATGTTACTTGGTTCTCCCCTAAATAGTCAGGCTTTAGAAGTTCTGACTGACAGCTGTGATGATTCTGTGTGTGGTGTTGTGTGGGACACTTGCATGCTGGAACATGATGTGTCTTTTGATGTGCTATCGTTTCATGCTGCTCTGACAGGTGTGATTGTCCGATGGGGAAGTTTGACTGGCAGTCTCTGGGCTCTGGGCCTTCTGTGTCCATCCAGCCTTTGGAGAGAGGAGGAGAAAATGAGACCATGTATGAGGAGAAAGCCCAAGTTATCCCTTTGTGGGTAGTCCCTAGCTAGTCCCCCTTTTGCCTGTCAACCATGTCATGTGAAATCAACAGGTGGTCTCAGAGGGGTTCATCTAGGAAGATTTCACTCAGGACCATTACCTCAAGGGAAGGGTGATCTAGAGATGTAATAGAGAATAACTCCAAATGTGTTTCAAACCCCCAGGTGCAGCAAGGATGTTGTTGCAACACACACATAGCTTATTGTGAAATAAACACAAATGACTTCTTCAAAATTCATGACAGGCACATGAATATGTCAACTATTTTGTGTGTATTGCACGATTTTCATCACAACGCATTTTGTGTGTATTACACAATTTTCTTTCTTCATAACGCATTTGTGTACATTACACAAATTCCAATTTGTTGTGGCTAAATGTTAGCCAGGCTAGTTGATGGCTAACATTAGGTAGGCTAGGGGTTAAGGTTAGATTTAGGGTTATGGTTTAGGGTTAGGTAAAATGCTAGCTAAGGAGTTAACGTAATTAAGGTTAGGAGTTAGGTTAAAGTGAAGGGTTAGCTAACATGCTAATTAAGTTGCAAAGTAGCTAAAAAGTAGCAAGTAGCTGCAAAGTTACTCATTAGCTGAAGTTGTCTGTGATAAGATTCAAACAAGCAACATTTGGGTTGCTAGATGATCGTGTTATACGTTCAACCAACCACCATCCTATTGTTTCTGTGTTAAGTTACGTACTGTCAGAAGCGGTGTTGGACCAATTCGAGGAGTTCACCCGCCGCTTCCGGGCAGTTTTCGACCACCCACCTGAGGGTAGAGCGGCAAGTGAACGGCTTTTTCTCCTTAGGCAGGGGACGAGGAGCGCACAGGAGTTTGCGTTGGACTTCTGGACCCTGGCCGCCAGCACGGGATGGAACAACAGGGCCCTGATCGATCACTACCGTTGTAGTTTGCGTGAGGACGTCCGTAGGGAGTTGGCCACGGCGATAGAGTCAATGCATGGGGCGCGCTTCTTCACTAAACTGGATCTCAGGAGCGCGTACAACCTGGTGCGTATCCGGGAGGGAGACGAGTGGAAGATGGCGTTTAGTACCACATCAGGCCATTATGAGTACCTCGTCATGCCGTATGGGTTGATGAATGCTCCATCAGTCTTCCAATCCTTTGTAGACGAGATTTTCAGGGACCTGCACGGGCAGGGTGTAGTGGTGTATGTTGATGACATTCTGATATACTCCGCTACACACGCCGAGCATGTGTCCTTGGTGCGCAGGGTACTTGGACGACTGTCGGAACATGAGCTGTACGTCAAGGCTGAGAAATGCCTGTTCTTCCAGCAGGTCGTCTCCTTCCTAGGGTATCGCATTTCCACATCAGGGGTGGAGATGGAGAGTGACCGCATTTTAGCTGTGCGTAATTGGCCAACTCCCTCCGCAGTAAAGGAAGTGCAGCGGTTTCTAGGGTTTGCCAACTACTACCAGAGGTTTATCCGGGGCTTTGGTCAGGTAGCGGCTCCTATTACCTCGCTGCTGAATGGGGGACCGGTGCGTTTGCAGTGGTCGGCTGAGGCGGACAGGGCTTTTGGTCACCTGAGGGCTCTGTTTACCTCGGCTCCCGTCCTGGCACATCCGGATCCCTCTTTGGCGTTCATAGTGGAGGTGGACGCGTCCGAGGCTGGGATAGGAGCCGTGCTCTCTCAGCGCTCGGGTACGCCACCAAAGCTCCGCCCCTGTGCCTTCTTTTCGAAGAAGCTCAGCCCGGCGGAGCGAAACTATGACGTGGGGGACCGGGAGTTGTTGGCTGTCATCAAGGCCTTGAAGGCATGGAGACATTGGCTTGAAGGGGCTAAACACCCTTTTCTCATCTGGACTGACCACCGCAATCTGGAGTACATCCGGGCGGCGAGGAGACTGAACCCTCGCCAGGCAAGGTGGGCCATGTTCTTTACCCGTTTTGTCTTCACCCTGTCCTACAGACCAGGTTCCTAGAACGCTAAGGCAGACGCACTGTCCCGGATGTATGACACAGAGGAGCGGTCCATGGATCACACTCCCATACTCCCGGCCTCTTGCCTGGTGGCACCGGTAGTGTGGGAGCTGGACGCGGACATCGAGCGGGCATTACGTGCAGAGCCCACTCCCCTCCAGTGTCCAGCTGGACGTCTACACATTCCGTCTGCTGTCCGCGACCATTTGATCTATTGAGCCCACACGTCACCCTCCTCTGGTCATCCGGGCATCGGTCGGACAGTGCGCTGTCTTAGTGGGAAGTACTGGTGGCCCACCTTGGCTAAGGACGTGAGGGTTTATGTTTCCTCCTGCTCGGTGTGCGCTCAGTGCAAAGCCCCTAGGCACCTGCCCAGAGGGAAGTTACAACCCTTACCCGTTCCACAACGTCCGTGGTCGCACCTGTCGGTGGACTTCCTAACGGATCTTCCTCCCTCACAGGGTAACACCACGATCCTGGTCGTTGTGGATCGGTTTTCTAAGTCCTGCCGTCTCCTCCCTTTGCCCGGTCACCCTACGGCCCTACAGACTGCGGAGGCTCTGTTCACACACGTCTTCTGGCACTACGGGCTGCCTGAGGACATAGTATCTGATCGGGGTCCCTAGTTCACGTCAAGGGTCTGGAGGGCGTTCATGGAATGTCTGGGGGTCATGGTCAGCCTTACCTCAGGTTTTCACCCCGAGAGTAACGGGCAGGTGGAGAGAGTGAACCAGGACATGGGTAGGTTTCTGCGGTCCTATTGCCAGGACCGGCCAGGGGAGTGGGCGGCCTTCATACCCTGGGCAGAGATGGCCCAAAACTTGCTCCTCCACTAACCTCTCCCCCTTCCAATGCGTACTGGGGTACCAGCCGGTTCTGGCGCCGTGGCATCAGAGCCAGATTGAGGCTCCTGCGGTGGACGACTGGTTTAGGCGCTCAGAGGAGACATGGGACGCCACTCATGTGCACCTTCAGCGGGCCGTGAGGCGTCAGACGGCTGGTGCAGAGCGCCACCGCAGTGAGGACCGGGTCTGGCTCTCGACCCAAAACCTGCCCCGCCGCCTGCCCTGCCGGAAGCTGGGTCCGCGGTTTATGGGGCCATTCAAAGTCCTGAGGAGAATAAACAAGGTGTGTTACAGGCTACAGCTTCCTCCCGATTACCGTATTAACCCCTCGTTTCATGTGTCTCTCCTCAGGCCAGTGGTGGCTGGTCTGCTCCAGGAATCTGAGGTGCGGGAGGTTCCTCCGCGTATGCAATTCGGTCCGTACTGGACTCGAGGTGTCGGGCGAGGGGCCTTCAGTACCTCGTGGAGTGGGAGGGGTACGGTCCGGAGGAGAGATGCTGGGTGCCGGTGGAGGACGTGTTGGACCCTTCGATGCTGCGGGAGTTCCACCGTCTCCATACGGATCGCCCTGCACCTTGTCCTCCGGGTCGTCCCCGAGGCCAGCGCGCGCTGCTGGAGCCGTGCGTCAAGGGGGGGGTACTGTCACGACTTCAGCCGAAGTCGGTTCCTCTCCTTGTTCGGGCGGCGCTCGGCAGTCGTCGTCGCCGGTCTACTAGCCATCGCCGATCCACTTTTCATTTTCCATTTGTTTTGTCTTTGTTTCTACACCTGTTTTTCATTCTCCTAATTGTTCTGTTTCCCCCATGGTGTTGTGCGGGATTGTTTTATGTCATGTTCGGTATGTTGGTGACTGGTTATTTCGACGGGTGCTGTTTCTTGCCCTTGCGTAAAAGTTGATGTTTGTGTTTGGGCAAGTGTATTGTTTTACCTTGCACCATTCATTATTCTGAGTAAAGTTATGTTGCTCCCAATTCTCTGCTCTCCTGCGCCTGACTGCATACACCAGCTACACCCACCATTCTGACACAAGGTTACTCATATCACTGGTGAGAGTGGAAGGTGGAGTGTTTTTCTCAGATAATAGAAGCTTTTGTCATTCTCATTTCAAAGCATCTAGCATATTCCCTGCCTAAAATAGTACATAAAGATTATTGGCTTTTTCAATAAAAAAATCATCACAGAACAAGCACTGACAGACAAAACGCAACTCAAATGATCCTTCTCTCCATACTGTATGACAAAGGTAATTCAAAAAGTGCCTCAGCACCATCTGTTTCTTCAACTTCCTCCTTTGTGGGTATTGATGGAGAAAACGGTCGATGCCAAGTCTGGGAAGCAAGAAGACGTCAAATCATTACCGAACTCAAAGTATTTCCCTGGCTCCACAGCAAATGCTCAAACATTAATTGCATTTGCTCATCCGATACTGTTCTTTTGGATTAGCTAATGTGAGAGGTCATTTTTTGAGATGGGAGAGATTCTTGGCTCCACTTCACCTGTTTTATGAGCAGTCTCTTTAATTTTGTCACATTTTCTTCTCTGGAGCCCCACAACAAATATGTGAGCTGTTCTTTCAGCCTTCATGGGTTGGGTACCCACTGGGCAAAAACTGGTTGAATCAACATTGTCTCCACGTTATTTCAACCCCAGAAATCTGTGTTGACATTGAATCAACGTGGAAAACAGATTGAATTTGGAAAAAGTCATCAACCTAAGGGAATTTCGTATTGTTTTCACCCAACTTTTAACCTAAATCCGATGATATGGTGACCTTTTTGATTGATTTCACGTTGAATTCACATTAGTTGAAAACAATCAAATGTAAATCAAAACTAGACGTTGAACTGACGTCTGTACCCATTGGGTATGAGATGATATTCCTCAGGAATGTGTCCTTAGTTAATCTCCTGTGAATCACAGTATATTATATTTTCCTAAAACAGACTATATTGTAACATGCTGACCACGCTTGCGTTGCGTGCGCAAACATTGCAAAAATAAATGTACACATACACGCGCATGCCCAGTCTAGACAGCATGTAACTCATCAACACTGTGTTATAAATAAGGTTACAAATCCCAGTTGGAAAATTATTGGAATCAGCTGGGTTAGGTAGAAGATCCATGAATCTTCCAACAAGGATTTCCACAAAACCTGGTAATTTTGGGAAAGTTACCAGAATTTTTCATCCCTAGTTATAAAAATATTATTTATGAAAACACAGCAACACTATTGTAAACTTTAGCTATCTCGGAAACCCAGAACTAATTGCGTCAGATGGTCGATACATAGTCTGTCCACGAGAGATTAGCGCACCTCAGATTTTTATTTTTCACCATTATTTAACCAGGTAGGCTAGTTGAGAACAAGTCCTCATTTGCAACTGCGACCTGGCATATCACAGTTTATTCCGATGAGCATTGTATTTCTCTCTTTAGCCTGTAAATATTGTGTGCCTTCACAGCATAGTGTACTAATTGATTTATGACACCCAATAACCAATTCAAATCTCTGTCGATGTCTGTTTAACAGTTTTGAGATTAATGTTGTACACATTTATAGAAAACCGATTATTTAAAAAAACATGACAGTTTTAGACAACATATACAAGGTAATGGTATGATATTATTATGAGGACAGGAGATTTAGACAACACATACAAATATGAGGACGTAAAAGTTGGTGATTGATTCATACCCTTCATTTACATTTTAGTCATTTAGCGGACGCTCTTATCCAGAGCGACTTACAGTAGTGAATGAATTTATTTCATGCATTTTTTTTTGTACTGGCCCCCCGTGGGAATCGAACCCACAACCCTGGCGTTGCACACACCATGCTGGCATTGCAAACACCATGCTCTACCAACTGAGCCAGATGTAATCCAGGTCAGACAGAAGGATTTACACAGAAGTGTTCTACAGGGATGGATTGGCCATCTGGCAATTCTGGCAGATGCCAGATGGGCTGGACCATTTTGTAGTTGGGTGGGCTGGTCGAAATTGACACACACCCAAAAAATGTTTTGTATAAAAATAAACAATGAAAAGGTTGACAAGGCCTGTGGCCCATGGGCCTGTTAATAAGATATGTTTTAAAGATATTTGCACAATTTCTCTGTTATACTAATCTATAATGAGCCTTTGGCTGATCAGTGGGCAATGACGGCCACTCTACCAAGATGGGCCGGCTCGGTTTTCTGATAGGCTGAGCTGAGGTCATGCAATCTCATATTCAAAGTCAAACGCGGCATCAGTAAAGAACCTGCTCCGACTTGTCATCAGTTAAATAGCTAAGATCATGTATCATAAAAAACAGAAAGGGTACCTATAAACGTTGAAAGAACACATTGTCACCTCTATCAAAACGTCCTACTTATGGGGCGGCTAAAACCGTGATTTGGTCAAACAGTAAAGTGCATTATCCCCATGATTCCTGTAATGAAAGTGTCTGTCCTGCCCCAGTGCCCTTGCTGGGGCCTGCTGCTGTGATGAGCGAACCACTCTCTCCTCCCCACATGCGCTCGAGAGAAAAATACATTCTGATCTTATAACGTTTCAAAATGAAATTGCTGGAAAAAAACAATGTTGGTTGCTTCGTCTCCTTGTCCCTGTCAAATAGAGGAGGGTCTCAACTCTCTGTAGGTATACTTTTTATTTCTCAGCTCTCAACCTTCAGCTCAATAGCAACTATTTTACAACCAAGATATTTGATATGGCTTTGAGATATATACCCACATGGGTGATTGAATTCACAGGCAATTCTCTGAGCGGTTGATGCCTTTTTTTCTCCCTATGATCAAGGACTGTCTGGCCAAAAAGCAGCTTTCTGATACTTTATGTCTTGCAGCTATTACTTTACAGAAAAATAAAGACAAAAATAACACGTTGTGTTCCTCCAATAGACCAGTGTCACTTTTAAATGTTGATTATAGTTGATTGATAAAATATTAACTCTGCACCTAGAATCTGTGCTGCTCAAACAGGTTTTGTGCAGGGTCGTCTCTAATCTGATCATTTACGTAGATATTTTGACATTCTTTTTCATATTAATGATCTTAATACCCTAAATGTTGTAGTGTCCCTTGACACTGAAAAAGCATTTGACAGAGTGGAATGGAAGTACCTTATGTCTGTATTATCAAGGTTTAATTTTGGTCCAATATTTATCTCTTGGATTCAAATTCTTTATAATTCACCAATGGCCAACACCCAATACTCAGCCCCCTTCCTGTTGTCTCAAGGGACAAAGCGAGGCTGTCTGGTCAGCGCAGGACTTTTTGCTTTGGTCATAGAACCCTTTGCTGCCATTGTTATAGGCTTTGGTTTTTCTATTTATGTTTTAAGGTTGGACTTTAGCACGTATAGCTCTTTAGCATGTAGGGTGCACCGATTGGTGTCATCTCGTTAGTCAGTATGTGTTACAGCTGTGCTGGTTGCCATCTCGTTAGTGGGAAGGTGTTTCACCTGTGCTGGCCCAGGTGCTATTTAAGAGTGGCTGGCCTAGTGCTCCAGTTGTCTTGAGTGATGTGGAGAGTCAACACCCTTAGTTGGCGTGCCCTATTTGATTTATAGAAAAACATTCATTTTTCTGATTTCCCTGGGTTTGTTTAATGTCTTTAAGTTTGGTGTGGGTTTTTCTTTTGTTTGCCTCTTCTTGGGCAAATTTAGTGGGTGTCTTTTAGGTTCCAGTTGTTGCTAGTCAACTTTCAGTGGACACCCCCATGAGTGTCTTTCAGAACCCCTCCTAAAATCCCACCTGTTTCAACCATTCATTGGTTGTTGTCAGTGACTCTGTTCGTTCCCCCTTCTGTTTTGAGTGCCATTTTTTGTGTTCTTGCTGAGGAACATAACACCATGATTAGATCACATGACCAAATTTAAGGAATTACAATTGGAAAAGAATACCATATTATATAATGGTATGCGGATGATGTCTTGCACTATCTTCAAGACCCCTCATACTCAATTCCAGTCCTCTTGTCATTGCTTGAAGATATGTTAACTATCTGGTTATAAAGTCAATTGGTCCAAGACAGAGATTATGCCTTCAGAAAGTATTCACACCCCTTGACTCCACATTTTGTTGTTACAGCCTGAATTTAAAATGGAATAGATTGAGATTTTGTGTCACAGGCCTTCACACTATACCCCATAATGTCAGTGGAATTCTGCTTTAAGAAAAAAAAAATATATATATATTAAAAGCTGAAATGTCTTGAATCAATACGTATTCAACCCCTTTGTTATGACAAGCCTAAGTAAGTTCAGGAGTAAAAATGTGCTTAAGTCACATAAGTTGTGCAATAATAGTGTTAAACATGATTTTAGAATGACTACCTCATCTCTGTACCCTACACATACAATTATCTGTAAGGTCCTTCAGTCGGAGTAGTGAATTTCAAACACAGATTCAACCACAAAGACCAGGGAGATTTTCCAATGCCTGGCAAAGAAGTGCACCTATTGGTAGATGGGTAAAATAAAAAGTAGTCAATGAATATCCCTTTGAGCATGGTGAAGTTATTAATTAGACTTTAGATGTTGTTTCAATACACCTAGTCACTACAAAGATACAGGCATCCTTCCTAACTCAGTTGCCGGAGAGGAAGGAAACTGCTCAGGGATTTCATCATGAGACCAATGGTGACTTTAAAACAGTTACAGGGTTCAATGGCTGTGATAGGAGAAAACTGAGGATGGGTCAACAACATTGTAGTTACTCCACAATACTAACCTAAATGACAGAGTGATGACAGAGCAATAAGGCACTGAAGTATAACTGCTAAAAATGTGGCAAAGAAATTAACTTTATGTCCTGAATACAAAGCGTTTGGGGCAAATCCAACACAATACCTGACGTAGTACCACTCTTCATATTTTTCAAGCATGGTGTTGGCTGCATCATGTTATGGGTATGCTTGTCATCGGCAAGGACTAGGGAGTTTTTTTGTTGTTGAATAAAAACCGAATAGAGCTAAGCACAGGCAAAATCCTAGAGGAAAAACCTGATTCAGTATGCTTTCCAACAGACACTGGGAGACAAATTCACCTTTCAGCAGGACAATAACCTAAATCACAAGGCCAAATATTTTTGAATCCAAGATGGCGTAGCAGTCAGACGTCTTTGTCTTTGTCTTGTCTCGTCCCATGTATATATCTTTTTATATCTTTTTCTTGGCAATCTTTTTAATATTTTTCCTAAACCTCAACTTCAAAATACTCTCCTGCAACCCGCCTCACCCAATGTGGTGTGGGTCTGTTTTTTTTTAAAAGTATTTATATTTACCTTCGAACTGGAATACCTCAACTGAAGCTAGCTAGCTAACTGGCTACCAGCTATCAGTCAGCTAACCTTTAGCTTGGAAAGTTCTCGCCAGTTCGTACAATGCGTTTCAAACCAGAGCATACCGGACCTATTTTTCTCTCCATATCCCCGGATTCCTACCGCAAACTCTGAATCCTTTCATCTGGATCATGGCAGCTAGCTAACCGCAACCCAGGTTGACTACTCCTGGATAATGTTTCCGTCCCGTAGCAAGCACCAACTAGCCTGGGGCTAGCCCATGCTAGACCCATCTCCCGGCTAGGGCTCCTGGGCTACTCCTGAAGCCCACTCCTCGGCTACAATATCCGAACCCCTTCTACTGCCGGTACGGTGCACGGAACCCCGCCGATCCTTCACGACTGGAATACCGACATAATCTGCCCGAGGATCCCAACAGGCCCCTCAGGCGCGACGTCCCCTGAAGGCCCTTTCTGCTAACCGCGGCCTGCTAGCTATCTATAGCATATTGGACTGTTAGCTGATCCACAGTCCAGTTTCTTGGACCACTATACCCATTTTGCCAATTGAACTTGGACCCCTCTGCTACTTAGAACCCTACTAATTCCACGACTGGTCTATCAACGTCACCCCACGAGGAGGCAAAAACAGACTTTTCCGCCATCGCGACGTCCCTCTAAGGCCCTTATGCTAGCCTGCTAGCCCCGGCCTGCTAACTGTCTGAATCGCCGTGTCCCCAGCCAGCCCAACCACTCACTGGACCCATACGATCACTTGGCTACGCATACCTCTCCCTAATATCAATATGCCTTGCCCATTACTGTCCTGGTTAGTGATTACTGTCTTTTTCCCCTGTAGAGCCTATAGCCCTGCTCAATATGCCTTAACCAACCATGATGTTCCACCTCCCACATATGCGATGACATCACCTGGTTTAAACGTCTCTAGAGACTATATCTCTCTTCATCACTCAATGCCTAGGATTACCTCCAATGTACTCTCTTCCTACCATACATTTGTCTGTACATTATGCCTTCAATCTACGCTATCGTGTCCAGAAACCTGCTCCCTTTACTCTCTGTTCCGAACGTGCTAGACGGCCAGTTCTTATAGCCTTTAGCCGTACCCTTATCCTACTTCACCTCTGTTCCTCTGGTGATGTAGAGGTTAATCCAGGACCTGCAGTGCCTAGCTCCACTCCTATTCCCCAGGTGCTCTCATTTGTTGACTTCTGTAACCGTAAAAGCCTTGGTTTCATGCATGTTAACAGTAGAAGCCTACTCCATAAGTTTTCTTTATTCACTGCTTAAGCACATTCTGCCAACCCGGATGTCTTAGCCATGTCTGAATCCTGGCTTAGGAAAACCACCAAAAACCCTGAAATTTCCATCCCTAACTATAACACTTTCCGCCAAGATAGAACTGCCAAAGGGGGCGGTGTTGCAATCTACTGCAGAGATAGCCTGCAGAGTTCTATCTTACTATCCAGGTCTGTACCAAAACAATTCGAGCTTCTACTTCAAAAAATTAACCTTTCCAGAAACAAGTCTCTCACCGTTGCCGCTTGCTATAGACCACCCTCTGCCCCCAGCTGTGCCCTGGACACCATATGTGAATTGATTGCCCCCCATCTATCTTCTGAGCTCATGCTGCTAGGTGACCTAAACTGGGACATGCTTAACACCCCGGCCATCCTACAATCTAAGCTTGATGTCCTCAATCTCACACAAATGATCAATGAACCGACCAGGTACAACCCCAAATCCGTAAACACGGGCACCCTCATAGATATCCTCCTAACTAACTCGCCCTCCAAATACACCTCTGCTGTTTTCAACCAAGATCTCAGCGATCACTGCCTCATTGCCTGCATCCATAATGGGTCTGCGGTCAAACGACCACCCCTCATCACTGTCAAACACTCCCTAAAACACTTCTGCGAACAGGCCTTTCTAATTGACCTGGCCGGGGTATCCTGGAATGACATTGACCTCATCCCGTCAGTAGAGCATGCCTGGTTATTCTTTAAAAGTGCCTTCCTCACCATCTTAATTAAATAAGCATGCTCTATTCAAAATATTTAGAACTAGGAATAGATATAGCCCTTGCTTCACTCCAGACCTGTCTGCCCTTGACGAGCACAAAAACATCCTGTGGCGTTCTGCATTAGCATCGAATAGCCCATGATCAGCTCCTTTGTCTTGCTCACATTGAGGGAGAGGTTGTTGTCCTGGCACCACACTGCCAGGTCTTTGACCTCCTCCCTATAGGCTGTCTCATCGGTGTCAGTGATCAGGCCTACCACTGTTTTGTCGTCAACAAACTTAATGATGTTGTTGGAGTCATGCTTTGCCACGCAGTTGTGGGTGAACAGGGGGATGAGCGGACTAAGCACGCATCCCCGAGGGTCCCTTGTGTTGAGGTTCAGCATGGCAGATGTATTGTTGCCTACCCTTACCACCTGGGTGCGGCCAGTCAGTAAGTCAAGAATCCAGTTGCAGAGGGAGGTGTTTAGTCCCAGGGTCCTTAGCTTAGTAATGAGCTTTGTGGGCACTATGGTGTTGAACGCTGAGCTGTAGTCAATGAATAGCATTCTCACTTACAGTTGAAGTCGGAAGTTTACATACTGTCACATCTGCTCCTGCTACACCCTCTGGTGTTCATCCGGTGTCTTCTTGACCTGCAGTTACTCCCCCTATACACACTCTCTCTCTCCTTCTTACTCTCTGTGTGATTGTGTGGTTGGAGGCAGGTGTGCTGGAGTCAGAGCAGAGTTCAAGTAACAGACACATCTCAACATCAACTGTTCAGAGGAGACTGTGTGAATCAGGCCTTCATGGTTGAATTGCTGCAAAGAAACCACTTCTAAAGGACACCAATAAGAAGAAGACACTTGCTTGGGCCAAGAAACATGAGCAATGGACATTAGACCGGTGGAAATCTTAGTTTCATCATAGCGCTTGGTGGTTTTTTGCGTCTGCGCTTGAAGAAACTTTAAAAGTTCTTGAAATTTCCCAGATTGACTGACCTTCATGTCTTAAAGTAATGATGGACTGTTGTTTCTCTTTTCTTATTTGAGCTGTTCTTGCCATAATATGTGATCCATTTCAGGAAACTAGGAGTATGTCGCACGACTTCACAGGAGAGCCATTTTAACGTTTGTAATTTTTTTGTCAAAATGCGTTTTTTGGCAAAAATGCCTTGAGGAACATTTTAACTTTCATGTGCCTTCTTATCTGTAAATACGAATAAAATTGTTAAATTACGAGCCTTGTTGGTTAAGTCACAGAAAAAGTCACCAACCTTCACACTAGCCGTGATTGGCTGAGATAATGAGTGGGCTGGACATGCTGAGAGAGGATTTCGGATTGGTCTGCCATATAGCAGGCTTCTGTCTGTTTGAGCTGGTCAGTCTGTGTTGGTAATTTACATTTACATTTTAGTTATTTAGCAGACGCTCTCATCCAGAGCGACTTACAGTAGTGAATACATACATTTTTTTTGTCCTGGCCCCCCGTGGGAATCAAACCCACAACCCTGGTGTTGCACACACCATGCTGGCGTTGCAAACACCATGCTCTACCAACTGAGCCACAGGGGGGTAATCCTGTTGAACGCGGCTTTTTTTAATGTATAGTGTAGTGGAGCTGCATAAGTTTTGAAATCAGTGGAATTAGAGTTTGATAGCTAAAGAGATGGAGAAAACACCTGTCTCCAGATTACATCTTCAAACTAAGGGCAACCGTGGCATGGCATCTGTGACAGTGAGACGCATCCATCATGCATGATGATAGTCTAGTGTTAGCCAGCTACATTTTCAGATATTACAAGTTTCTAATTTTGACAGAAAGTGGTTTCATTTCAAGCTAAAGTGTACTGTTAGCTAGCTAGCTAATGTTAGCTGTCTGGCTCCCTAGCTGACATTATTATTCGTATCCAAGAGCTGTTTGCTTTGCTAGTTAGAGCCTAATGTTAGCTAGCTAACATTGATCCTGGTTGGTTAGCTCCCAGCATATTCATGCACTGTTGTAACGACATGATTTGGAACTATGTTCATTGTTGTTTAACTAGCTAATATTAGCTGGCTGGCTAGTTAGCTAATATACGTTACGTGACGTGTGTGTGTGTGTGATCTTACACATTGTTTACCTAGCTAGCTAGCTACATGTCTTAGGCTAAAGTGTACAACACCCGTTGAATATGGCCTATGTCAGTAGATGTCTGCAAAAAACTGTAATGAAATTGTTGCCAGCAGAGCTGGTTAAGCTGTTTTCATGTTATCCATAGGTAAACAAGTCATCGGCCAGAGCGTCAATTGTGCCCTCTGAACGCTCCGAGAGCAAATCGAGATGGGTGAGGCTAAAGCTTAAGAGGGTGTGAACGATGCTGAATGGGTGTAGACAAAGAAGAGCTCTTCACTTCCAAAACATTCAAAGGCCATTTTCTCAAAAGTCAGTTTACAAGTTTATCAACTTTCAAAACAGAATTACTTCCCCATTGTTCCTCAAATGCAGTGTATGATATATCATTTTGTAGCTCTGAGTCTCTTTTATCCAATGTAAAAAACACAATTTCA
The DNA here is from genome assembly GCF_965601325.2 of Salmo salar. Classification (NCBI taxonomy): domain Eukaryota; kingdom Metazoa; phylum Chordata; class Actinopteri; order Salmoniformes; family Salmonidae; genus Salmo; species Salmo salar. The sequence continues at coordinate 76,730,706 of NC_138300.1, read as the reverse complement.
ACTGTTGCTACATAAGACTGAATCCAGGTGGTGAGTCACATATGGACTTGGTCTTTTACCAAATCTTCTGTATACCACCCCTACCTTCACCCCAGAACTCAAATACATTAAGAAGGAAAGAAATTCCACAAATTAACTTTTAACAAGGCACACCTGTTAATCGAAATGCATTCCAGGGGACCACCTCATGAAGCTGATTGACAGAATGCCAAGAGTGTGCAAAGCTGTCATCAAGGCAAAGGGTGGCTACTTTGAAAAATGTCAAATATATTTTGATTTGTTTAACACTTTTTTGGTTACTACATGATTCCATATGTGTTATTACATAGTTTTGATGTCGTCACTATTATTCTACAATGTAGAAAGGAGTAAAGTAAAGAAAAACCCTTGAATGAGTAGGTGTGTCCAAACTTTCGACTGGTACTGTATGTAATTAATTTCTATTGAACAAAAATCTGGAAATTCTGGAGTCCTATTTTGACAGTAAAATAGCAACTATAGTTGTAATTGTCATCTCAAAATACTTGACAATCACTGGATTAGGTTGCACATCAAAATATCTTGAATCATGCATTTCTGATTGGATGTGTTAGATGAAACAACTTATTGAATAGCTCAGTAGTCTATTATATTTCTTAATAAAGCGCTATGAATGACTTTATAAAATGATTACTCATTTGTGATGGGCTGGTGCCACCAACTGTAAAAGTTAGTGGCACCAGGGGAACATTTTAATCTGGAGCCATGTTATCAGGTTTCAGGTATGACCCAGATGCAGACAGTGTCGAAGAAACAAACATTTCTTTCTAGTACAGGGGCAGGCAAACGACAGGTCAACGGCAGGAGGTCAGTAATCCAGAGAGGGTGCAAAAGGTCCAGAACGGCAGGCAGGCTCAGGGCAGGCAGAACAGTCAAAACCGGGAAGGACTAATAAACAGGCGCAAGAACAGACAGGAGCAGGGGAACAAACACTGGTAGGTTTCAGGAAACAAAACGAACTGGCAACAGACAAACAGAGAACACAGGTATAAATACACAGGGGATAATGGGGAAGATGGGCGACACCTGGAGGGGGGTGGAGACAAGCACAAAGACAGGTGAAACAGATCAGGCTGTGACACGTAGTAGTAGTCAACACTTAGGGTAGGTGTTGCTTCAGGGGAAAACATATGACAGGCGCTAATAAGTCATTAGCTTGGCTTTTATAGCGTATAAGGCTTGAGCATACGGACGGATGGGCGGACGGATAGATAGATAGATACCAGGAAGTACAGAGTTGGTGGCGCATGCAGGTGTGTATTAAATGCCAGGGCCAAATTCTTGTCCCAGTCCACCCTGTGGAACTGTATCCCATCAAAGAGGACTGAGCATGAGAGCAAAATAGGACAGAGAACCTTGTTTATCAATATTGTGGGTACAGACATGGAAAAATACAATCCATAATATCAAGTGCTTAACAAATACGTATTTCTGTGTACTTCGGACACTTTTGAATGAACTCATGAACTTACTATGGGACATTTAACAGCAGAACGCTTAGCAAAATAAAACTCTGAAATTGCATGTGGAGACTTTTTTTCTTCTAAATTGCGTTGTCATCTACAGGTATTTTTATTTCCTGTGGTAGATAGTGAAACTTCAGGCCAGGATTCATATAGCGGTTTCCCACATTGTGCTTTCAAAGTTGTTTGATTTGCACAGCAGCATATCTGTTATAAAGGGGGTTGAAATACATAATACACAATCAGAAATACACAATCTTCTGTTGATTGAATCTCAGCCTTAATAAAGTTCCACCTGATCCAAGATCAGCTATCCTACTCTGAGACCACTTTATGAATACCAGCCCAGCAATTAAAAAAACAAGTTACCAGTCAATGTCCTCATCATAACAACTGTCTGGGTTTGCATCCAAGCCTGCTAAGATCTAATGCTATAAGTTAGTGTTGCAGGAGTTAGGTGGGTCACGAGTGGTCAATTGTTGTTCCTGAGCTACCTGGCTGCTCCTCTGGCTAATCTATTCATTAAAGTTGATAATGGGCTCTTGTGCTTTGGAATCCATCAAGTCACAATAATGGCTTTTTAAGATTAACAACTTTTACTGCGTTTGACTGATTGGCCCCATTTCCAAGCGCGGAAGGAAAATGCAATCGCTGCATCTGAACATGGTGTATTAATTTCATCGTCGCCACACCATCCAAGCCATTAGCTTCAAGACTCAATTACGCCAATGAGGGTGACACAGCCATAGAGGTGAGAGAGTAGTGTCAGAGGTGAAGAATGGGATGGCCTCCTGCCGCCTCCTGCTTCAGTTCCTCTGAAGAGATGCAACATGCATGAAGTGAATGGTGGCCATGGATGACAAGGAACTCAGACGGTGTATAGATTGTTCCAGGTCCTCTCTTCAACAAGCAGGTTGACTGACATGCGTGAAGTAGCGCTCACACTAGTCCTACACAAGAGTAACGATACAATCCATTTTCTCCCCTTAATCATCAATAAAATAGTTTTTCGAGAACATTAAGTTGCTCTTATACCTGTGTAGTAACACTTATTTATTAATACAATAACATTGTTAAAAAACATTATTTCAGTAATTGCATTGTGATTGCTCAACTATTACCATGTGATTATAATGCAGTTACTAAAGTACCATTTAACAACATGCTATTACAATGTTATTGCTGTAGCAATACAGGGTTATTACACAGGTAATAAAGCAAGTTAATGTAAAGTGTTACTGCGTTTTTCAATGACTCGGCAATCTGGTTGTAGACCAGATATTTTAACTAGACACTTCAGAAATTAAATGCACAGTTCAGAAAGAATCTGAGACTCTTTCCTTTTAAACTCCCAGCTTTGCTGTGGATGCAGAAATAACGGCAGACATTAGCGTCTGCCATGTTTCATACCCGCATACCGTTTAACTTTCTATAAATACCGTGGGACTCAGTCCAAGTTGATCAAGTGTGATTGAATCTGAAATGGCTCCAAATGTGGGAGCCAAGTTTTCTTGAGGGGAATTGCTTGCCTCCATTCTAGCTTCTGAAAGGGCACCCTTCTGATTTCTTCTCCAGTGGTGATTGAGCCAAACAGACAGTGGTGTCGCTGCAATATCAGTGCCCCAAAGCAAGATGTGTGTCTTTTAGAAGTGTAGAACTGAGCCATGTATATTGCTGCATTAGATACATGTAATGTGCCACTGTGTGAAAGTATCTCATTGGTGTTCATTAACTCTGATCAACACAGATGACTATGTTAAATGTCAATTGGAAGAGCTTCATTTGTTCCTTCATATCAAATCCTATTCCAGGGAAACCAAATCCCAATCCCATGTATAAGTGGATATGGATCCAAGGGGGATATCAGATATATGAAAAATAACCAGTGAAAATATCTGTTGTTGCAGGTGATATGAGTTGAACAGTTAAGACTTTAACAATACATAATGGCTGTAATGCATGTGATGCTCCACCTGCAACATTTCTTCTGACTATTTGTGATGAGCCATATGCATTATAACCAAACCTTGTCTCTGTGGTTGTACATTTAAGTGTTTTTCATTGTGTAACTTTCACATGCAACAACTTCATGAAATATTTAAGACATATTTCAAAGGCACTTTTCAGAAATGTTTTTTATTCTCTCAAACCACATAATTTTAAATGTCTAGAGCAGTGCATGAAGTAGAATGAAAAAGGAGCCTGTACTCATGGTACTGTATAAAGATCCAGTACTCAGATTCTGTTAGCCCAGCACCAGCCCACATCAACCACTGGTCTAGACGTTGATTGCTCTTATATCTCTGGACTCTTTTTCTAGAATGGGAGTGGAGGAAGCAGTCTACTACAGTAGCAGAGCTGTGCTTGTAGACCGCATTGGATGATGTCAGGGCTAGTCAAGCTTCCTCCCACGCACTATACGCCACTGCCAACTAATTGATGCCGCAAAGTTTCAACGATTAAATGTAATTTCCCTAACACTGGGGGAAAAGGGTCCATATCAGGGGATATCTTTACATGACACGTTTTTGATGTTCTAGAAAATCCAGACCATTTCCAATGCATATTTTGAGTTTTGTGGATTTTAACCATATTCGAATCTGGATATGTCTTTTAGACATGTACGATATTCGGATTACTCCGAATATCACACATGGACATTTCCTATGGCCAGATATGGACTCATTCAATATTCTGAGATACTTTTGTAAGTATAGTGTATGTGGACCCCCCTATTTCAGCCACACCGTTGCTGACAGGTGTATAATATTGAGCACACCGCCATGCAATCTCCATAGACAAACATTGGCAGTAGAATGGCTTTACATGAAGAGCTCAGTGACTTTCAACAGAGCAACGTCATAAGATGCCACCTTTCTAAAAAGTCAGTTTGTCAAATTTCGGCCATGCTAGAGCTGCCCTGGTCAACTGTAAGTGCTGTTATCGTGATGTGGAAACTCTTTAGGAGCAACAACGGCACAGCTGTGAAGTGGTAGGCCACACAAGTTCACAGAATGGGACCGTCGAGTGCTGAAGCGTGTAGAGCGTAAAAATCGTCTGTTCTCGGTTGCAACACTCACTACCGACTTCCAAACTGCCTCTGGAAGCAACGTCAGCACAATAACTGTTTGTCGGTAGCTTCATGAAATGGTTTCCATGGCCGAGTAGCTGCACACATGCGCAATGCCAAGGGTCGGCTGGAGTGGTGTAAAGCTCGCCGCCATTGGACTCTGGAGCAGTGGAAATGTGTTTTCTAGAGTGATGAATCATGCTTTGGATTAAATAGGACGATGTTGGCTTCGTTCATGCCTAAGTACAAAGGCTTAGATATGTTAGCATGTTGACACATACCCTTTCTGGTGTGCGTAATGATGGATCCCAGGACCGGTGGTTAGTATACCGGCGACATCGAACGCCAGAGGGGAGGAGCGGGAGTAGACATGACAGGAGTGGGAGTAGACGTGATGTTGGGATCCAGAATGCCCTCCACCGGAACCCAACACCGCTCCATACCCCGCCCAGTCCACCAGGTACTGGAACCGACCCCCACAATGTTAGGAGTCCAATGGGGATGTGGCGGCATAGGTCGGACTCCCCTCAATGTCCAGGGGGGGTGGAGGGGGGTCGTGGGGGACAGCATCAGCTAGGGGACCAGGAACCACTGGCCTGAGAAAGGAGACATGAAAAGAAGGTGAGATACGGTAGTCACAGGGAAGCTATAACCTATACGTCACCTCGTTGACCCTCCGGAGAACCTTGAACGGCCTCACAAACCAGGGACTCAGTTTCTTGCAGGGCAGGTGGAGTGGGAGGTTCCTGATAGAAAGCCAGACACGATCCCTAGGGTGGAACACGGGTCGCACTGTGGTGACAGTCTGCCTGCTCCTTTTGACAGCACGCTGGAGTCTCACATAAGCATCGCTCCACACTTCTTCTGCGTGCCGGAACCACTCATCAACCACAGGAGCTTCGGTTAGGCCTGGGGTCCATGGAGCCAGGGCTGGCTGAAAACCCAGAACACACTGGAAGGGGGTCAACCCAGTAGAGGAGTGACGTAGCAAGTTCTGGGCGTACTCTGCCCATGGAAGGAATCGAGCCCACTCTCACTGCCGGTCCTGACAGTGACTCCTTAGGAACTTCCCCTGCTCCTGGTTTATCCTCTCCACCTGAGGCCGGTACCTGGAAGTGAGGCTGACAGTGACCCCAAGCATCTCCATAAACGCTCTCCATACCCGTGGGGGCCACGGTCGGAGACGATGTCCTCCGGAAGGCCTTAATGCCAGAAGACCTGCTGAAATAGTGCCTCAGCAACCTGGAGAGCAGTAAGGAGACCAGAAAGAGGGACAGGACAGGACCAGAAATTAAACGACAGGATTTTGAAAATCTATCAACAACCACCAAAATGGTGGTAAAACCATCAGAGGAGGGGAGATCAGTAACAAAGTCAAGGGATTTATGGGACCAGGGACGCTGAGGCACTGGAAGGGGAAGGAGTTTCCCTGCTGGAGTGTCCGGGGGGATTTGGTTTGAATAGATACGGAACAGGAGTTGACTGGTGACATCCTGTGCCAAGGTGGGCCACCAGTATTTCTCAGAGATGGATTGGGTAGTGCAATAAATACCTGGATGTCCAGTGACGACAGCTGTGTGTGCACAGGTCAGTAGCTTATCCCCGTAGGAATGGAGATGTGCTCAGGAGGACAGTTAGTGGCTGCGGGATCCCTCGCCAGAGCCTAGTGGATGTCCACATCTATGTCCCAGACCACAGGGGCAACGACTCGGGAGGATGGGATTATAGGTGCATTTTGGACAGGACCCTCTCCCGAATCGTAGAGGTGGGACAGGGCATCGGCCTTGTTGTTCTTTGAACCTGGGCGATAGGTCAGCATGAAGTCAAAGCTTGTGAAGAAAAGGGACCACCTTGCTTGGCGCGGATTCAGCCTCCTCACTGTCCGTGTGTACTCCAGCTACCAATGGTCAGTGAGGATGACAAATGGTTCCTTGGCGCCCTCCAGCCAGTGTCTCCACTCCTCTAATGCCAACTTCAACACCAGGAGCTCATGATCACCAACGTCGTAATTCCTCTCTGCAGGGGACAGTTTCTTTGAGTAATATGCACACGGGTACAATTTCTGTGGATTATCCTGTCATTGAGACAGAACTGCCCCCACGCCCACCTCTGAAGCGTCCACCTCCACCACAAAGGATATCGTGGGATCTCGGTTTTTGAGCAATGGGGCGGTGGTGAAACGTCCCTTGAGTAGACAGAATGCCTCATCGGCTGCTGGGCTTCACACCAACCTACGGGGACGACCCTTAAGGAGAGAGGTGAGAGGAGCGGTGATGGAGCTGAAGTTCCTGATGAAACGGCGGTAGAAGTTGGCAAACCCCAAAACCATTGTAACCCCGTTATGGTTGTTGGGACTGGCCATGACCTGACCGCATCTACCTTCTTGTCATCCATCCTCACTCCCTGCGGGCTGATTTGGTAGCCTAAGAAGGAGACAGCCCTCTTATGAAATTGGCACTTCTCAGCCTTGATGAACAAGTGGTTAGCCAGGAGGCATTCCAGGACTGCTAGAATGTGAGTGATGTGATCCTCCAGGGTAGCCGAGTAGACCAGGATGTCATCGATATACACGACCACCTGGCGTCCGAGCATGTCTCTGAACACCTCGTTAATGAATGCCTGGAACACTGACGGAACATTGGCTAAGCCAAATGGCATTACCAAATGCTCGTAGTGACCAGACATCATGCTAAACTCAGTCTTCCACTCATCCCCCTCCCAGATTTGAATGAGATTGTGACCACTTCGCAGGTCCAGTTTGGTAAAGAACTGGGCCCTGCAGAGCGGTTCGATGGCTGCCGGCACCAACGGGAGAGGATACCGATACTTTGTGGTGATTTCACTGAGTCCTCTGTAATCAATGCATGGACATAATCCTCCATCCTTCTTGGCCACGAAGAAGAAACCAGCCGACGCAGGAGAAGTGGATATGCGGATGAAACCTTGGAGCTCCTCTTGGATGTAATCCTCCGAGGCCTGGCTCACAGCCATCGACAGAGGGTAGATGCGTCTGCGTGGAGGCGCTGAACCTGCAAGCAGATCGATGGCACAGTCCCACGGGTGATGAGGAGGAAGACAGGTGGCGCAGGTCTTGGAGAATACCTCCCGCAGGTCCTGGTATACCTCCGGGATGTCAGGCTGAAGGGCAACCATAGGACTCTCAACCGACGTGGAACCACAGGGGATGGGGAAGCACGTCCTCCGGCATTCAGGTGACCAGTCTGATTCTCATCCACGACCATGAGATGGTGGGGTTATGGCGTTGAAGCCAAGGGAGGCCGAGGATGATCTTGTGAACTGGTGCACTGGTAATGAAGAAGGGAATGTTCTCCCGATGAATGGACTCCATAGTGAGGGTGAGTGGTTGGGTGATGTGTGTAATGGTTCCGAATCCTAGTGGCCGACTATTGAGGGCTTGAATCGGGAAAGGAGAGGAGAGCAAGTATGAAATGATTTTAAGAGAGGAGGCAAGGGTCTGGTCAATAAAGTTCTCTGCGGCACCGGAATCCACTAACACTGTAGACACAATACATGAGGGACAGTCAACTAGTGGGATGGACACCAAAAAGAGTTTAGCAGAGAGTGATTAAGATGGAATACTCACTCCTGCCTCAGGAGGTGGAAGATCAAGTGACTTTCACTCTGCTCTTGTAGAGCCCGGATTAGGAAGTGCCGGACACCGCTGGAGCTGGTGCCCTCCTTGACCAAAATACCGACAGAGCCCCAGCTGTCTCCGTCTGCGTCGCTTCGCCGTGGGGAGGCGTGTGACCCCTACCTCCATGGGTTCAGACTCTGATCCAGAGTGTTCACTGAGGGGGGAGAGAAGCGATCAGAGTACCGACGCTCCCGAAGTAGGTTAGGTTATCCAGACGAATGACCATCGCAATGAGTGTGTCCAAGGAGAGCTTGTCATCTCGACAGGCCAGTTCCGTCTGGACCTTCTCACGCTGTCCTCTTCTGAATAGCATACAAAGCGCGGGCTCGTTCCATCTGCTGGATGCTGCTACTGTCCGGAAGGTGAGCGTGTACTCGGCATCCGTCTGGTCCCCCTGCCGTAATTGGAGAAGACGCTCAACCCCCTCTCTGCCCTCTGGGCAATGATCGAAGATACATTTAAACAGAGCCATGAACCCCTCATATGAATCTAGCTCCTCCTCTCCTCTCTCACAAACGGCCGTGGCCCACTCCAACACCCGCCCAGTCAGCAGAGATATAACCGTGGCAACCTTGGACCTACCGGTGGTGGGAGATCCCCTCTGGTGCGTAAAGTAGAGGGAGCACTGAAGTAGGAAGCAACGGCATTTAGATGGGGTGCCGTCATATTGATCGGGGAGGGACAAATGGATATCGCGACCTGAGTGGGTTGCTGAATGGGCTGTTGTGCTGGCTCCCTGGGTCGACTGGTTGTAGAGTATCCTCCGCTAGTTGACGGCAACGCCTCACAGGTATGTCCAAGACATTGCACACTGCGAAGAACTTCTCCCATAGCCGTCCCCAGTTGTGCCAGCTGGTCCTGTTGATGCCGTAGAAGGTGTCCCTGCTCGTTGACCGTCTGACAGATATTTTGTTCTCCTGCTGCTTCCATTGTTTGAGTCAGTATTCTGTAACGAAGACGCTGTGAGTCGAGAAGCAGGTGCAGGTGAAACGTTTAATAAAACAACAAACATGGAACGAAACAACATCACAGTAGCGTCTTTGCATAAACACAGGATGAATACTGACTGGGGAAGTTAGTACACCGGCAACGTCGGAGGGGAGGAGAGGGAGCAGATGTGTCCAAATATGAGATTTTTGGTTTCAACCGCTGTGTCTTTGTGAAACACAGAGTAGGTTAACGGATGATCTCCACATGTGTGGTTCCCACAGTGAAGCATGAAGGAAGAGGTGATATGGTGTGGAGGTGCTTTGCTGGTGACACTGTCTGGGATTTATTTAGAATTCAAGGCACACTTAACCAGCATGGCTACCAAAGCATTCTGCAGCGATACGCCATCCCATCTGGTTTGTGCTTAGTGGGACTCTCATTTGTTTTTCAACAGGACAATAAACCAACACACCTCCATGCTGTGTAAGGGCTATTTGACCAAGAAGGAGAGTAATGGGGTGCTGCATCAGATGACCTGGCCTCCACAATCACTCGACCTCAACCCAATTGAGATAGTTTGGGATGAGTTGGACTGCAGAGTGAAGTAAAAGCAGCCAAGAAGTGCTCAGCATATGTGGGAACTCCTTCAAGAATGTTGGAAAAGCATTCTAGGTGAAGCTGGTTGAGAGAATGCAACGAGTGTGCAAAGCTGACATCAAGGCAAGGGGTGTCTACTTTGAAGAATCTAAAATCTATTTTGATTTGTTTAACACTGTTTTGGTTACTACATGATTCCATATGTGTTATTTCATAGTTTTGATGTCTTCACTATTATTCTACAATGTAGAAAATAGTAAAAAAAAAAAAACCGAAATGCATTCCAAGGGACCACCTCATGAAGCTGATTGACAGAATGCCAAGAGTGTGCAAAGCTGTCATCAAGGCAAATGTCACGCCCTGGCCGTAGAGAGGGTTTTGTTCTCTATTTTGGTTAGGCCATGGTGTGACTTGAGTGGGTGTTCTATGTTCCTTTTTCAATGTTTTTGTATTTCTTTGTTTTCAGGCCGAGTATGGTTCCTAATCAGAGGAAACTGTCTATCGTTGTCTCTGATTAGGAATCATACTTAGGCAGCCTTTTCCCACCTGTGCTTTGTGGGATACTGTGTTTGTGTAGCTACCTGTGAGCAGCCCAGAACGTCACGCTTCGTTTTCATCTGTATTGTTTTGATGAGTTTCATATTTATTAAACATGTGGAACTCTAAGTACGCTGCGCCTTGGTCTACTCCTTTAGACGATCGTGACAGCAAAGGGTGGCTACTTTGAAAAATGTCAAATATATTTTGATTTGTTTAACACTTTTTTGGTTACTACATGATTCCATATGTGTTATTTCATAGTTTTGATGTCTTCACTATTATTCTACAATGTAGAAAGGAGTAAAGTAAAGAAAAACCCTTGAATGAGTAGGTGTGTCCAAACTTTTCACTGGTACTGTATAGACTGAATAAAAATATAAATGCAACATGTAAAGTGTTTAATGAGCTGAAATAAAAGATCCCAGAAATGTTCATCCCTCTTAGTGAGCATTTCTCCTTTGCCAAGATTATCCATCTCCCTGACAGGTGTGGCATACCAAGAAGCTGATTAAACAGCATGATCATTACACAAGTACACCTTGTGCTGGGGACAGTAAAAGGCCACTCTAAAATGTGCAGTTTTGTCACACAACACAATGCCACAGATGTCTCAAGTTTTGTGGGAGCGTGCATTTGGCATGCTGACTGCAGGAATGTCCACCAGAGCTGTTGCCAGAGAATTTAATGTTAATTTATCTACCATAAGCCACCTCCAACGTCCTTTAAGAGAATCTGGCAATACGTCCAACCGGCCTCACAACCGCAAGCCACGTGTAACCACGCCAGCCCAGCACCTCCAGAGTGGGCTTCTTCAACTGCGGGATCGTCTGAGACCAGCCACCCAGACAGCTGATGAAACTGAGTAGTATTTCTGTCCATAATAAAGTCATTTTTTGGGGAAAACTAATTCTTATTGGCTAGGCCTGGCTCCCCAGTTGGTGATGGTTGTGCCCCTGCCCAGTCATGTGAAATCCATAGATTAAGGCCTAATGAATGCATTTCAATTGACTGATTTCCTTTTATCTGTCAGTAAAATCAGTAAAATTCAGTATTCAGATCCCTTGACTTTTTCCACCTTTTGTTTTACGTTACAGCCTTATTCTAAAATGTATTAAATTGTTTTTTCCCCCTCATCAATCTACACACAATACCCCATAATGACAAAGCAAAAATTGTTTTTTAGAAATGTTTCCTGATTTATAAAAAAAAAAAACAGAAATATCACATTTACATAAGTATTCAGACCTTTTGCTCCGTACTTTGTTGAAGCACCTTTGGCAGTGTTACAGCCTCGAGTCTTCTTGGGTATGACGCTACAAGCTTGGCACACCGGTATTTGGGGAGTTTCTCCAATTCTTCTCTGCAGATCCTCTCAATCGGTGTCAGCTTGGATGGGCAGTGTTGCTGCACAGCTATTTTCAGGTCTCTCCAGAGATGTTCAATTCCGGGCTCTGGCTGGGCCACTCAAGGACATTCAGAGACTTCTCCCGAAACCACTCCTGTGTTGTCTTGGCTGTGTGCTTAGGGTCGTTGTCCTCTTAGAAGGTGAACCTTCGTCCCAGTCTGAGGTCCTGAGTGCTCTGGAGCAGGTTTTCATCAAGGATCTCTCTGTTTTTTGCTCTGTTCATCTTTGCCTTGATCCTGACTAGTCGCCCAGTCCCTGCCGCTGAAAAATGTCCCCACAGATCCTCTTCACCATAATGATGGTGCCAGGTTTCCTCCAGACGTGACGCTTGGCATGCAGGCCAAAGAGTTCAATCTTGGTTTCATCAGACCAGAGAATCTTGTTTCTTATGTTCTGAGAGTCTTTAGGTGCCTTTTGGCAAACTCCAAGCGGACTGTCATGTGCCTTTTACTGATGAGTGGCTTCCATCTGGCCACTCTACCATAAAGGCCTGATCTGAGTGCTGCAGAGATGGTTGTCCTTCTGGAAGGTTCTCCCATCACCACAGAGGAACACTAGAGCTCAGTCAGAGTGATCATCGGGTTCTTAGTCACCTCCCTGACCAAGGCCCTTCTCCGATTGCTCAGTTTGGCTGGGCGGCCAGCTCTAAGAGTCTTGGTGGTTCCAAAATTCTTCTATTGATTGATGGAGACCACTGTGTTCAAATCGATTTGGTGCCCATCCCCAGATCTGTGCCTCAACACAATCCTGTCTCAGAGCTCTACGGACAATTAATTCGACCTCATGGCTTGTTTTTTTTCTCTGACATGCACTGTCATCTGTGGGACCTTTATATAGACAGGTGTGTGCCTTTCCAAATCATGTCTAATCAATTGAATTTACTAATCAAGTTGTAGAAACATCTCAAGGATGATCAATGGAAACAGGAAGCAGCTGAGCTCAATTTCGAGTCTCATAGCAAAGGGTTTAAATTCTTACATAAATAAAGTATTTCTATTTTTCTTTTTTATAAATTTGCAAAAATATCTAAAAACCTGTTTTCTTTTTGTCATTATAGGGTATTGTGTGTAGATTGCTGAGGAAAAACATTTATTTAATCAATTTTAGAATAAGGCTGTAACGTAACAAAATGTGGAAAAAGTCAAGAGGTCTGAATACTTTCCGAAGGCACTGTAGATAAAGATATTCCCTGATATTGACCCGTTTCACCCAGTGTAATGTTTCCAGGATGAACAACAGCAAACCCAGCAAGTGCTTGGCTGCTCTTACAAGTCAAGTGGCACTTCCCATGGGCCTTTAAGTAATGACCTGTCCACAAATGTAAGCTTGGTATTTGTTTGAGCCTCCTATCCTGCTATCATAATGGATGAATATATTTATGTTGTAGGTGTGTTTGTGTGTGCATGTATGTCGCCAGGTGTTCAAATGTTCCCTCAAATGTTCCCAAATGTTCCCTTAGCTTGGTCACACACTTGAACTTGCATTTAATCAAGGGAGAGCATCCTTGCTGGTGGTGGTGTACAGCACTGATTAGATTCGGAGATTGAAAGCCATTACAGAAGGTTGGAGTCTGCTAATGACTTAAGTGCTGTTGTTTTTTCCTTTCTCTTGAGGAAGTGATTTATCTGGGCAGGGTACTTGCCCCGAACCTCAGAGCACCTAGCAGTGAATGGAGACAATGATAGACCCTTAGATCATATCACCCCTCTTTGGCCCTTTCACGATAAGCATGTATCTCTGATATCAGGATTTACGGTCTCTGTACATCAGATGTGATATTTGTCATCCATATTGGTGTACTTTGTAACGTTCAAAGGTGTCTATATCCTCATAAATCTTTTTCTGTCAATAAAAGGTTAAATATTTTGCTGGCGTCATCTTAATGTTATGTACTGTTATGTACTTACTGTACTTCAGATAATCCCTTGCAAAGAACAACAGTAAAACATTTTAAACTAATGAATTAACTAGAAATGTCCTGAAGAAAATGTGGGTGTTTGCTTTAGCAGTCTAAATGTATGGAGGTGTCCGGAGACCCATATTTGCATCCTAAATAGTAGGCTGTTTGGGTATGCAAAAATAGGATGTTTTCTAGTATGTTAAATTTGGAAAATGTTGTATGACATCCTGAATGCCAGGATGTCATACACATTTCGGCTTTTCATCTACTACAAATTCGCTGCATGCTACTGAGGAAGAAAACAGTGTTTACAGATCCACGTGTGTTTGACAAACAGCTGATAATCAGATAAGGGGATGGGCTGTACCAAAAAGAACGAATGGTGTGAAGCCATACAATTGCGCATTAGTTGACGCATTCTCAGTATGGGTGAGCCTAGTATGTTGATATTTGTTGCTTACTGCATACATTTTTACTAAACTGTATGTTCTAAATAGTATGTAGTATGATTAGTACACAGTATAATATGTACACAAAAAAAATGCAACATATTAAAAGTCCATATAGCTTAAATATCCAAGTTGGCTGGACTTCAAATTGGGAAATTGTTGAGCTCACGTGGAATTAAGCAAATCATTTTTGCTCAATTTGAGTTTAATTTGAAAAACAATCTTGAGTAAACTGAAGTTTGCCTTTGCAACACAAACAGCTGACTTAATCACACAAAAGAGCTAAGTTTGATGATGAGACCCGCAACATAAAATACTGTGTTGGCTTAAATACATTTGTCTCATTAACATATTACCCAGTGTGCCTTTTTGCAAGTTGTATTTCACTTTACTTTAGTCAATTTACTTGTCAGGGGACAGTTTTTTCCCCCGGTCATGTCATTTTATTAATAGGATTCCAGTAGTTAAATAAATGTAATTACAGTTTATTTTCCCCAATGTTACTTTCCTGTATGAGATTAGAGACTCATAATTGTTTTTTAACCTTTTACTGCAGTGGGCTAAATCAGGGTCACACAGTGTTTCTTGGTCATCTTAAACAAATCTACTTTGAAGCAAAAGTATACACCTCATACACATGGTTATGGGCTTAAAAAGAAGACACCTGTACCATGTCAGATATAGAGTTGAAATGCATTCAATATTGTATTCATCCCAATATTACACTTTATATACAGCACAGAAGAATGAAATACAATGTCAAGAAAAATTATGTGAACCCTTTGGCGTTACCTGGATTTCTGCATAAATTGGTCATCAAATTTGATTTGATCTTGATCTAAGTCACAACAATAGACAAACATAGTGTTCTTAAACTAATAACACACAAATGTATTGTATTTTTCTTGTCTATATTGAATACATAATTTGTACATTCACAGTGTATGTTGGGAAAAGTATGTGAACCCCTAGGCTAATGACTTCTCCAAAAGTTAATTGGAGTCAGGAGTCAGCTAACCTGGAGTCCAATCAATGAGACGAGATTGGAGATGTTGGATGGAGCTGCCTTGCCCTATAAAAAACGCTCACAAAATTTGAGTTTGCTATTCACAAGAACCATTGCCTGATGTTAACCATGCCTCGAACAAAAGATATCTCAGAAGACCTAAGATTAAGAATTGTTGACTTGCATTAAGCTGGAAAGGTTTTCAAAAGTATCTCTAAATGCCTTGATCTTCATTAGTCCACAGTAAGACAAATTGTCTATAAATGGAGTTCAGCACTGTTGCTACTCTCCCTAGGAGTAGCCGTCCTGCAAAGATGACTGCAAGATCACAGCGCAGAATGCTCAATGAGGTTAAGAAGAATCCTAGAGTGTCAGCCAGACTTACAGAAATCTCTGGAACATGCTAATATCTCTGAAGAGTCTACAATACATAAAACACTAAACAAGAATGGTGGTCATGGGAGGACACCACGGAAGAAGCCACTGCTGTCCAAAAAAATCTGTGGCATCCCAAGAATATTGCTGAACTGAAACAGTTTTGTAAAGAGGAATGGTCCAAAATCCCTCCTGACCGTTGTGCAGGTCTGATCCGCAACTACAGTAAAATTTGGTTGAGGTTATTGCTGCCTAAGGAGGGTCAACCATTTATTAAATCCAAGGGTTCACATACTATTCCCACCCTGCACTGTGAATGTTTACACGGTGTGTTCAATAAAGACAGGAAAACATATAATTGTTTGCATGTTATTAGTTTAAGCAAACTGTGTCTATTGATGTGACCTAGATGAAGATCAGATCAAATTTTATGACCAATTTATGCAGAAATCCAGGTATTTCCAAAGGGTTCACATACTTTTTCTTGCCACTGTATTAACCGTTCATTAATGTTGATTAATTATGAAACGATGAAAATATTAATAACATTCCACCCATGAGGCCACTAGGTCATTTGACTGCAGGAAAGGGCTACATTACAACTTTGACTTCAAAATCATCACTTCTTACAGTATCATAAACCTTGAGTGTTGACATGAAAACCACATGAAATACATACACATAGCGATCCAGGACAAATCTGAAGGCCTCCCTCTCCTCGAAATGGGGAAATCATTCAATTTGTTCTGTAGTAAGTTCCACTAGGATGGGTGAGCTGAACCAAGCTGGAAGAGGCCAGTCATGAAAGGTTACTGTATCAACTCCAAACTCAAGAGGTTGTTTTTCAAGAGAGAACAATGTGGACTCATGATTCCCATGGCTGCTCGTGCTGCACACTGACATAGATGCAGGAATACTCATTCTCTCGCACGCATGCACACACACACACACACACACACCCTCTCCCTTCCATCAGCAGGAGGGTCTGGGACCCCTGGACGGTCCATTTTGCAGTGATTTAGTGCCTGTGACATCCGCCCGGCTCACTCTTCAATAGCACTAAAAGGTTCATCCTGTCTAATGGGGTTCCTCTGCAACGCATGCAGGGAAAGGCCCCCCCACTCTCCTCCTCTTACACACACGCTCACTCTCTCTCTCTCTCTAACACACACACACACACACACACACACACACACACACACACACACACACACACACACACACACACACACACACACACACACACACACACACACACACTGAGTATACCAAACATTAGGAACGCCTTCCTAATATGTAGTTGCACCCCACTCCCCTTTTTTGCCCTCAGAACAGCCTCAATTCGTTGGGGCATGGACTTTACAAGGTGTCAAAAGTGTTCCACAGGGATGCTGGCCCATGTTGACTCCAATGCTTCCCACAGTTGTGTAAAGTTGGCTAGATGTCCTTTTGGTGGTGGACCATTCTTGATACACACAGGAAACGGTTGAGCGTGAACCCCAGCAGCATTGCAGTTCTTGACACAAACTGGTGCGCCTGGCACCTACTACCATACCCCGTTCAAAGGCACTTAAATATTTTGTCTTGCCCATTCACCCTCTGAACGGCACACATACACAATCCATGTCTCAATGGTCTCAAGCCTTAAAATCCTTCTTTAACCTGTCTCCTCCCCTTCATCAACACTGATTGAAGTGGATTTAACAAGTGACATTAATAAGGCATCATAGCTTTCACCTGAATTCACCTGGCCAGTCTGCCATGGTTCCTAATGTTTTGTACACTCAGTGTAGATGGAGTGGTTTAGACAGGGCTTAGACTGTTATTGGTTAACCTGTCTCCTACCTTTCATCTACACTGATTGAAGTGGATTTAACAAGTGACATCAATAAGGATTCATAGATTTCACCTGGATTTACCTGGTCAGTCTATGTAATGGAAAGAGCAGGTGTTCTTAATGTTTTCTATAGTCAGTGTACACACACACACACGCATATTCACGCACGCACGCGAGCACGTACGCATACACACTTTATGATGCTTTGCCCACTAATGAAAAGGAAGGGGAATTAGATGATGCCAACTGACGAACAGTTTTGTAATTGCTTTTGAAAAACAACTCTCGTTGTCATCACTGATTCTGCATTGATTCCCTGTTGTCCACTTCATGTATCCACTGTAGAGGGATAATCGGGGATTTATCCACATTCAAGAGGGACTGGGGCAGAGATAATCATTATAAAGCATTAGCCATGTTATCATAATTCATACCACTGTTATCTTTTGGCATGAGTATAACATGTTACATTAATAAAGCAGTTATGAACCCTCTATAAACCCTTCATAAGGGTACCTTAATTTAAAGTGTTACTGTGGATAATTTAGAAAGACTCGTACTCATAAACTCAACTGAGATGACATTAAAACCATTATCGGATGATTCAAATCTAAAATCTTGGATCATATGACATAAAATCCTTTGAGTTTCAGCCTGAGACGGTGGAATTGACTGGCGAGTAGCACCAAGCCAGGAGTGGATGGGACTGCAGTATGTCGTCGTTCCCAGTAGATGGCCCTGCCCACAAGTACTTCGCTGTGGGTTTATCGATTTGGCATTTGAAAAATAGCATGCATGTAACATTTTTGGAATCCTATAAAATATTTATTGCTGGGGAGGGTTTCTGTGGCCATTCATTAGATTAGCTCCGGTTTAATGAATGACCTCAATGCAAATGTGGATATCAAATGGTCCAAATGACAGTGGATTTTGTGAATGGAGCACTTAGTGACAAAAGAATGACGTCATTGCAAAGCCATATCCCTTATTAGTGTGCCAGAAGTAAGGGGCATCGTCCCATTGGCTCGCGGGTGCGTCTCATCGACGCGATTGGCCGACAGGCGATAATTAAACACCTACACAGTCAATGCACATATCCAAGTGGTGGATATATAGGCTTGTGCATCGGCACTGCATGCAACACAACCAAGAGTTGGTCTTCAAGTTGAGAGAAGTCAACTTAGGCGTTTCATATAAAGCTATATATTTTTTTTGCCCGTTGATTAACACAAAAGGTAAGTGGATTCTTTAAACCAGATTCACATGGTGGACGGACTGTATTTAGATGAAGGTTGACTTAATGGGTTGTGTCTTAGTGCTCCATTGTAACTCGTCAGATATGGGGAGTGTTGACCGGTGGGCAGTGTGATGGCGACGTTAATGGGATTGAAGTGTGGTCGTAGGGGTCACAACTCTCCCTCAGTGAGGGTCCGGTCTGCTCTGTGGTGGAGGCAGAACAGAAAAGAGGGAAAGAAAGATGGAGAGAGCGAGAAATATATAAAGAAAATGTGAGTAAGAGCGAGTGAAAGACCAAATAGTGAGTTAGAGAGAGAAAAAAACAGAAGGAAACAGCGAGTAAGCTAGAAATAGAGCGAGAGAGAGGGATGGATGAATGGAGGCTGGAGGCTCTCTGAGAGGAGAGATGGAATGCCTGTGTGTGAGAGAGTGGTAGCAGCTCATTACACTAATGTACTGGTGTGTCCCCCCCCCCCCCCCCCCGGGAGTTGGCACGCTGGATGGAGCCACTCTCCCCTCACATCGGCTAGCTTATGCTACGTCCCCTCAGTTCACACCGAGCAACATGCTTGGACCCCATTCATGCCTGGACACGCCAAGGCTCAACTCAGAGAATGTCCTGTCCTGTACTGGGGAAGGCGAGATGGAGGGATAGTTCGCTCCATGGAGAAGAGTGCAGGACTATCACGTGGATCCGTTTCCTTTTGGCTGTTTGCATGGAGCGATAGAAGGATGGATGTGAAGCTTGAGAGATCAGTGGTACTGAGCTGAGCTAGCATGGTAGAGCGGAGTCTGCCATCTCAATACAGAGTTAGAAAGAGCCATATATGTAGTAGCTCACTTCACAATTAATCCTTTAAAAACAATTTGTGTTACATTAGCCGTACAATGCTTAATCTCATTCTGGTAAATGTACGCTGATCGTTATTGTGATGGCGACCTGCTTCTCTCTTGTTAAATGTAGATGTTAATGTAATTGTATCAAGTCTGTGGAGCTCATGGGACTGTCTCTTTGCTGTAGGGAACCATGGTTATGTTGAAGATTTCTGCTTTCCTTGTTGCTTATGCCCTGGTCATTTGCCAGATGTACAGCTCACAAGCAGCCCCCTCCAGGTGAGACAGACAGACTTGCTGACAGACAGACGGAAATTAAGAAATGACACTCAACGCACACATACACACACACACACACACACACACACACACACACACACACACACACACACACACACACACACACACACACACACACACACACACACACACATGTTTAATATGACATGAAAATATGGATTGGAAGTACTACCAAATATACATTTATTATTTAATAATGAACATTTTCAGTGACATTTTGGGGGAAATTTATAATTTTTCTGTGATCAAAGGAATATAATACATATATTTTTTTCTGTGAATTTAGACTACTGATTTTTTGGGTAATTTAGTCTACTGTTACAAATACATAAATTCATATGTTCCTTAATCCAATATCACATAAGTGCACTCCAGTTAAGTGTAAAAGTGCTGTAATAATAAAAAAAAATACAATAAAAAATAAAAGTTATTTAATTTAGAAGAGACACATTTGATATATAAAAACATCCAAGCCACTCCCCGTTCTCATGAAGCTATTGATTTAGTCATAAATCTGAATTTGATCACTAGTCGGCCCTTTTTAGCAGGAGGACTGTTAGCAGATGGCTGTTTTCAATGTTGGCTAGGGTCCCTTCCAGTCTCACGTCATACCTTTTAGACTTAGTGACGCTCCGTGCATGTTATTTCTTTTCTTTTTTTACTGCGGTTGATAACTTTTGTTTTTATGCGGATCCCTGTGCTTCACCCACCCTCTTCCTTCCTCCTCTAGACCGGGCATGGAGTCCATGACAGACCGAGTCACCCTTACGGACTACGAGGCAAGAAGGTTACTCAACGCCATAGTCAAGGAGTTTGTGCAGATGACAGCCGAAGAGCTGGAGCAGCAAGAGAACGAAGGCAACGAAGGCAACAGGTACAGACAACTGCTCCTTCTTCCTTTCTTCATTCTTAACAATACCCGAGTTTGCCTCCTAGCTCAGGGCTACCAATTAAGGGATTGATGATGAATTAAACGTGATGGTCAGTATTGACGGTAAGAGCTACTTTCGTATGGAGTGGAAGTGCGTCAACGGTCCATTGACCAAACGTTTTAAACTAAGAATGAACTCGTAACAATTGTAACCACAATTGTGTTACCTGTCTGGAGATATGTCTTTTAGCCACCTTAGCAGTGTGTCCTGCTGGAGTTTAATTTAAGCCATATAGAGAGGTATGTGCTCAGACAAATTGGTTCTCCCCATTTTAAGGAGGGATATCCTACCTAATCCCCCCCAACAATATCTCTATCGTAACCCTCCCGCATGGATGAGTTTGATTTATTCATTTATTTGAATGGACGAATGTTAACAGCCTGTTTGCCTGCTGAAGATATTATATTAGCGGGGAATGCTTAACCTTGATGGATAACTGCATGCTCTCAGTTAGTGGAGGCGGAAAGAGTCGCATGACAGCGGGAAGCTATACCCGTTCTGTTCTGTTTGGGTTGATATGAGGGTGGGGTATGACGACGTTAATGGAGTTGGAGCATGGGGTTTGATATGTTCAAGTTCTTCAAGTGATTGGAAGGGAAGCATGATGTTTTGGAAATGTTCATTTCTTGCCAATGACAGCATGTCTGACAATGCGTTTTGTAGGGAAAATGCATGAAGGAAAGGGGGTGATACAGTACTAACATGAGTGAGAGAGCGACAGAGAGAGCGACAGAGAAGAGTGTGAGTGCGGGAGAGAGAGCAATCTGCATGTGTCCTGCTACTATGAGCCTGTTTTCTGCATGTTTATCTCTCCCCTCTTGACAGCATGGAAAGACCCATTACCAAGCGCTGCTCTAACCTCAGCACCTGCGTGCTGGGCAAACTGTCCCAGGACCTGCACAAATTACAAACGTTTCCCCGCACGGACGTGGGCGCGGGCACGCCTGGCAAGAAACGCAGCGCGCCCGAGAGCGAACGCTATGCAAGCTACGGGAAGACGTTTGACAGCATCTAACCCTCCGCCCTCCTCCTATTCCCTCTCTTTTCATTATCACGTCCTCCTGGTTTTTGTTTGACAAGTCTCAGTGCATGTGGATTTTTCCTGCTTGATTGACCTAAGAGCGAATCTCCCATTGCAACCCCCACTTCTTAATTTTTCTATTCTTCTTTTGACAATTCCTTTTCCGTTTTCGGCAAAGAATGACATGTTGTATCTGTTCAGACAATCAACTCTTGTAAATTACAATTATTCAAAAGAACGAATCAAAATATATCGATTTTTTTTTCACTGTGTATATTCGTATAATTTGATTGCATTTCAAATTCCTTATAACCCAAATTCCTAAGAGATAACCTAAGTAACATTCAACCATAATAAATAGTTTCTTCGTGCCGTCACCATGTTTCTTGTTCAATAAACCTATTTTTCTACCAGGAAGGCTTTTACCTTTTTTTTCTTAAGAAATAGAATATTAGTAATTAAACAATTTGTTTTATGGACCTAGCTTTGGCTCTTCCAACAATGGCATTCAATATTTTTTTCATTGCAGGATAGAGTAAATCATAGTTATTATAGCATTTCCAATACCCTTGATCTATCTCTAGAACCTTCACCAAGTCTCAAGGTAAGAATTATGATCGACTGAACCATTCTAATGATCTAACATTTTCAGAGACTATATTAATCCACGGTCTACTTTTATGTGTTTAGTTGTAATTGTTTTACTCCTGTTAATGACAATGATACTTTCATTTCATGGAGGTGTCGTAAAGCAGATGTTTTGTACAAAATAGAACAGTATTGCTTGATTAGATAAGGAAATAGTGTGTGTGTGTGTTTTGATAGTGTGTGTGTGTGTTTGTTTGTACGGACAGTTTGTGCGTGTGCTTGAGTATGTGTACATTTGTACGTGTCTGGCATGAGTGCGAACACAAATGCTTCTGTGCGTCTGTGTAATGTATGTGTATGAGGTACTGTTAACCCCGTCTCCATTCCCAAAGCAGCGTTACAGCACAGAAGCGAGCCTGCAACACGGCCACCTGCGTGACTCACCGCCTGGCAGACTTCCTGAGCCGGTCGGGGGGCATGGGCAACAGTAACTTTGTCCCCACCAATGTGGGCTCCAAGGCTTTCGGCCGGCGGAGGAGAAACACCCAGATATGAACATTCCAACAACCTTCAGGGATACGGTGAATACTCTTCCTCGTCTTTGTCCTTTCTGTCTCTGTTCTTTCAGCTATCTCTTATTTAAATTCTGTAGCTTTTTAATTAGTTAAATGCCTCACATCACCATAGGCAAATAGTTTACTTGACTAAATTAAGATACCATTTTTTGAATTAAGATTTTACATTGAGAATTGATTTCCTGTGTTTAATGAAAAATAATTGCTTGGTCTTGTTTTTTGTTCAGAGATGTACGTTTTGTGACAGACAGAAGGCGCTGGGCTCTAAGTTGTTGACTTGTCCGTTCTCTCTTCCTCTCTCTCTTCCCTTTCAGAGGTTGATCCTTCTTAACGCGATGACATCAGAACATATCTGGGGGAAAACAACAAAACAAACAAAGAGAAAAAACACACTGGCCCCTTCATCCACTCCCCCACATCTACAGAAATAAACCCCTTCGGATATTAGGACTCCTCCTCTCAATACCATAATGTTATGAAACTTTAATTTAGCTTTTGGCAAACCAGAGAAAAAAGGGGGAGAATGACAGCAACCTCCATTATGTACATTGACAGCAGAATCCCCAAATCCCAAAGAAAATGTCCACATTCCTTTTTTTTTATACATGAAATTCATTTAAAATGAATTGGAAAAAAGCACCAGTGCTTATTTATTATTATTTATTCTGTCTATAGAGCACATTTGTACCATGTGAACCATTCTCCCCGTCACTCATCCCTCCCTGTCCCCACCGGCACCTGTTTGCTGTGCTGTGCCCTGCAGGGATCGACATTAAAGATCAGCCTTCCCTAGGCTCCCTCACAACGGCTGTGTCTTGTGCCTTGATGTAAAACACTTTACATCACATGACTGTATAGTATGTATCAAGATTATAAGAAGACCACGAAGAGAATGTCACTGAAAAAATATTCAAGAGATTAATATTGTAACAATTGTGAATTTCAGCAAGATTAAAATGTATTTTAGATACATTCGGGTTTGGGGTACTTGTGTTGTTCTTCAAGGTTTAATTAAGTATTTAGGTGAAGAGAGAACTGTTGTGTTGTTGATTTTCTTTCACCTTTACTGTACATGCGATGAGTAGCTTTCAGACCATGCCGATTTTCTCCTGAACTCTCCTGAACTCGTGAATGCATTGGTCTCACTGTGTGACACACGTTGGTAATTCTACAGCACAGAAATCTGTCCAAACTAGTTCAGTCCAAACCGTTCACACTGTTTTAAACATACTGTACACAACTTGTGCCAATGGTCCTGTGACACAGAAAGGTCCTGTGACACATCCATTTCCATACAAAAGACAAACCTTTCATAGTAAATCCCCAAAAATGGAAACCAATATTGTCAAAGAAATATTTTCCTATTGTAAAACTAGACTATTCCACCTCAATTGGAGAATTCAAGCATGCTTTGTCCCAGTCACTAACCTGCATTAATACTAGGTTGAAGATAACATGAACACATTCATATGAGTTTGAATAAGAAAATAAAACTATAAAATAAGAGACAATAGAAATGAATCGCACAATAAAATCAGCGAAACCTTAAGCCAGTGTTCACTTGGTCTTGCTCAGTCTGTGAAAGCGTTGTGTTGCATTGTCTACGTCAGACAATTCAAGTGTAAATGGTATGATAAATTGTTTTAGCTTAAGAGGCACAACCCTCCTCCAACCAGCTGTTCCTCTGAGTCAATGAAGGCTTATAAGGATTCTATTACATTTCCATATTTCCATGATATCTATTTTTACATATACCGCTTACTGGGAACACCACTTCGTTTCAACATGGATAATTTTTACATTTTTTTTTACATTTTAGTCATTTAGCAGACGCTCTTATCCAGAGCGACTTACAGTAGTGAATGCATACATTTCATACATTTTTAATGTATAATAATTGGGTCATATTTGGTTGAGATGTTGATCAAAAGTTAGTTGAATTTCCAATGTGTTATCACTATGTTTTCAACAATCTAAAAGCACAACCAAATTCCAATGGAAAAACAATGTCTGATTTTTTTATTTAGTTGTCAAACATGTCTTGGGCTGTGCTTGGTTAAAACCCTGGATGGGAGACAAGGGTAGCTGTAGATCAATTCTCCAGTAGGAGGTGCTGCCCAGCGTTTAAAAAAAAAAAAAAAAGTGGATATAAAATTGAAGATCTGGTGTTGTTTTAAAGGTACAAATTCAATATACACTACCGGTCAAAAGGTTTAGAACACCTACTCATTCAAGGGGTTTTCTTTATTTTTACTATTTTCTACATTGTAGAAAAATAGTGAAGACATCAAAACTATGAAATAACACATATGGAATCATGTAGTAACCAAAAAAGTGTTAAACAAATCAAAATATATTTTACATTTGAGATTCTTCAAATAGCCACCCTTTGCCTTGATGGCAGATTTGCACAGTCTTGGCATTCTCTCAACCAGCTTCATAAGGTAGTCACCTGGAATGCATTTCGGTTAACAGGTGTGCCTTGTTAATTAACAGTTAATTTGTGGAATTTCTTTCCTTAATGCATTTGAGCCCATCAGTTGTGTTGTGACAAGGTAGGGGTGGTATACAGAAGATAGCCCTATTTGGTAAAAGACCAAGTCCATATTATGGCAAGAACAGCTCAAATAAGAAAAGAGAAACGACAGTCCATCATTACTTTAAGACATGAAGGTCTGTCAATATGGAACATTTCAATAACTTTGAAAGTTTCTTGAAGTGCAGTTCAGAAACCATCAAGCGCTATGATGAAACTGGCTCTCATGAGGACTGCCACAGGTATGGAAGACCCAGAGTTACCTCTGCTGCAGAGGACAGGTTCATTAGAGTTACCAGCCTCAGAAATTGCAGCCCAAATATATGCTTCAGTGTTCAGAGTAACAGACACATCTCAACATCAACTGTTCAGGGGAGACTGTGTGAATCAGGCCTTTATGGTCTAATTGCTGCAAAGAAACCACTACTAAAGGACACCAATAAGAAGAAGAGACTTGCTTGGGCCAAGAAACATGAGCAATGGACATTAGACCGATGAAAATCTGTCCAAATTTGAGATTTCTGGTTCCAGTCGCAGTGTATTTGTGAGACACGGTGTGGGTGAACAGATGATCTCCGCATGTGTATTTCCCACCATTAAGCATGGAGGAGAAGGTGTGATGGTGTGGGGGTGCTTTGCTGGTGAGACTGTCAGTGATTTATTTAGAATTCAAGGCACACTTAACCAGCATGGCTACCACAGCATTCTGGTATTTTATAGAAGGTTTGTCTATGTTGATATTTGGTTACCATGATGACAATCCTGTGGTGGATTTCATCCTGTATTTTTTTTAATTCACGTGGAATTGTCAAGTACAACTATTCATTTAAAGCAGGGATGGGCAACTGGTGGCCAATGGGCCGCATGCCCCCTTTTGTAGGCCCGCGGATCAATTTCCTTTTTTTACGAACTTTGTCGGGGACTCAACTTACTGTTGAGAGTTAGAATAGTAGAATACACAAGGTGCAATTTCAAAATGTGGTTGTGCATCTACAGTTCTTCCTTTGTATTGTCAGTCACTGACAGTCACTCAATTAGCCCATGTCAGCTACCATTTTTGAAATTGGTAAGTTAAAGACCGGGGGGCCCTTATGGATTTTGGTAGTCACTCTCACTCAGATATAAGTCAGGTTAAAATGTGTAGAATTTAAAGAAATTTGCTTAGAAACGGCAAACATTTCTCTGCACACTATTGAAAATGTGTAGAATTGCAGGGAATTAGCTGTAAATCTTCTCATTTTTCTCTCCGCCCCATGGCAAAATGAGCAGAATTGCATGAAATTAGTTATACAGTTGCAAAATGTTCTCTTCGTACATGGCAAAATGTGTAGAATTGCAGCAACTTAACTCTAAAACAGATTTTTGTATTTTAGAGCCCCTCAAAAGGTTAGGGCTGGCTCTGATTGCATGTGTGGGTATGGATGTGGGTAAGCAGACCTGTGAGCCACAGCGGACCCGATGATAAGTTCAGATTTTTGTGTTCCTCACCCCATCAAAGTTGTCCATCCCTGGTTTAAAGTGATCATTCTGTATTCTGGTTCCTAATTTAGCATCGAATTGCATTGTATTTCTTTTCCAGGACATGCTACAAACCTACATCACTACAGGTGTTAGTTTATAGGGCGCTGCTAAACTACTGTAGCCTGTCACCCATGGATGTAGGGTTTTCTTCTTTTTACAACAATGTTCCAACAGGTGGCGATAAAACAGCCTTTGCATAAATGGACTACATGTCACAAATCTAATTTTATTGGTCACACACATATTATGCAGATGTTATTGTGGGGGTAGCGAAATGCTTGTGTTTCTAGATCCAACAGTGCAGTAGTATCTAACAAATCACAACAATACACACATCTAAAAGTAAAAGAATGGAATTAAGAAATATATAAATATTAGATTGAGCAATGTCGGAGTGGCATTGACTAAACTACAGTAGAATTAAATACAGTATATACATATGAGATGAGTAAAGCAGTATGTAAACATTATTTAAACATTATTGTAGTGACCAGTGTTTCATTATTAACGTGCCCAGTGATTCCAAGTCTATGTATATAGGGCAGCAGCCTATAAGGTGCAGGGTTGTGTAACCGTGTGGAAGCCGGCTAGTGATAGCTGTAATTCTACAAGATCTACCAATATGAATTAAGTACTATTTACAGTAGTTTAGCAGATGCTCTTATCCAGAGTGTCTTACAGTATTGAGTGCATACTTTGTTTTCTCCGTACTGGTCCCCGGTGGGAACAATCACACAACATTACATGGTATCATCAGTATGGTGAAGCACAAATTAAGTAAGCGTGTGGCCTCTATTGTGAGTTGCTACCAGAATACCTATAGGTCAGTGCATAAGGCTTGCGTCCCAATTCTCCACTCTTCCAGAAGTGTGCACTTGCACACTCCCCATCATGGAGTTAAAAACATAGGATTGGTGTAAGCATTGCCTAGAGGGGACACTAAAGTCCATGGAGAATAAGAGCACCTCCTCCCAGCTGCCCACTGCACTGAGGCTAGGTAACACTGTCACCACCGATAAATCCACGATAATCGAGAATTTCAATAAGCATTTCTCTACGGCTGGCCATGCTTTCCTCCTGGCTACCCCAACACCGGCCAACAGCTCCGCGCCCCCCGCAGCTACTTGCCCAAGCCTCCTCAGCTTCTCCTTCACCCAAATCCAGATAGCAGACGTTCTGAAAGAGCTGCAAAACCTGGACCCATACAAATCAGCTGGGCTAGACAATCTGGACCCTCTCTTTCTAAAACTATCCGCCGCCATTGTTGCAACCCCTATTACCAGTCTGTTCAACCTCTATTTTGTATCGTCCGAGATCCCTAAAGATTGGAATCCTGCCGCGTTCATCCCCCTCTTCAAAGGGGGTGACACTCTAGACCCAAACTGTTATAGACCTATATCCATCCTGTCCTGCCTTTCTAAAGTCTTCAAAAGCCAAGTTAATTAACAGATCACTGACCATTTCGAATCCCACCGTACCTTCTCTGCTGTGCAATACGGTTTCCGAGCTGGTCACGGGTGCACCTCAGCCACGTTCAAGGTACTAAACGATATCATAACCGCCGTCGATAAAAGACAGTACTGTGCAGCCGGCTTCATCGACCTGGCCAAGGCTTTCGACTCTATCAATCACCGTATTCTTATCGGCAGACTCAACAGCCTTGGTTTCTCAAATGACTGCCTCGCCTGGTTCACCAACTATTTCTCAGACAGAGTTCCGTGTGTCAAATCGGAGGGCCTGTTGTCCGGACCTCTGGCAGTGTCTATGGGGTTACCACAGGGTTCAATTCTCGGGCCGACTCTTTTCTCTGTATATATCAACGATGTTGCTCTTGCTGCGGGTGATTCCCTAATCCACCTCTACGCAGACTACACCATCATGTATACATCTGGCCATTCTTTGGACACTGTGTTAACTAACCTCCAAACGAGCTTCAATGCCATACAACATTACTTCGGTTGCCTCCAACTACTCTTAAATGCTAGTAAAACCAAATGCATGCTTTTCAACCGTTCGCTGCCCGCACCTGCCCGCCCGACGAGCAACACTACCATGGATGGTTCTGACTTAGAATATGTGGACTACAAATACCTAGGTGTCTGGCTAGACTGTAAACTCTCCTTCCTGACACATATTAAACATCTCCAATCCAAAATTAAATCTAGAATCGGCTTCCTATTTCGCAAGAAAGCCTGCTTCACTCACGCTGCCAAACATACCCTCGTAAAACTGACTATCCTACCGATCCTCGACTTCGGCGATGTCATTTACAAAATAGCTTCCAATTCTCTACTCAGCAAACTGGATGCAGTCTATCACAGTGCCATCCGTTTTGTCACCAAAGCCCCTTATACCACCCAACACTGCGACCTGTATGCTCTAGACGGCTGGCCCTCGCTACATATTCGTCGCCAGACCCACTGGCTCCAGGTCATCTATAAGTCTATGCTAGGTAAAGCTCCACCTTATCTCAGCTCACTGGTCACGATAACAGCACCCACCCACAGCACGTGCTCCAGCAGGTATATCTCACTGGTCATCCCCAAAGCCAACACCTCCTTTATCCGCCTTTCCTTCCAGTTCTCTGCTGCCAATGACTGGAAAGAATTGCAAAAATCGCTAAAGCTGGAGACTTATATTTCCCTCACTAACTTTAAACATCAGCTATCTGAGCAGCTAACCAATCGCTGCAGCTGTACATAGCCCATCTGTAAATAGCCCACCCAATCTACCTACCTCATCCCCATATTGTTTTTATTTACTTTTCTGCTCTTTTGCACACCAGTATTTCTACTTGCACATCATCATCTGCTCATCTATCACTCCAGTGTTAATTTGCTAAATTGTAATTACTTCACTACTATGGCCTATTTATTGCCTTGCCTCATGCCATTCACACACTGTATATAGACTTTCTTTTTTTCAGTTGTGTTATTGACTGTATGCTTGTTTATTCTGTGTGTTACTCTGTGTTGTTGTTTGTGTCGCACTGCTTTGCTTTATCTTGGCCAGGTCGCAGTTGTAAATGAGAACTTGTTCTCAACTAGCTTACCTGGTTAAATAAAGGTGAAATAGGAAAAAATAAAAAAGGGAGTTTCCACTATTGTCAAATCTATCTTAGTGTGCAAGTGTAGACTTCGGAGAAGAGTGGAGAATCAGGATGCAGCCTACATACTTGTACTGGAATAGTGAGTTACAGACAGCTCCAGTTAAGATGATGCATCAGGATCAGTGAGTTCCAGACAGCTCCAGTTAAGATGCTGCATCAGGATCAGTGAGTTCCAAACAGCTCCAGTTAAGATGCTGCATCAGGATCAGTGAGTTCCAGACAGCTCCAGTTAAGATGCTGCATCAGGATCAGTGAGTTACAGACAGCTCCAGTTAAGATGATGCATCAGGATCAGTGAGTTCCAGACAGCTCCAGTTAAGATGCTGCATCAGGATCAGTGAGTTCCAGACAGCTCCAGTTAAGATGCTGCATCAGGATCAGTGAGTTCCAAACAGCTCCAGTTAAGATGATGCATCAGGATCAGTGAGTTCCAGACAGCTCCAGTTAAGATGCTGCATCAGGATCAGTGAGTTCCAAACAGCTCCAGTTAAGATGATGCATCAGGATCAGTGAGTTCCAGACAGCTCCAGTTAAGATGCTGCATCAGGATCAGTGAGTTCCAGACAGCTCCAGTTAAGATGCTGCATCAGGATCAGTGAGTTCCAGACAGCTCCAGTTAAGATGCTGCATCAGGATCAGTGAGTTACAGACAGCTCCAGTTAAGATGATGCATCAGGATCAGTGAGTTCCAGACAGATCCAGTTAAGATGATGCATCAGGATCAGTGAGTTCCAGACAGCTCCAGTTAAGATGCTGCATCAGGATCAGTGAGTTCCAGACAGCTCCAGTTAAGATGCTGCATCAGGATCAGTGAGTTCCAGACAGCTCCAGTTAAGATGCTGCATCAGGATCAGTGAGTTACAGACAGCTCCAGTTAAGATGATGCATCAGGATCAGTGAGTTCCAGACAGATCCAGTTAAGATGATGCATCAGGATCAGTGAGTTCCAGACAGCTCCAGTTAAGATGCTGCATCAGGATCAGTGAGTTACAGACAGCTCCAGTTAAGATGCTGCATCAGGATCAGTGAGTTCCAGACAGCTCCAGTTAAGATGCTGCATCAGGATCAGTGAGTTCCAAACAGCTCCAGTTAAGATGCTGCATCAGGATCAGTGAGTTACAGACAGCTCCAGTTAAGATGATGCATCAAGATCTTAGGCCTCTTTGTGAACCTGATCTGAGATAAGTGGAAACAATGAATAACACAATCACAAGTATGTATACAAAATCTCCCAGTTGGAACAGTTTGGAGCGGACCGCTATCACACAAAATCCACTGATTATACATTCCAGGGAGAGGCTTTTGCAGTGAAGACTACATTAAACTCATCCATATGTTTTAGAAGTCTAATGGCACTGAAACAATGCTATATACAATATGTGCCCCTGGAACGCTTTATTATGAATACGGCCCCTGGTGTTTGTATGTTCCTCTATGCTATTTGTCTACACAGAGACTAGACAGAACTGTGGAGCTGTACTCCATTCCCCACCAGCAGTATAGAGGCCTCATCTGTCATTTGGTTATTTTTACAGCCTTACCGCTGTCTCTCTCTGTCTGGGCTGGAATCAGCTACGGAGTAATCGGGGCCATGCTGGAATCCACATGGAAAGTTTTCTTGGATGACGGGGGAAAAAAACTCCATATTTTGATAATTGAGGGAGACTGGAGGTTGAGAGCTGGATTGGGGAGAGTTGTGCGTCTTTCTCTGCAAACCATTCCCTTTTGCCAATGAGATAAACAGACATACTGTAATAGTGAACATCTGCATTTCATTGGGTCATTTCAGTTGGAAATTAGATGGTTCGTAAGAGCTAGCAGAAAACAGCAATTTCAAGAGAGAAGGATTTACCATTGATCCAGTTCCTAGAAATATACAGTACCAGTCAAAAGTTTCGACACACCTACTCATTCAAGGGGTTTTCTTTATTTTTACTATTTTCTACATTGTAGAATAATAGTGAAGACATCAAAACTATGAAATAACACATGGAATCATGTAGTAACCAAAAAAGTGTTAAACAAATCAAAATATATTTTACATTTGACATTCTTCAAAGTAGCCACCCTTTGCCTTGATGACAGCTTTGCACACTTGGCATTCTCTCAACCAGCTTCACCTGGAATGCTTTTCCAACAATCTTGAAGGAGTTCCCACATATGCTGAACACTTTTTGGCTGCTTTTCCTTCACTCTGCGGTCGAATTCATCCCAAACCATCTCAATTGGGTTGATGTCGGGTGATTGTGGAGGCCAGGTCATCTGATGCAGCACTCCATCACTCTCCTTCTTGGTAAAATAGCCCTTACACAGCCTGGAGATGTTTTGGGTCATTGTCCTGTTGAAAAACAAATGATAGTCCCACTAAGCCTAGACCAGATGGGATGGCGTATCGTTGCAGAATGCTTTGGTAGCCATGCTGGTTAAGTGTGCCTTAAATTCTAAATAAATCACTGACAGTGTCACCCACAAAGCACCCCCACACCATCACACCTCCTCCTCCATGCTTCATGGTGGGAACCACACATGCAGAGATCATCCGTTCACCTACTCTGTGTCTCACAAAGACATGGCGGTTGCAACCAAAAATCTGAAATATGGACTCATCAGACCAAAGGACAGATTTCCACCGGTCTAATGTCCATTGCTCGTGTTTCTTGGCCTAAGCAAGTCTCTTCTTATTATTGGTGTCCTTTAGTAGTGGTTTCTTTGCAGCAATTAGACCATGAAGGCCTGATTCATGTAGGCTCCTCTGAACAATTCAAGTTGAGATGGGTCTGTTACTTGAACTCTATGAAGCATTTATTTGGGCTGCAATTTCTGAGGCTGGTAACTCTAATGATCTTATCCCCTGCAGCAGAAGTAACTCTGGGTCTTCCTTTCCTGTGGTGGTCCTCATGAGAGCTAGTTTCATCATAGCGCTTGATGGTTTTTGCGACTGCACTTGAAGTAACATTCAAAGTTCTTGACATTTTCTGGATTGACTAACCCATATGTCTTAATAACGTAATGATGGACTCTATTTTTTCTTTGGTTATTTGAGCTGTTCTTGCCATAATATGGACTTGGTCTTTTACCAAATAGGGCTATCTTCTGTATACCACCCCTACCTTGTCACAACACAACTGATGGGCTCAAACACATGAAGAAGGAAAGAAATTCCACAAACTAACCTTTAACAAGGCACGCCTGTTAATTGAAATGCATTCTAGGTGACTACCTAATGAAACTGGTTGAGAGAATGCCAAGAGTTTGCAAAGCTGTCATGAAGGAAAACGGTGGCTACTTTGAAGGATCTCAAATATAAAATATATTTTGATTTGAGCAGGTGTCCAAACATTTGACTGGTACTGTATACAACAACCCAACTCTTGTTTCAAAACCTAGGACTTTGACGCTGATTCAGTCAATTGAACAGTCAGGATAAGTGAGGATTACCTTCACACCTTCCAATGTGACTCTCTCTGCCACATACAGTGACTTCAAACACTTCCTGTTGCTAATGTCAGGAAATGAGCTAAAATTTATGAGGAAATTAGCACGTTTGGCGCCAGATTATCTGACACGCAATACTTGTATGTGTGTTTGTGTGTGAGTGTGTGTGCGTGCACGCTCTTGCATACATACAAACATGTATGAATGCATTAGTGCACATAACAGAACCTTAGGGCTCCCGAGTGGCGCAGCTGTCTAAGACGTTGCATCTCAGTACTAGGGGCGTCACTACAGACACCCTGGTTCAAATCCAGGCTGTATCACAACCAGACGTGATTGGGCGGCGCACAATTGGCCCGGGTTTGGCTGGTGTAGACCGTCATTGTAAATAAGAATTTGTTCTTAATTGACTTGCCTAGTTAAATAAAGGTTAAATAATTGAAAAAAAATAACCAACCAATTATTCAATCAAACGTGTAATAACTATGGTTAGGAGTTTCTGCGGACCTTGTGACCAGACCGGGAAAAACTCTGGGCCCTAGCAAGAAGCAATGCAGACCCGCCAAAGACTCCATGTGTTTCCTCGTAATGCAAACCACCCGACTCTTATTTAAAGCTACCAATTTTTCCAGGAGGTAGTCATTTCCAACCCTGACGTGCAACCAGACACCCTGAAAAGCTCATGATAAAAGTCCAGAAACAACATAGTCACAGCCACAACCTCTTACCTTCCCAAAACCCCTTTTTCTCCTGTGACTTCTCAGAGGAAGGTAAACACCCTTTCGCCGTGTTAGAAATGTGATTTCATTCTGCTGCGATGGCAAGTTCTGCCGTCTGGCTCTTTTTTTCACCCCTTTTCTTCTTCTTCTCCCCCTCCCTCTGTTCCCACATCTGGATCCCAGTTCCTCATTTATTTATGTGGTCTCCCTTGTTTTTGTGGGACTTTAAAAGTCCTTTACCTTGTTCACTTGGCAGTTTCTCCACAAATCTGATGAGGTCTACAATTACATTTTGCCATAACTGGTCAACTCAGCAATTACATGCTTGACCACAAATTCTCTCCAAAATACAGTGCTGCGGCTCATATGGCAGACAGAAATAGAATAGTTTTCATGTCTGTTTGGACGGCCGCCCAGCTGAAACTATGCTCCGCTGCTTGACTGACAGAGGGATGTGGGCTTTTTCTCCCCAAGAAAAACCTTAAGGTCACAAATCCTTACGAAAGACTGAGGGAGCTCCTTCCAGTTGAGCTACCAGTTCCTCAGTTAAACTGCGAGGAGAGAGGAGCTCGCAGGGCACTGGTAGAGGCTTGCTCCTCGACAATGAAAACTCCAGGGGACACTTAACCTTTACGACGCTGACCTGAGGCTGGGGTAAGTCTGGCAAACACTCCCCTTGTGTTTACTCCCTGGGAAATCACGTAAGACGGGTCTTGCGAGGTTGTCTGTACTTCTTTAAGAGATAAGTAACGTCACAATGGGATCAACTTGAGAGTTGTCTATTACTACCTGGTGTCTGACTAAGTCCTGGGTAGCATCATTTGCCTCTTGCTCACTCACCTCTAAGCTCATAGAAAGCTCAGGGCATCTTTGAGACCGTTTCTCACGGTTACCGCTGTTACTATGTTAGTTGATTCATAGACTCTGTAAGCCACATTACAATAGCATCTCCCATGGCAGTGCTATCTTCATCTGCGGGGCGGGATATTTAACTGGAGATGGAGTTAGTGCCCGTCAGGGGCACGGTGGTAGTGCCAATACTGACATATTAATGGAGTAACTTTTTGCCTAAATCACAGACAGGTATCACAGCTGTAAATGCTACATAACAACACTGTAACATAGTGTACCGACATTGATTAGGTTGCAAGAACAAAGTAATAACATTGTTATTACAACGGTAAAAGGTCTATGCATTACAAAGCAGAACAGATTATTGTTGAAAGTGGGACTATCACTTAAATGTTGTTCTGCCATTATTACCAGGCAACCCAATAGTGAAGAAATCCCAACTATGAAATAACACATATGGAATCATGTAGTAACCAAAAAAGTGTTAAATAATTCAAAATATATTTGACATTTTTCAAAGTAGCCACCCTTTGTCTTGATGACAGCTTTGCAAACTCTTGGCGTTCTCTCAACCAGCTTCACGAGGTATTCACCTGGAATGCATTTCAGTTAACAGGTGTGCCTTGTTAACAGTTCATTTGTGGAAGTTCTTTCCTTCTTAATGCATTTGAGCCAATCAATTGTGTTTTGACAAGGTAGGGGTGGTATACAGAAGATAGCCCTATTTCGTAAAAGACCAAGTCCATATTATGGCACGAACAGCTCAAATAAGCAAAGACAAAAGACAGTATATTATTACTTTAAGACATGAAGGTCAGTCAATCCGGAAAATGTCAAGAACTTTGAATGTTTCTTCAAATGCAGTCACAAAAACCATCAAGCGCTATGATGAAACTGGCTCTCATGAGGAACGCCACAGAAAAGGAATACCCAAAGTTACTTCTGTGGCAAAGGATAAGTTCAATAGAGTTTACCAGCCTAACAGACACATCTCAACATTAACTGTTCAGAGGAGACTGTGTGAATCAGGACTTCATGGTTGAATTGCTGCAAAGAAACCACTACTAAAGGACACCAATTGCTTGGGCCAAGAAACACGAGCAATGGACATTAGACCAGTGGAAATCTGTCCTTTGGTCTGATGAGTCCAAATTTGAGATTTTTGGTTCCAAACGCCGTGTCTTTGTGAGATGCAGAGTGGGTGAACGGATGATCTCCGCATGTGTGGTTCCCACCATGAAGCATGATGGAGGAAGTGTGATGGTGTGGGGGTGCTTTGCTGGTGACACTGTCAGTAATTTATTTAGAATTTAAGGCACACTTAACCAGCATGGCTACCAAAGCATTCTGCAACGATACGCCATCCCATCTGGTCTAGGCTTAGTGGGACTATCATT
The DNA here is from genome assembly GCF_965601325.2 of Salmo salar. NCBI lineage: Eukaryota > Metazoa > Chordata > Actinopteri > Salmoniformes > Salmonidae > Salmo > Salmo salar. The sequence goes on along the minus strand of NC_138300.1, from coordinate 76,694,385 downwards.
TGTTTTTCAACAAGACAATGACCCAACACATCTCCAGGCTGTGTAAGGGCTTTTTGACCAAGAAGGAGAGTGATGGAGTGCTGCATCAGATTATCTGGCTTCCACAATCACCTAACCTCAACCCAATTGAGATGGTTTGGGATGAGTTGGACCGCAGATTGAAGGAAAAGCAGCCAACAAATGCTCAGCATATGTGGAAACTCCTTCAAGACTGTAGGAAAAGCATTCCAGGTGAAGCTGGTTGAGGGAATGCCTAGAGTGTGCAAAGCTGTCATCAAGGCAAAGGGTGGCTACTTTGAAGAATCTAAAATAGAAAATATATTTTGATTTGTTTAACCTCTTACATCTAGACGTTCCGCTAGCGGAACACCCGCTCCAATATCCAATGATAGGCGTGGCGCGAATTACAAATTCCTCAAAAATACAAAAACTTAAATTTTTCATACATATGACTATTTCACAGCATTTTAAAGACAAGACTCTCCTTTATCTAACCACACTGTCCGATTTCAAAAAGGCTTTACAGCGAAAGCAAAACATTAGATTATGTCAGCAGAGTACCAAGCCAGAAATAATCAGACACCCATTTTTCAAGCTAGCATATAATGTCACAAAAACCCAGAAGACAGCTAAATGCAGCACTAACCTTTGATGATCTTCATCAGATGACACACCTAGGACATTATGTTATACAATACATGCATGTTTTGTTCAATCAAGTTCATATTTATATCAAAAAACAGCTTTTTACATTAGCATGTGACGTTCAGAACTAGCATACTTCCGGGGAATTTGCTAACAATTTACTAAATTACTCACGATAAATGTTCACAAAAAGCATAACAATTATTTTAAGAATTATAGATACAGAACTCCTCTATGCACTCGATATGTCCGATTTTAAAATAGCTTTTTGGTGAAAGCACATTTTGCAATATTCTAAGTACATAGCCCAGCCATCACGGGCTAGCTATTTAGACACCCGGCAAGTTTAGCACTCACCAATATCAGATTTACTATTATAAAAGTTTGATTACCTTTTGTTGTCTTCGTCAGAATGCACTCCCAGGACTGCTACTTCAATAACAAATGTTGGTTTGGTCCAAAGTAATCCATCGTTATATCCGAATAGCGGCGTTTTGTTCGTGCGTCCCAGACACTATCCAAAATGGTAAATCAGGGTCGCCCAATTCGTGAAAAAAAAAATCTAAATATTCCATTACCGTACTTCGAAGCATGTCAACCGCTGTTTAAAATCCATTTTTATGCCATTTTTCTCGTAAAAAAGCGATAATATTCCGACCGGGAATGTCCATTTAGCTAAACAGAGGAAAGAAAACAAAGCTTTCGGTCGACGCGGGCACGAGCCTGAGTCTCACAGTACTGTAACCAGCCACTACCCAAACGCGCTACTTTTTTTCAGCCAGAGCCTGCAAAGCCACGATTCAGCATTTTTCCGCCTTCTGAGAGCCTATGGCAGCTGTAGGAAGTGTCACGGGACAGCTAAGATCCTCACTCTTCAATAAACAGAGACAAGAAGAACGACACCTTGTCAGACAGGCCACTTCCTGCATGAAATCTTCTCAGGTTTTTGCCTGCCATATGAGTTCTGTTATACTCACAGACACCATTCAAACAGTTTTAGAAACTTTAGGGTGTTTTCTATCCAAAGCCAATAATTATATGCATATTCTAGTTACTGGGCAGGAGTAGTAACCAGATTAAATCGGGTACGTTTTTTATCCAGCCGTGAAAATACTGCCCCCTAGCCATAACAGGTTAAGACTTTTTTGGTTACTACTTGATTCCATATGTGTTATTTCTTAGTTTTGGTGTCGTCACTATTACTCTACAAAAGAATTAGTAGGTGTGTCCAAACTTTTGACTGTTACTGTATTTGAGAAGTGTTTGTGTATAGTAAGTGCTATTCTCTGCACAGTCAAACTGAGAGACAAAGATTCACACCACTCTTAACAGTACAGGGAATCATGTGCCCTAACAGAGAAACTGCCAACTCACTGTGCCCCCACCTCGCCCATACATCCCCCAACTTGCCAATTGCTGCCATCAAGACAACATCATGGCCTACCCTGCCTCTCATAGAGCAATATGTGCCAGAGCAATAAACCACTGAGAGGCCACGGCTGGCTGGAGTCTGTAAATCTGTGGAGTGGGTGTGGGTGGATGTGGACGCCAGCTTTGTTTGCTGTGGAAGATGACAGTGATTATAGTGATGCTAATGATAATGATGAGTAGACAACAATGATAGGTCTGTGTGCGTGTGTGTGTGTGCGCGTGTGTGTGTGTGTGTGTGTGTGTGTGTGTGTGTGTGTGTGTATGCCACGTGCATGCATACTTTCATGGTTGTGTGTTATTTGGATCTACTGACTGCTTGCCTGCCACATTAGAAGAGAGTCTCTCTCATTCTTCTCAGGCCTGTTGAACAGCTGGGAAGGGGAGTGGCCTGCCTGACTAACTAACTAACATGAACCAACCGTGTAGGTGTGGCCCCTAGCTCTGGCTCCTGACTCTACTACCATACTGTTTAATTAGATTCTCTCCATGGGTGGGGTAATTGGTGGCTTCAACTTTTTGAAAAAACCTCCTCTCTCTCCTCCATCATGACCCTCCACCCGTATTAACTACTCATCATAAGAGAGCTATGATGGGATAATGTGTTGTCGTCGCCTTTGTCAGATCATGGGTATAGCATGATTGTTGTGGGTGTGGCTGAGTCCAGGGACGACTACTATAGTTGGAACTCATTATGTTTCAGCTTACTTAAATGTGTTTTATTACAGCGGTGGAAAAAGTACCCAATTGTCATACTTGAGTAAAAGTAAAGATACCTTAATAGAAAATGACTCAAGTGAAAGTGAAAGTCACCTAGTAAAATACTTCTTGAGTAAAAGTCTAGAAGTATTTTGTTTGAAAATATACTTGAGTATCAAAAGTAAATGTAGTTGCTAAAATATACTTATGTATTGAAAGTAAAAGTAAAAGTATAAATCATTTCAAATTTTCTGTATTAAACAAACTAGACTGCATTATTTGTTTTAATTGTTTTTATTTACGGATAGCCAGGGGCACACCAACACTCAGACATCATTTACAAACAAAGCATTTGTGTTTAGTGAGTCCGCCAGATCAGAGGCAATAGGGATGACCAGGGATGTTGTCTTGATAAGTGCGTGAATTTGAGTACTTTTGGGTGTCAGGGAAAACGTATGGAGTAAAAAGAACATTATTTTCTTTAGGAATGTAGTGAAGTAAAAGTAAAATTAGTCAAAAATGTTAATAGTGAAGTAAAGATACCCCAAAACACTACTTAAGTAAAAATACTTTAAAGTACTACTTGAGTACTTTATCCCACTGTTTTATTGTAATGTCTAGCTTAGCTGGAAACTTTGTGCTTCTTGTAGCTAAGCTACCAGAGTAGGTTCCTCCAGGTAATAAATGGAGAATGAAGCTCTACAGAGACATTTAAAATAATAAAAACGTTAAAATATCCTTGTAAATAAAAATATACTAAATATACCATTAATGGGCGGGTTTCTAGACACAGATTAAACCTAATCCAGGACAAAAAATATTTCTCAATGGAGAATTACTATTTTTTGACCAGGAAAAGGCTTAATCTGTGACTGGGAAACCGGCCCATAGAGTTAATGTTTTATGGTTATCTTCTTAGATTGGTGAGCTGTTGTTTTCTATCACCATGAATTCTGACCTTCAATGATAAGAGTTTGGCCTCCAGTTAGCATTTTGCCATGCCCATGACGTTTTAGCTGTGTCTGGACGTGGCAAGTATCTTTTTCCACAAGTGGCTACTTTCCATCCTTCTCGGTTGTTATTCTCTGTCTCTCCTCTTCTGTCTGCATCTGTGTGGCCGAAGCGTGAGTCAAGGCGAGGTCAGTTCGGATTTCGCTCCCTACTGTCTGGAGTCCCTTGGCTTAATCCATCGCTCACATGGTGTCGGCCTGCTCTCGTCTTCACATTTCCAACCCAAGCTAATATTGTGTTTTTCTCAGGGCCCGTATTCATAAAGCATCTCAGTCTTCGAGTGCAGGATCTAGGATCAGTTTTTCCTTTTAGGTCATTATAAATAAGATTATATGGACAGGAAGGGACCTGATCCTCGATCAGCACTCCTACTCTGAGGTTTCACAGATTTCACCTTCAAACCCGACTCAAAGTCAGAATACGCTCTAAAACTTTGTCAGACCTCTTTTCTCTTCTCTTGAGATGTTTTTTTATGGAAACGTCCACTGCCAAAAGAGTAAGTTAGTGCAATCCCTGATGAATTGCAAATGTTTCAAAAGTTGGCAACAACTGAAGTGGTTAGCTGTGTTTAAAGACACAGTCATGCTGCTATTAGTCATGACAATACTTTGCCAGGTTAGCAGAACGTCCCTACGTGAAAGTCCATACGCAAAAACAAACTTTGTCTTCTGTTCAGTTTCATCAAGCTTCTCGACAGACCAATTGAGAGCAGAGATGAGAGCCGGGCCCATTCCAGAACCATTCCCAATTTTAGAAACATTCCAGGCAGGCATTGCCATGACAGCAAGCCGGTTGACTCCCAGCTGTTGACTTTTAACCCCGGGAAGGAGTTCAATGTATCGCCCTCCACATGGAGCCAGATGCTTGTCTCTGTCACTAATAATAGAGTAGGCTAGCATTACACGAGCTAGCCACCGCTTACATGCTAACTGCTAACAAGCTAAAGACAAGACACCTAGTCAATTGCAGACAAACGTTACCTAATGGGCCTGCCAAGGTTAAGCAGAAGCTTCTGCTGTCATTTTTATTTGCAGCACAAATGGATGACAGGCATTAACCGTTGGACATCTCTGGGTTCTTTATTGTGGACAGTAATGCATCGGCGAGAGAAAGGGGGCTTGTGACTCAGTGGAGGCTCTCCCCATTGTTGGACTCCTATTAAGAGGGTGCACGTATACTTTTCCGCGTCGTGGTGCACACACTGGTTGAATCAACATTGTTTCAATGTAATTTGTCAACATATTGTGACGTGGAATCAACGTGGAAAATACATTGTATTTGAAAAATTAAAAAATTAAAAAAATTCTACCAGCGTAGTAAACATTGAAATTCATTGGGTGGTTGAAATGATGTTAGAATGTTATACTTAATTAGACATATTTTATTTGACCTTGTTTCAATGTTGATAGTTAAATGGTATGTTTGAATCAACGTCATGCTGTCTACTTACATAAAGAGGTATATTGAAATACAGTATATTGTGAAGCTACAGTTAAACAATTTATGCCTGAATAGGGATTCCTACTGGTATGTGAGGGGTAGTGCACTTCAGTGAGAACAAGTCTAGCATCCAGATGACTACCTCTGTCCCCTGCTTAGCTTTGGAAGCAAACTGTGTTACTTTCAGCTGAGCTGTCACGTCGACCAGTGGAGACTGCTGAGAGGAGGACGTCTCATAATAATGTCTGGAACGGACTCAACGGAACGGGATCAAACACATCAAACACGTGGGTTTTCATGTGGTTGATACCATTCCATTGACTCCATTCCAGCCATTATTATGAGACGTCCTCCCCTCAGCAGCCCCCGCTGCTGTCAACACATTTAGACAGTGATCATCTTCCACACTCATTTGAGTAGACTACTTAAATAACAATGAATATATAGTTGAAAGTAACTCCTAACTTATCTCACACAAGCTGTATGTGAAAGTAAATTCAGAGTGAGGTTGAGTTTATTGACATCTGATTTGTCCAACAAAGGACACCGTCATTTCAACATGTAGCTTGATATACTATCATTCATCCACGGTTGATTCGTTGTTTAGAAGTAGTTACCATTAGCCCTATAAATAGGATGCCAAATGCGTAATATCAATAATACACTTTTACCTTTGCATATTGTGTATATGAAGGATGGTTGGTTGAATTTAAATGTAATCTACACGTTATTAATATGTTGGTTTCATGTCTCCATCTCAACCAAAAATCTAAGTTGAAAAATAGGACTAAATCAAATCAAACATTATTTGAAGTGCATTTAAAGTTTGATAGATTTTTGGTTGAGATGGAGATGGGAATCCAACATATCAATAACTAATTTATAGACAAACAGGATATTGTGAACGCAACGAAATATCAACATTTGTTGATGTATCTTCTGCTTGGATAGTACAGTGCCTTCAGAAAGTATTCAGACCCCTTGACTTATTCCATAATTTGTTGTGTTACAGCCTGAATTCAAAATGGATTAAATATGTTTTATTTTCTCACCCATCTACACACAATACCCCATAATGACAAAGTGAAAACATGTTTTTAGAAATGTTTGCAAATTTATTGAAAATTAAATACAGAAATATCAAATTTACATAAGTATTCACACCACTTTGCTATGACACTCCAAATTGAGCTCAGGTGCATCTAATTTCCTTTGATCATCCTTCAGATGATTAGAGTCCACCTGTGGTCAATTCATGATTTAGAAAGAAACACACCTGTCTACATAAGGTCCCACAGTTGACAGTATTTGTCAGTGCAGAAACTAACAATGAAGTCCAAAGAGCTGGTAGATCTCGGAGGTAGAAATGTGATGAGGCATATATCTGGGGAAGGATATAAAATAATTTCTAGAGTGTTGAAAGTTTCCAAGAGCACAGTGGTCTCCAAAAATATGGAACAACCCAGACTCTGCCTAGAGCTGGAGTTTGCAGAAAGACAGAGCATTAGGCAAAAGATCCTGTGGTCTGATGAGACAAAAATGTAACTATTTCACCTTAATGCGAAGGGCTATTTCTGTAGAAAACCAGGCACAGCTCATCACCCGTCTAACACCATCCCTACCATGAAGCATGGTGGTGGCAGCATCATGCTATGGGGATGCTTTTCAGCGGCAGGGAGTGGGAGACAGGTAAGAATAGAGGGAACAATAAATGGAGCCAAACGCAGGCAAATCCTTGATGAGAACCTGCTTCAGAGTACCACCGACTGTGGCGAAGATTTACGTTCCAACAGGACAACGAGTCCATGCATACAGTCCTTGAGTAGCCCAGCCAAAGCCCAGACTTGAATCCCATTGAAATTCCACATCTGACAGAGCTTGAGAAAATCTGCAAGAAAGCTTCCAATTGCCTCATTCACCCCCCCCCCCCCCCCCTCCTCTTTAACTATTTCCCGGGTTGTTGCTGTAAATGATCATGGGTTCTCAGTCAACTTACCTGGTAAAATAAAGGTAAAATAAAATAAACAATGGTATAAAATCCCCAAATCCAGATGTGCAACGCTGATACAGAAATACCCAAGACAACTGAAAGCTGTAATGTGCTTCTACAAAGTATTGACTCAGGGGTGTGAATACTTATGTAAATTAGATATTTATATATTTAATTTTCAATAAATGTTCCCAAAAATATAAGAACATGTTTTCACATGACCATTATGGGTTATTGTGTGTACAGTAGATGGGTGGTTTGAATTATTTTTTTTTTTAATCCATTTTTAAATCAGGCTAAAACACAACAAAATGTGGAATAAGTCAAAGGTATAAATACATGAATAACATATATAAAAACAATTTCCAAATGTAAAAGTGTATTATTAATATAATGAATTTGACATTCGATTTATAGGGCTAATGTTAACTACTTCCAAAGATCCAGTCAACCATGGACGAATGATAGCATAGTTAGCTTAACGTTGAAATGTTGTCCTTTGAGCAAATCAGATGTCTATTTAGCCTACATAAACCTCACTCCGAATTGACTTTCACATACAGCTTGTGTTAGAAAAGTTAGTTACTTTCAACTATTCAATGTTATTTAGGTAGTCTACCAAATGAGTATGGAAGCTGAACAACGTCTCAATGTGTTGACCTGATAGGTCAGCTGAATCGAGCACCTCTTGTTTCCAAAGCTAAGCGGCGTACATCGAGGTTGGTATTTGATTGGTAGACTTGCTCTCACTGAAGTGCATTACCCTTCATATACCAGTAGGAGTCAATGTTCAGGCAGGAACTGTTGGACTGTGCCTTACCATTTTATTTCAATATACCTCCTTATTTAGGTTGATAGCATGACGTTGAAACAATGACATAGATTAAAACGTAACATTTTCCTATCAACATTGAAACAAGGACAAATCAAATATGCCAAATCAAATATGAAATTCAACATAATTTCAACCAATTACCCAATGAATTGTCATGACTCTCCTGTGAGGACCCAACAGATCAGGTTACAGTGGATCAGCTCTACAGAGCTCTCTCTCTCCCACAGAGGAGGAGAGGGATGGATGTGGAGATTTAATGACACCTCACATCGATCGTAAACCATAGGCAGCAGATGATTCCTTTTGGTGCCTAATTTGGGCGAATGGAATGTGTTTTTGTGTTACAGAAGAGTTTGCCGCATAAGGACTTCAACAACAAACAATGGACACTGGGACAATATATTTCAACATCCGAATATTGGGAATGGTGAGAAATAGAGTATGGAAAATGAATGTCTATTTTGTGATGTCATTAAAATGATCAGAAAGACTGTATAACGTAACGGAAATACTGTAACTTAGGAAGGAAACACATTTTAGCTGTAAAGTTTCCACCCTATAGGATGTTAATACAATATGAAGAATGATTAAACTATGTTTGAAAAGATAGAAATGTGAGTTCAGACTTCTAACTAAGCCACACCCATAATGAGGTCAGAGTTCGTGTCAACATGATGGAACTGCCTTTCAGGCCAGAGTGCTTAAAAAGGCTCACTGAGAATTTAAATACAGACCAGAGAATGTGAGGATGTGGTCCACAAGTAGAAATGGTTAAAACTACAAGATCAGAAAATGGTAAGACCCTCTGAAACTCTTGACGAGCGAAGAAGGTAAAGACTAGACCGAACATTCACAGTCTGGAGCTGGGTATGTAAAGTAGTCTAGGACAATTGACCAAAGACGGGAGGGAAGACAGATCCCTCTCACCACCGTGTGGTACACTTGAAGGAACCGTTCTTAGAACACCCCAAGACAAAGAGGCCTACAACTAAGAAGGACATTGTGACCTCTGGTGGACAACCAGAGACTTACATCGAACCACTTCCCATAGAACCATCTATGCGTAAATAAACTCAGCTAAAAAAGAAATGTTCTCTCCACTGTCAACTGCATTTATTTTCAGCAAACTTAACATGTGTAAATATTTGTATGAACATAACAAGATTCAACAACTGGGACATAAACTGAACAAGTTCCATAGACATGTGACTAACATAAATGGAATAATTTGTCCCTGAACAAAGGGGGGATCAAAATCAAAAGTAACAGTCAGTATCTGGTGTGGCCACCAGCTGCATTAAGTACTGCAGTGCATCTCCTCCTCATGGACTGCACCAGATTTGCCAGTTTTTGCTGTGAGATGTTACCCCACTCTTCCACCAAGGTACAGTGCCTTGCGAAAGTATTCGGCCCCCTTGAACTTTTCGACCTTTTGCCACATTTCAGGCTTCAAACATAAAGATATAAAACTGTAATTTTTTGTGAAGAATCAACAACAAGTGGGACACAATCATGAAGTGGATGAAATTTATTGGATATTTCAAACTTTTTTAACAAATAAAAAACTGAAAAATTGGGCGTGCAAAATTATTCAGCCCCCTTAAGTTAATACTTTGTAGCGCCACCTTTTGCTGCGATTACAGCTGTAAGTTGCTTGGGGTATGTCTCTATCAGTTTTTCACATCGAGAGACTGACATTTTTGCCCATCCTCCTTGCAAAACAGCTCGAGCTCAGTGAGGTTGGATGGAGGGCGTTTGTGAACAGCAGTTTTCAGTTCTTTCCACAGATTCTCGATTGGATTCAGGTCTGGACTTTGACTTGGCCATTCTAACACCTGGATATGTTTATTTGTGAACCATTCCATTGTAGATTTTGCTTTATGTTTTGGATCATTGTCTTGTTGGAAGACAAATCTCCGTCCCAGTCTCATGTCTTTTGCAGACTCCATCAGGTTTTCTTCCAGAATGGTCCTGTATTTGGCTCCATCCATCTTCCCATCAATTTTAACCATCTTCCCTGCCCCTGCTGAAGAAAAGCAGGCCCAAACCATGATGCTGCCACCACCATGTTTGACTGTGGGGATGGTGTGTTCAGGGTGATGAGCTGTGTTGCTTTTACGCCAAACATAACGTTTTGCATTGTTGCCAAAAAGTTTGATTTTGGTTTCATCTGACCAGAGCACCTTCTTCCACATGTTTGGTGTGTCTCCCAGGTGGCTAGTGGCAAACTTTAAACAACACTTTTTATGGATATCTTTAAGAAATGGCTTTCTTCTTGCCACTCTTCCATAAAGGCCAGATTTGTGCTGTATACGACTGATTGTTGTCCTATGGACAGAGTCTCCCACCTCAGCTGTAGATCTCTGCAGTTCATCCAGAGTGATCATGGGCCTCTTGGCTGCATCTCTGATCAGTCTTCTCCTTGTATGAGCTGAAAGTTTAGAGGGACGGCCGGGTCTTCGTAGATTTGCAGTGGTCTGATACTCCTTCCATTTCAATATTATCGCTTGCACAGTGCTCCTTGGGATGTTTAAAGCTTGGGAAATGTTTTTGTATCCAAATCCGGCTTTAAACTTCTCCACAACAGTATCTCGGACCTGCCTGGTGTGTTCCTTGTTCTTCATGATGCTCTCTGTGCTTTAAACGGACCTCTGAGACTATCACAGAGCAGGTGCATTTATACGGAGACTTGATTACACACAGGTGGATTCTATTTATCATCATTAGTCATTTAGGTCAACATTGGATCATTCAGAGATCCTCACTGAACTTCTGGAGAGAGTTTGCTGCACTGAAAGTAAAGGGGCTGAATAATTTTGCACGGCCAATTTTTCAGTTTTTTATTTGTTAAAAAAGTTTGAAATATCCAATACATTTCGTTCCACTTCATAATTGTGTCCCACTTGTTGTTGATTCTTCACAAAAAAATACAGTTTTATATCTTTATGTTTGAAGCCTGAAATGTGGCAAAAGGTCGAAAAGTTCAAGGGGGCCGAATACTTTCGCAAGGCACTGTACCTGCAAGTTCACAGACATTTCTGGGGGGAATGGCCCTAGCTCTCGCCCTCTGATCCAACAGGTTCCAGACCTGCTCAATGGGATTGAGATCTGGGCTCTTCGCTGGGCATGGCAGAACACTGACATTCCTGTCTTGCAGGAAATCACGCACAGAACGAGCAATACGGCTGGAGGCATTGTCATGCTGGAGGGTCATGTCAGGATGAGCCTGCAGGAAGTGTACCACATGAGAGGGACGATGTCTTCCCTGTAACGCACAGCATTGAGATTGCCTGCAATGACAACAAGCTCAGTCCGATGATGCTGTGACACTCCGCCCCAGACCATGACGGACCCTCCACCTCCAAATCGATTCCGCCACAGAGTACAGGCCTCGGTGTAACGCTCATTCCTTCAACGATAAACTCGAATCCGATCATCACCGCTGGAGACAAAACCGCGACTCGTCAGTGAAGAGCACTTTTTGCCAGTCCTGTTTGGTCCAGCGACGGTGGGTTTGTGCCCATAGGCAAGGTTGTTGCCGGTGATGTCTGGTGAGGACCTGCCTTACAATAGGCCTACGATCCCTCAGTCCAGCCTCTCTCAGCCTATTGCGGACAGTCTGAGCACTGATGGAGGGATTGTGCATTCCTGGGGTAACTCGGGCAGTTGTTGTTGCCATCCTGTACCTGTCCCGCAGGTGTGATGTTCGGATGTACCGATCCTGTGCAGGTTTATTACAAGTGGTCCGCCACTGCGAGGATGACCAGCTGTCCGTCCTGTCTCCCTGTAGCGCTATCTTAGGCGTCTCACAATTTATTGCCCTGGCCACATCTGCAGTCCTCATGCCTCCTTGCAGCATGCCTAAGGCACGTTCACGCAGATGAGCAGGAACCCTGGGAATCTTTTTTTTGTGTTTTTCAGAGTCATGAGAAAGGCCTCTTTAGTGTCATAAGTTTTCATAACTGTGACCTTAATTTCCTAAGCTGTTAGTGTCTTAACGACCGTTCCACAGGTGCAGGTTCATTAATTGTTTATGGTTCATTGAACAAGCATGGGAAACAGTGTTTAAACCCTTTACAATGAAGTTATTTGGATTTTTACAAATTATCTTTGAAAGACAGGGTCCTGAAAAAGGGATGTTTCTTTTTTTGCTGAGTTTATATATATATATATGCTACCATTCAAAAGTTTGGGGTCACTTAGAAATGTCCTTGTTTTTGAAAGAAAAACAATTTTTTTTGTCAATTAAAATAACATCAAATTGATCAGAAATACAGTGTAGACATTGTTAATGTTGTAAATGCCTATTGTTCGATTACAGGCTCAAAATGGCCAGAAACAAAGACCTTTCTTCTGAAACTCGTCAGTCTATTCTTGTTCTGAGAAATGAAGGCTATTCCATGCGAGAAATTGCCAAGAAACTGAAGATCTTGTACAACGCTTTATACTACTCCCTTCACAGAACAGCGCAAACTGGCTCTAACCAGAATAGAAAGAGTGGGAGGCCCCGGTGCACAACTGAGCAAGAGGAAAAGTATACTAGTGTCTAGTTTGAGAAACAGACGGCTCACAAGTCCTCAACTGGCAGCTTCATTAAATAGCACCCGCAAAACACCGGTCTCAATGTCAACAGTGAAGAGGCGACTCGGGGATGCTGGCCTTCTAGGCAGAGTTGCAAAGAAAAAGCCATATCTCAGACTGGCCAATAAAAAAAAAAGTTTAAGATAGGCAAATGAATACAGGCACTGGACAGAGGAACTCGGAGTCGCCTCTTCACTGTTGACGTTGAGACTGATGTTTTGCGGGTACTATTTAATGAAGCTGCCAGTTGAAGACTTGTGAGGTGTCTGTTTCTCAAACTAGACACTCTAATGTATTTGTCATCTTGTGCAGTTGTGTATTCATATTACGGTGAGCATAGTTTCCAAATGTATGTACGATAAGTCCACTCTGTCTTTCCCCACCTCCTTTTCATTGTGTAACAATCTGTCATATCGTGTCAGTCCAACAGGGACTTTTATCTCATGTAAGTGTGTATGGTACTCTGTGTTACAGTTTTTGACAATTGCTTATACATGATTTCTGAAACTATGGCTCCTTTTCTTTAGACTACACACAAAACGCACACACACAACATGCAAAACGTCACATCTCTTGCAACACCAAACACTTAATTAAAAACTAGTTTAACTCTTCTCAAAATGTTTTTGCATCAACTCTACACACAAACCATCAAATGATTAGCTCTTATACACGCCAACTACACAGATGTGACAAATGTAATACACTACTATCTTGTGTCTTTTGCATGTTCAGTGGACTCCACGGCAGTTTGTCATATCTCTCACACGTACATGTGCACAAATATGTTCAGTATATATTTACACTATAAACAGAAATGTAAGGGGGGGAAATAAAATGTTTTCTATCTCAAAACATTGTATTTTCATCCAGATTTCAGGATGAACAGTAACAAATACAGTAGAAGTTAAACGAATAGGCTTGTTACTATAAAGAAGAAAACAATTAGGGTGCCTTCTGTCTCCTATTTGGGTCTGGCCACAGCACCTCATCAACATCACCGGCGATGTTCTCTCTGGCTAAACAGCGGGGGAAGTAACGTTTGGAGTGGCGTATCCAGCCCTGGCATGCCACCTCGTCTATGTCACCACAGGCCTTCTCCATCGCCTGGAGAAGGGGTATGGTGAGGTTGGCGATCGTATACCTTCCAACGCCACGCTGAAAATAACTCTTCTATTGGGTTTAGAAATGGAGAATATGGTGGCAAGTTGAGCATCAAAATTTGCGGATGGTCAATGAACCAATTGCGGACCAGAGCAGCCCAGTGGAAACTTACATTTTCCCAGATGACAACATACCAGGACTGCTCTGGCCCATTCCTCTGGTCATTGGGAATGAGGATATTATGCAGGGTGTCAAGGAAGGTAATAATGTGGGCAGTATTGTAAGGACCAAGACTGGCATGATGATGGACACCGTTCTGACTAATGGCTGCACACATTGTGATGTTGCCACCACGGTGTCAAGGGACATTGACAATGGCGCGGTGTCCTATGAGGTTTCTTCCCCTACGTCTTGTTTTGGCTAGGTTAAAACCGACCTCATCAATGTAGACATAATCATGATGCACTGCACCAGCATCTAGTTTCATAGCTCTCTGAAACAGACAAGACATTATTGTATGACAGTATGAATAGACAGAGCAGTCAATATGTAGCACAATACACTGGAATACAATACCAATGACAGGATAGTATAGCTTACTTGTACATATTCATAGCGCAGTTGTTTAACTCTGTCAGAATTTAGCTCAAATGGTACTTTGTAGAGCTGTTTCATACGAATCTGATGGCGTTTCAGGAGACTCACCCTATTTATGTTACTGAATGTTGTGTTGTCAGTGTTGTGGTGTTGCAGTTGTCGTAAACGTATGCCGTTGTTTGAAATGACCATATTCACTATGTGTTGTTCCTGCTGTGAACAGCCGGTTTCTTCCTTCATTGAAGGATCATCTAGCAATTATGCAAAAACATGATGTGAATGGTTATGGTGCAAGACTTCTTTCAGTATGAAATGAAATGTTACTGTAGTGCTGTAAGTGCTGCAGTGCTGTAAGTACAGTAGCATGGTATAGAGGGTGGGTTTACTTACCTGTTCTCATTTCGAAATGTCCGGATGACACTTGCTGCAGTGTAACGGCTCAAGTTAGGCTGGACCCTCTGCCCAGCCTCCCTAAAACTCAAACCACGGTTGAACACATGGTCAACCAAAGTGGCCCGGATCTCATCTGTGATTGTTCTCCTTCCTCTTCCTCCTTGTCCTCATCCCCCTCTTACTCTCACTCCTCTTCCTCTAACCCTGTCTCCAAAATTGGCCTCCATTGTTGTCCAAACCAAGAAAGCCAACCTGAAGCCTATTTATAGTGTTCAAGCTCTGATTTCTAAGTGAAGAAATTAGCTGTAAGTGTTTTCACACGTGAGCACTGGGTGTAGGTAATCGGTAAATGAGTGTGGCATTTTGAATGGAAGTGTTTCTCAAATTAAACACAAGACCTGTTAGTTTTGAATGATGTGTCTAATGAACTGTGTTTAGTGTTTTGCAAAAAGTGTGTTTTACAATTGCAAACTGAGTGTAAAGCAGATAATGTGCTTGCAGTTTTGCAGACTTGGTCTGAGGATTAGGTACATGAGTTAATGGTTTCACTGAGTGTGCCTCAAGTACCACTTTTAGTGTGTAAGCGATTGTACAAATTATATTATTTAGTTAGTTAATAAATAAATACATTTGTGTAGTACTGAATATTCAAAAGGGCTAGGGTTCTTGTGGATCCAGGGATATTGCGATGTTCAGAATGAGACTGATGAGGTAATAATTAATAATTGACTGTCATTGATGTAAGAGATATTTATGAATCTTTAAAGTTTAAGTCGGGAAATAGTAACTCGGGAAATATATTTTCCTGTGGTGCCCCAAATTCCTAATGAGTTAATTGTTACATGATCAATTGAATCGAGTAATAATTAAACGTAGTAGTTAATTATTCGATAAATAGCAGTCATCACATTAATGATAGTCACGTCACGACAGAATATAGGATGAAAAATATGAAAATGTTTTTCACATTTGTATGTGGAATTTTCAACGCACTTTCAACATATACATAGTTCTGATGATTATTTTGAAATTCAATTGATGTAACAACATATTAGTCATGTTAAGTCAATATATTTAAGTTTAAGTTTTACCCTTATTTCAATGTTTACAACGCTGGTTGAAATGAGAAAAAAACAGTAGTACTGTAGTTGGTGACTTTTTTTCAAATACAATGTATTTTCCACGTTGATTCCACGTCACAATACGTTGTCAAATTAAGTTGAAACAACATTGATTCAACCAGTGTTTGCCCAGTGGGGAGTTTCCTCCTACAGTATGTTACTCCTCTTCCCACCCCCCTCTCTAGCTACCTCGCCTGCCTCTCTTTGTACCTCTTGTCTTTCCCCCTCTGTCTCTACCTCATTTGTTTCCCCCTCTCTTCATTTCTACCTCCACTGCCTGTCTCTAAACCCCCCTCTCTCTCTAAGCTCTGATTGGAAAGGTGGAAGAGGTCTATGAGCTGGAAGGTCTTTTGTATTGGACTATTGGGAGATGGACTAGGGGAACTTTTGAGTTGAGTGAGTGGGTGAACATAGAAATCCATTGTGTATGTGCAGTACATATAAGGGTCATGTCTATCTATCTCCTCCTTACAGCGAGTGTTGATGCAGTGGAGGGTTCCTCAGGGAGTCTTGAGAGGAGACTTCTCAGCTGCAGCGCAAATGGAACACTATTCCCTATATAGTGCACTACTTTAGAACAGGGACCACAGGGCTCTATTCAAATGTAGTTCACTATAAAGGGAATAGGGTGACAGATGGAACGCAACCCTCCTCACTCTCTCCTCTAGTTTCTGTGGCCTCTCACTTGTACTCCCTCGCTACTTCCTTTACAAGCTGGTCTGTCCTTTAGCAATGCTAGCGAATGAAGAAGTGTGTTTCCCATGATCTCCATCCATGCCTTACCTCTTGGGAATGTGCCTGTTCATATTAAATGAGACAAGACTGAGTGTGTGACCTCTACACACCCACGTTTAATTTGAAACACCAGAGGTGTTTTTGAAGTGGCCTGTGTGCTTAGCGGTTATGTGCCAAGGTTTTTGTACATGCCCAGCGAATTTTCAGACTAAATTTACTTATCTCATTGACCCCATGCGCGCCCCATTTACCGTGGGCTTTTGATGGTGTGGTGGAATAACCCCCCCCCCCACCAAAAAACAGAATTCTACCTTGGCTCTGAAGCGATGCCTGTGTTTATTGGCATGCGTAGGGACTGGGCATAGGACTTGCCCCCCTCTCCACCTACACACACAATTCGCCCCCCTCTTCTAATGTCAACCAGCTGGGCCCCGCAGAATAATTTCAGAGTTGCAAAGGATCGTACTGCCCCGCCCTTTCCCCTCCCTCTCCTCCTCCCCTTCTTTCACTTTCATGCCCTCAAGCTTTCTGTGTGTCCCTTTAATGTAGGATTGATTCCCCACCCAATGAGGAACCCAACACAGTATCCACACAGTGCAAATGTATGGTTTGGGCATGGGATATGAAGGCCATTATTTACATGGCAGGTGTCAGTGGCTGGGGATGGATGGACAGCGGGTTGTACAGTAAATCTGGCCTATGGATTAATTGCACTTGACTCCTGTGTTTTGTAGGTCTGTCGTTCTCACAGGCAGCAAACTGTGGCAAAGCCATTATCTAACTGGGGAGCAGTATCACGGCAACTCCAAAGGCATTGGGAAGAGATTTACAGTAGAAGATTTAACCAAAATGGTGTCGTCTGCGATGGCTGAGAATTTACTTCAAAGGACCTTTTGGTTTGATCTCTTTCTTGCCATGGGAGACGAACACACCAATCTCATAAAACCTTACCAGAAATATTACGCTGTGGCGTATTAGTGCCAGATTTTCTTCGTGATGTGGCCGTTGTTTCATCAATGTCTGTGAATTCAGTCTGTCTCAAATGTTATCAGTACCGTTACCTGGCTAAATGTTCAGTACAAAGCCATCTTATCTTATTCATCAGGTGATGCCTTCATGCCTAAAGGCCTTAATACCAGCATGTGTCAAGTATACTACACACTCTTAGAAAAAAGGGGTCATCTAGAACCTAAAAGGCTGTTCCTATAGGAGAACCTTTTGGAGAACCATTTTTGGTCCCAGGTAGAATTTGTTTGTGTTCCATGTAGAATCCTTTCCACAGAGGGTTTTACACAAAACCCAAAAAGGGTTCTCCTATGGCGACAACCGAAGAACCCTTTTGGAACCAGTGGAGGCTGCTGAGGGGAGGACGGCTCATAATAACGGCTGGAATGGAGCGAATGGAATGGTATCAAACACATGAAAACAATAACATGTTTCATACCATTCCATTTACTCCATTCCGGCCATTATTATGAGCCGTCGTCCCCTCAGCAGCCTCCACTGTTTGGAACCCTTTTTTCTAAGAGTGCACTACCACACTACCTGGCCATGTGATAACTGGTCTCCAATAATGACCGTATTACAGGACTCTGTCACCTGTTGTGTTGTGTGGTCTCGTTCGCTCTCTCTACCCCATTCATTATTAATAAGAAGCTCCTGGTGTTTTTCCTCCCCTCCGCTACTCGGTGTCAGGTATAGCAACAATCTCCTCCATTGGACCAAGGCTCAGGATCCATTTGCAGCTTAAGAGTGTGTCTCAAATGGCACACTATTGCCAACATAGTGCTCTACTTTTGGACAGAGCCCAATGGGCCCTGGTCAAAAGTAGTGCACTATATAGGGAATAGAGTGCCATTTGGGAAGCAGGCTTAGACTTTCGTTGTGTCCCTGCTGCTTAGAACCATTCAGGGCCTCTATGAGCTGTGTGTTAGCTGTGGCGCGGCTTCTCTCTCGCATTATATGTATTTAGCTCACTATTTTTGATGGACGGGGATCTCAGAATGCACTTGGATATTTCTCTTGGCTTGCCGGTCATCTTTCAAAAGGTATGGCAATTACATCATCCACTATTTTTAAAGTCAATGATTTTTTATTTCTTATTGACCGTTAAGTATTAAAATGACGGTGTGTTTGTTTTAGCAGGCTTGTGGTAAAGCTATTGGGATGTTTACGGGCCCGAGTTTTATTTGGAAAAAAGGGTGAATCGTTGGCTCTTGGTGTCTAAGCAGATGAGATGGTTGGGAAACACTTTGAGATTACACTCACTTTGAAGCAGAGGTTCCATAATTTGTAGCGTATCTGTCTATGCTTGTTAGCGTGATGTTTAACAGAGCAGCTGACCTCAGAGCACACTTGTGTTTATGTGCCTTTGTATGATTGCCTGTGTGTGTGTGTGTGTGTGTGTGTGTGTGTGTGTGTGTGTGTGTGTGTGTGTGTGTGTGTGTGTGTGCGCACGCGTGTGTGTGTGTGTGCGTGCGTGTGTGTGTATATGCATTTGTGTCTGTGTCTGTGTCTTTGTGTGTGCACAAGCGTGTCTATGTAACCTGACCCAGGCTGATCTCATTCTCCCCGAGTTACATAAAGAGAGCAGGTTGCTATGAGATCTTAGGGAGAGAGCAGACCACTATAGGCAGCAGACCACTGGTCCTCTGATACAATGCCTTCGGAAAATATTTTCTGGGGCCCAAATACTTCACGCGGTTTTTGGTAGACCACTGTCGGCCTGACTTGGCCATACAAGGATGTCCTCTTATTTAGTCAAATCAATCTCTGACTGGAGCGTTGAGTCGTCCTCTCCCAAACTGGTGACTAACAAGGCTCCAGAGGGCAATTAGGAATTATTGTGGCATACAAGAGAAAACCAAATCTGCGGGACTCTCTCCAAAGCCTCATTACAGTGTGTTTTTACAGACCTTTTGTGTGTAGCCAGAAGTGGAACTAAAACTTTTATGCGGTGTGCGAAGATTGTGTTTTCTATGTGTGTGTGTGAGAGTTACAAAATTGTCACAATCGAAAGGCCAGAAAACCCTGATTTCCCTTTATTGCAAAAGAGAAAGCTATTTAGGGCAGTGAAGGAAAGTGACCTGGCTGGTCTAGCAGCATGCTGCAGCCTCCGTCACGTCTACAGTGTCGGCATAGGTTCAAATCTGGCCTACTGCCGTTTGACACAACTTCTCGCTATCTGTCAACCTCTCTACCTGTTCAATACAATCTGAAAATTCCTTAAAATACATATATTTAAAAATAAATAAATGGAGAGACAGGATTATGCAGGTAAAGAGAGACTGTTCCAGAGTGAGACAAATATGAGACATCAGATGCATCCATGTAAAGTCAGACAAGGAATGCATGTATTCACTAGGAAACAATAAATGTAGCTAACTCGGATACCTCCTGCGCCTCGACCTGTTGCTCCGGCCTGTTTTTTCCTAACTTTTATTTTGTTTTATTTTGTTCATACCAACTATCCAGCTAGCTAGGTTGCAATGGAGCCCGCTTCACCTGGAATAGCTAACAAACGTTTTCAGCGCTGTAGAAGCTGTGTTTATTACGCTCTTGTCTGGGACAATATTGACAATCTGGAGTTCCAATGCAGCAAATGTTTGCTAGCGGAGAATTACAGGAATGAGGTGGATATCCTAAGCAAGCAAATCTCAATTTTGTGCGAATTTATGGGGAAAACACAAATTGGAACTCTCCCGTTCTCAACTCCTGTGGCTGGACGCCACTCGGGCATGATGGATGTTTCCCCGCCTTGTCATCTGTCCCTATCCAAATGGCCTGTGCTACCTGGAACTTGCCTGCCAAGGAAGTCATCTCCATCTGCTTCTCCTCCTCTATCTTGTAGAGGAGTAGACTGAGAACAGCAAGAAGATTGTTCCAATCAGCACTGGTCCCATATCACAAGTCGTGGAAACCGAAGGCAGCGGCATGCTGCTAAGCGGACTGGATTAGCTGCAAGAGGTTCGGATCAGATTGACATAAGGAATAGCTTCGCTGCACTGGTGCCTGATCTACCTGTGCCTTCATCGCTGAGATTGCCTGTGTCTGCGACAGCTGTGATGACTCCAGCTACACTGACTCCAGCAGTGGCTTCGTCATCGAGTTCGGCTCCTTTTCCTCTTTCTGGATCTGGTGGGGCACTGCTTGCTGTGGGAGGTCTGGACCTATCACCAGGAGCAGCTGTTGTACGCTATCCTACTTCTCGTGGGCCCGTGAAAGGTTCAGCGAATTGTGTGAGGGGTAGGAATGGGCGGATTTCTCCATCCCCTTCTTGTTGTATTGGACAGTTCTATGGTGAGAAATGTCTGTCCCTGGAGCAAAAAACTTTGTGCTATCCAGGAGCACAAGTACAGAACATCAATAAGCTGCACCCAAACAATTTAAACCAGCATCAGGAAATTGATATCATATTTCATGTGGGATTCAATTACATTATAAAGGGCAGCTCAGAACAGCTGAAGATGGATTTTAAAGAACTGATTGGGTCTCTGCTTGAC
Organism: Salmo salar; assembly: GCF_965601325.2. Classification (NCBI taxonomy): domain Eukaryota; kingdom Metazoa; phylum Chordata; class Actinopteri; order Salmoniformes; family Salmonidae; genus Salmo; species Salmo salar. The sequence goes on along the minus strand of NC_138300.1, from coordinate 76,673,304 downwards.
ACCTACAAATGTCGCATAATATCTGGCCCTGTGCCATCCCTAAATCGTGCCATTGAACGTTTCAGCAGACTTTTATCCCTCCATAACTGGCTACAAGACTGTTGCAGCTCTGTGGGTATAACCTTTATTGACAATTTTGATACCTTCTGGAAACAAAGCGATCCACCCAAATCATTTGGGTTCCTGGATCCTTCCACAGCATTTATAAGGCTGCGTAGAGACAATTACTTATCAATGACCCAAGCCCAGCTCAGTTAATCCCTACCATTGTGTCGCTGAGTTGTCATAATGCTTCAGCAAATGTACATTATCCCAGGGGCGTTGGAAGACACAATGTAAGTAACCTAATGTATGTCCTCTGCTGATCCTACAGCTATTGTATGCAGTGGCTTGATGAGGAATTGAAAAATGTTATGGTTGAGAGGGATGAGGCAAAAAAATGGCAAATAAGTCTGGCTGCACAACCGATTGGCAAACATACTGCAAATTGAGAAATCATTTGACTAAACTGAATAAAAACTACACTATGAAACAAAGATAAATTATATAAAGAACGATAGAGCACCCTAAATGAAATTTGGGGCAAAAAGGCAAACTCAGCTCCATCAAAAACCACTGATATTGCCAATTACTTAAATTATTTTTTCATTGGCAAGATTAGCACATTTAGGCATGACATGCCAGTAACAAACGCTGACACTACACATCCAAGTATAAGTAATAAAATTAAGAAAGAGAAGCTTTGTCATTTTGAATTACGTAAAGTGAGTGTGGAAGAAGTGAAAAAAATATGTTGTCTATCAACAATGACAAGCCACCGGGGTTTGACAACTTGGATGGCAAATTACTGAGGATAATAGCGGATGCTATTGCCACTCCTATTTCTCCTATATTTCAATCTAAGCCTACTAGAAAGTATGTGACCTCAGGCCTGGAGGGAAGCAAAAGTAATGCCGCTACCCAAGAATAGTAAAGCCTCCTTTAAAGGCTCAAATAGCCGCCCAATCAGCCTGTTACCAACCTTTAGTAAACTTTTGGGAAAAATTGTGTTTGACCAGATACAATGCTATTTACTGTAAACAAATTGCCAAGAAACTTTCAGCACAGTTATAGGGAAGGACATTCAACAAGCACAGAACTTAAACAAATTACTGATGATTGGCTGAGAGAAAGTGATGATGAAAAGAAACGTCCCTTTTTCAGGACCCTGTCTTTCAAAGATAATTCATAAAAATCCAAATAACTTCACAGATCTTCATTATAAAGGGTTTAAACACTGTTTCCCAAACTTGTTCAATGAACCATAAACAATTAATGAACATGCACCTGTGGAACGGTTGCTAAGACACTAACAGCTTACAGACAGTAGGCAATTAAGGTCACAGTCATCGGACTGAGCTTGTTGTCATTGCAGGCAATCTCAACGCTGTGCGTTACAGGGAAGACATCCTCCTCCCTCATGTGGTACCCTTCCTTTAGGCTCATCCTGACATGACCCTCCAGCATGACAATGCCATGAGCCATGCTGCTCATTCTATGCGTGATTTCCTGCAAGACAGGAATGTTAGCATTCTGCCATGGCCAGCAAAAAGCCCGGATCTCATTGAGCACGTCTGGGACCTGTTGGATCTGAGGGTGAGGGCTAGGGCCATTCGCCCCAGAAATGTCCGGGAACTTGCAGGTGCCTTGGTGGAAGAGTGGGGTAACATCTCTCAGAAAGATTTGGCAAATCTAGTGCTGTCCATGAGGAGGAGATGCACTGCAGTACTTAATGCAGCTGGTGGCCACACCAGATACTGACTGTTACTTTTGATTTTGACCCCCCTTTTGTTCAGGGACACATTATTCAATTTCTGTTAGTCACATGTCTATGGAACTTGCTCAGTTTATTTCTCAGTTGTTGAATCTTGTTATGTTCATACAAATATTAAGTTGCTGAAAATAAACGCAGTTGACAGTGAGAGGAGAAATCTTTTTTTGCTATGTTTATATTCTTAGACTTCAGTGGGGCTATTGACATTATTGATCATAGTCTGCTGATGGAAAAACGTATACGTTATGGGCTTACACCCTCTGCTATATTGTGGATAAAGTCACCTGTCCAACAGAACATAAAGGGTGTTATTTAACTTAAGGTATTTAAGGCAGTATTTTCATTTTCGGATGAAAAGCGTGCCCAGAGTAAACTGCTTAATACTCGGGCCCAGAGTCAAATATTTGCAAAGTATTAGTAGATTTGGATAGTAAACACTCTGAAGTTTCTAAAACTGTTTGAATGATGTCTGTGAGTATAACAGAACTCATATGGCAGGCAACAACCTGAGACAAATCCAACCAGGAACTGGGAAATCTGAGAATTGTAGTTCTTCTTTTGAATCCCTATCGAAACTACAGTGTCTGTGGGTTCACGTTGCACTTCCTAAGGCTTCCATTGGCTGTCAACAGCCTTTAGAAATGTGTTTCATCCTTCTCCTGTTACTGGGCAGAAAATAGGAGCTCAGTCAATGAGTGGACTGCCTGGGACCAGTGAGTTGTTTACTGCGCAGGCACGTTTGGCGCGCCGCTCCTTCTTTTTCCTCTATAATGAATACGCTATTGTCCGGTTGGAATATTATCTACGTTTTATGTTAAAAAGACCCTAAGGATTGATTGTAAACAATGTTTGACATGTTTCTACAAACGGTAATGGAACTATTTGACTTTTTGTGTCTGGATTTACGCTTGCGCGTTATGCCTTTGGATAGTGATCTGAACGCATGAACAAAACGGAGGTATTTGGACATAAATATGGAGTATTTCGAACAAAAAGAACATTTCTTGTGGAAGTAGGAGTCCTGGGAGTGCATTCTGGCAAAGATCAGCAAAGGTAAGAGAATATTTATAATACTAATTCTGAGTTTAGTTGACTCCAGAACTTGGCGGGTATCTGTATAGCTTGCTTTGATGGCTGAGCTATGTACTCAGAATATTGAAAAATGTGCTTTCTCCGTAAAGCTATTTTAAAATCTGACACAGCGGTTGCATTAAGGAGAAGTATATCTATAATTCTTTCAATAACTGTTGTAAATTTTATAAACGTTTATGATGAGTATTTTTGTAAATTGATGTGCTCATTCACCAGAAGTTTTGGTGGGAATACATTTTCTGAACATCACGCGCCAATGTAAAATGGTTTTTTTGGATATAAATATGAACTTTATTGAGAAAAACATACATGTATTGTGTAACATGAAGTCCTATGAGTGCCATCTGATGAAGATCATCAAAGGTTAGTGAATATTTTAGCTGTATTTTTGTTTTTTTGTGATGCATGTCCTTGCTTGGAAAATGGCTGTGTGGTTTTTCTTGTGAAGTTTATGTCCTAACATAATCTAATTTTATGCTTTCGCCGTAAAGCCTTTTTGAAATCGGACAATGTGGTTAGATTAATGAGAAGTTTATCTTTAAAATGGTGTAAAATAGTTGATTGTTTGAGAAAATGCTGTTTTGTATTTCACGCCATGCTATTTCACTGGCTGTTGAATAGTGTGTCCCACGTAGCCCATAGAAGTTAATGGAAGCCACTCCAACATAATCCAGGTAGAATCAGGAATTCCCCAGGGAAGCTGTCTAGGCCCCTTACATTTTTCAATCTTTACTAACGACATGCCACGGCCTTGAGTAAAGCCAGTGTGGCTACGTATGCGGATGACTCAACACTATAGGCGTCAGCTACTACAGCGAGTGAAATCACTGCAACACTTAACAAAGAGCTACAGTTAGTTTCAGAATGGGTGGCAAGGAAAATGTTAGTCCTAAATATTTCAAAAACTCAAAGCATTGTATTTGGACAAATCATTCACTGAACCCTAAACCTCAACTACATCTTATAATAAATAATATGGAAATTTAGCAAGTTGAGGTGACTAAACTGCTTGGAGTAACCCTGGATTGTAAACTGTCATGGTCAGAACATGTTGATACAACAGTAGCAAAGATGGGGAGAAGTCTGTCCATAATAAAGTGCTGTTATGCCTTTTTAACAACACTATCAACAAGACAGGTCCTACAGGCTTTATTTTCTGTTCACTCGTGTGGTCAGGTGCCACAAAGAGGGACCTCGGAAAATTACAATTGGCTCAGAACAATTCAGCACGGCTGTCCCTTAAATGTACATAGAGAGCTAACAAGAATAATATGAATGTAAATCTCTCATGGCACAAAGTGGAGGAGAGATTGACTTCATTACTTGTTTTTGTAAGAAGTGTTGACATGCTGAATGCACCGAGCTGTCGGTTTAAACTACTAGCACACAGCTTGGACACCCATGCATTCCCCACGAGACATGCCACCGAAGGTCTCTTCACTATCCCCAAGTCAAGAACAGACTGTGGGAGGCACACAGTACTACATAGAGCCGTGGCTACATGGAACTCTATTCCACATCAGGTAACTGATGCAAGCAGTAGAACCGGATTTAAAAAAAAAGATAAAAATACACCTTATGGAACAGCGGGTACTGTGATGAGACACACAGGCACAGGCACACACACACATGATAAGATGTAATATTTTAAACTCTACATACTGTAACTGTCTTAATGTTTGTTGCTGGACCCCAGGAAGAATGGGGATCCTTAATAAATACAAATACAAATGAGACCAAGTTGATGAAACAATCATGATATGTACAATACATGTGAGGTGAGCGATGCGTGAGAGAGGAGAGGGAAATGAAAAGAGTGATAGGAGGAAAGTTCATACTTTGTGCCACCTGTCAGCTGGGGATAACACGCACACTTAATATGTCAGACATCCATCTTTGTCTTCTCTGATAGCAGGCTCTTTTTCTCTCTTTCATTCCGTAATCGGCCACTTAAGTCAGGCAGAAAGGAGCTCATATACCTTACTTTATAATATACCTCCCAATATGCTTCATCTCTCTCTCTCCTCTGTTTCCCTCTCTTGCGTCCCTTATTCCCCTATTCACACACTTGTTTTCTTGTAGTCTCTCCAATGAAACTTGGTTTCCCTATATGGATGATTCTATAGAAGTGATGCAAATTGCTGTCCCCAATAAAAAAAATGATATAAAAAAAGCGTAAGTCTCCAAACGTAGGAAATCTATTTACATCATGATATGTTTTAATTCATTAGTCAAGTTTGATCAAACACACATCATTTAGTGCGATGCAGGGATGAAAAAAGTAGTTAAAAAAGAAATGGAGCCTAATGAGCTCCACCACGTACCTTTATTAATAAACAAACAGAGTTTCGATCCTACAAGGATCTTTGTCAGGTTATTTCACCGGAAGTGTACCACACCCATGTTTATAGACCTAAAACAAGCACCAATTCGGCCGAGAGGCCAGTGTTTGGAGAATATATTGGCACAGGTGTTAGGCCCGAGACGAAGTCGTTGGCCGGCAAACCCTGCCAATGTATCCTCCAAACGTCAGCTTTGATGGCATTATCACTTTTATACAACGGGTTACCAACATATTCAAATAATGATTGACATATTTTCATTAAAAACGTTACTTTGATGAATTTATTCATACTAGTTCATCTTTCCACAAGATATAGTCCTGACACAAATCTAGGGTTGCTACCCAAGCCGGCTGGTTGTTCGTCCTATCGATTCAGTTGCCAGAGACCCGACCCAGTCGTTCAGTCTTTTTGTTCTGTATCTATGGATGCGACTCAGTCGTTTGTTCTAAATGTTCCATTGCCATACTGGTTGGCAATGTTCTTATCCCTTGCTTGGTAGCTAGCCAACTACGGCTAACTTACAGTCAGACAGAATAACAGTAAAGTAGCTGCATTTGCATTTGTTTAAGCTGTTTTCTAGTGACATTTATTTAGATGCATCCATAACAATGAGCTAATGAGGTAGCCAACAATGAGGTAGCCAACAAGACAGCTAACACAATCACTTCAAACAGAAGATGGAAAGACTGCAAACTAGCTGCACTTCGTTTTGTTTGACTTTTTTTCAATTGACATTTCTTTGTATATATCCATAAAAATTGCCAGCTGATTTATGATTTAGACTGGCTGAGAAACGCTGCCTGCCTGTCTGTCTCATCCCGACTCGTTCATTACTATGGGACAGCTGGAGATCGGATTTGAATATTGAAACAATGCTGCAAATGTCTGTGAGAAAGACAACAAGGTTTATGCAAATCTCCATTGTTGAAAACTGAATGTTAGTCTAAAAGAAATGTGAAATAATGTCTAGATGCTTTTTATAGTGGAGATCAAGTTTATAAATTGCTTGGCTGGGCTGATGAAACAGTGGATTGCACAGTCAGATGGAACAGAGTAAATAGTCATTTTAACATCATAGATATAGCCTGTGGTAACTTGTGGAATAGACACGAGCTGGAATGCAGTTTTAACCAATCAGCATTTAGGATTAGACCCACCCGTTGTATAAACATATTTAAGTTGAAAGGGGCAGCACAAAAACAATAATTCATACAGTGCCTTCGGAAAGTATTCAGACAACCTTGACTTTTTCCACATTTTGTTACGTTACAGCCTTATTTTAAAATGGATTAAAAAAAATATCCTCAGCAATCTACACACAATACCCCATAATGACAAAGCGAAAAACAGTATATATATTTTTTTGAGCAAATGTATAAAAAAATAATAAACAGAAATACCTTATTTAGATAAGTATTCAGACCCTTTTCTATTAGACTCAAAATTGAGCTCAGGTGCATCCTGTTTCCATTGATCATCCTTGAGATGTTTCTACAACTTGATTGGAGTCCACCTGTGGTAAATTCAATTGATTGAACCCGATGGAACATCAAAAATAGCTGTGCAGCAACACTCCCCATCCAACCTGACAGCGCTTGAGAGGATCTGCAGAGAAGAATGGGAGAAACTCCCAAAATACAGGAGTGCATAGCTTGTAGAATCCTACCCAAGAAGACGCGATGCTGTAATCGCTGCCAAAGGTGCTTCAACAAAGTACTGAGTAAAGGGTTTGAATACTTATGTAAATGTGATATTTCAGTTTTTATTTGTAATACATTTGCAAAAATTTGCTTTGTCATTATGGGTTATTATGTGTAGATTGCTGGGGAGAAAAATCTATTAATCAATTTTAGAATAAGGCTGTAACGTAACAAAACGTGGAAAAAGTCAAGGGGTCTGAATACATTCCGTAGGCACTGTATACCCTTCTTGAATATTCTGACTGTATAACCATTCATATCAGGTAAACAAACATTTGTTACAATACCCAACAGTGGTTGTCATAATTATAAATGAATCAGATGGCGTTCACAGACAATGTCTAATGGATACGTCCTTCTTTAGTCCTTTTGGCGACATGGTTTCCAATTGGAATATCCAGTAGGATTGTCTTTGTAATAGAGGTCTATTGATGTCCCCCCTTCGCCTTGGGACTTTGATATGCTCGATACCCATGTAATTTAATGAGGCAACATTGTGTCTGGCAGTCAGTTAAAAAAAAAAAGAATATATATATATATATATATATATATATATATATATATATATATATATATATATATATATATATTTAAACTTTATTTAACTAGGCAAGTCAGTTCAGTTAAGATCAAATTCTTATTTACAATGATGGCCTAGGAACAGTGGGTTAACTGCCTTGTTCAGGGGCAGAACAACAGATTTTTACCTTGTCAGCTCGGGGATTCAATCTAGCAACCTTTCGGTTACAATGCTCTAACCACTAGGCTACCTGCATAGTGACTAGACTTTTGGGATCTTGGTTTCTGATACTACTCCTATGTTCGGATATGCGTGTCTTGAGTGCCAGGCGCATTTTGCCCACATAGGCCAGGTCTCAAGGGTGTTTAAATAGACTGCATTCTTTGTAGCACATGTTATGATAACCTTTTAAAATGTATCAAAGGTTTCCTGTCATAGGATGGTTGAATGTGTGAATGGTTGAATGTGCGGAGAAGCAGAGTGACATGGGAGAACTCATGAAGGTTGAACATCAGGTGGGCTGCAGCATTCTGGATAAATTGCAGGGGTTTGATGGCATAAGCTGGGAGCCCAGCCAACAGAGAGTTGCAGTAGTCTAGATGGGAGATGACAAGGGCCTGGATTAGGACCTGTGCTGCTTCCTGTTTATTATAGTAGACTCCAGACACCCAAGTCATGGACTGTTCTCTCTGCTACTGCACGGTAAGCGGTACCGAAGCACCAATTCTGGAACCAACAGGACCCTGAACAGCTTTTACCCCCAAGCCAATGGATTGCTAAATAGTTAGTCCGGGTAGCTATTTGTTAACTATTTAACTATCTACATTGACTGTTTTTGCAACAACAACAAAAATGTCTCATCACATACGCTGCTACTACCGTTTATTATCTATCCTGTTGCCTAGTCACTTTATCCCTACCTATATATACAGTGCATTCGGAAAGTATTCAGACCCCTTGACCACCTACATTTTGTTACATTACAGCTTTATTCTAAAATTGATTAAATGACCTAGTGGATATTCCGATTACCATACCCAAGAAGACTCAAGGCTGTAATCGCTGCCAAAGGTGCTTCAACAAAGTACTGAGTAAAGGGTCTGAATACTTATTTAATGTGATACTTTATTTAGTTATTTATTTTTGCAAACATTTCTAAAAACCTGTTTTTGCTTTGTAATTGTGGGGTATTGTGTGTAGATCGATGACGAAAAAGAACTATTTAATCAATTTAATAATAAGGCTGTAACGTAACAAATTGTAGAAAAATTCAAAGGGACTGAATACTTTCCGAATGCACTGCAGGTCTAAGAGGTAGCTTAAAGGGCAACAAGGATTTTTGTGTTGTTGCTCTGCACTATTCTACTCATATAAATGTAACTTTGAGGGTGGTTCTCAAACACACCAAACAACAAATATTTAAACATCACTCTTTCCAAACAACAGGAAGTACTTTTATCTTCCTGTCCAAAGACTACCGTTAAAATTAGACAGCTGGCTAACTTTGGCACATTTACGTAAATGTTGATAAATGAGCATTGTCCCTGTCAAATAAACCTGCTAACGGAGAGTAAAGTAAATAAAGTTGTATTTTGAAAAGTTCTCTGACACTTTATTTCTCAGTTTTCTATTAAAATGGTGTGCAATGTGAAATCCAGGAAGTGAACAATCCACTGTGTGCATTCTACATGTCTCCCTATTTATATTACAGTTTGTCTAAACTTGGCTTTTATTGAAATAGCAACACTGCCATGTTTTATTGATTCTCCCATCGCCCACATGAGGCCTTTAAGTTGGCCTGTCAAAATAATATAGCCTTCAAAGTGCCACTCAATCATTTCAGACAGAGCAGTCAAACAGAGTAAGGGACCTTCCACGGAAAGCACTGACAGCTCCCGCAGTCAGCCTAGCTTCACGTAATCAGAGCTTCTCCGGTGCATGAGGAGATACACTCCATTCAATTTAAAACTTTACCTGACAACTTAAGGGTTTATGATATATTTGACAATATTCAAATATGGTCTACTTGAAAAGAATTTAGAACTAGAGAAGTACATTTCCTGAAGATAAAAAGATGTGGTGTGCTTGCTAGCTTTTAAAAAAATATTTACAGTTTTGAAATAAGAAGTAGTAGTGATAAGTGACTGCCATAGTAATGGTGGTGACTGATTATAGTTGAAGAAGTAGGTAGAGGGAAAGGTTGATTGATTGATTCGATAGGAACGGATAGCTTGAACATGTGAAAGTTGGTTTGGTGTATCTAGCTTGAACAGTTCAAGAGTTGTTATAGTGGGCTAGTAGTGGAAGTAGTGGGGACTGTGACAGTAGTGGTGGTAGTAGTAGTGGTAGTTAATGTAATAGAAGTGGTATTAGTAGTGACTGCGGCACAGCCGCGAGGCTGCTGAGGGTGAATTTTGTTCTTCTTCTTCTAAGTAAGTCAAATAATAATAATACAAATTATTTGCCTTCAGCAAGCACACCTAATTCATGTAAAGGGTTGGCGCAGCGTTCCTGGGGACCCCAAAGGGTGCACATTATGTTTGTTACCCTAGCATTAAACAGCTGACTCAAATAATTAAAGCTTAATGATGAGTTGATCATTTGAATCAGGTGTGTAGTGCTTGGGGTCCCCATGGCCAATTGGAGAAACGCTGGGTTAGAACCTTATAATCTCATGCGCACTGTATTTTTACCAAGTGCCTATTATATGGTCTTGCAAGTGCACTTTAAAAAATTCCCTTATCGCTATCAAAGAATAACTTGATACAATACCTATTATAGTTTAGGACCTATAGCACTAACCATTTCCACAGGCGGTCTTACTCTGCAGCTAATGACACAAAAAGGTGTAGAACGTTTTGACGTCTTCCTGAGAGATGCCTCTGCCTGCCTGGGGATGCTGACGGATAGAGTTCAGGAGCGCCGTAGATGTAAGAGGCTGAGACGCACGGAGCGATGCTGGGAAGGAGTGGGCGGGAGAATGCATTGGGAGAGGTGATTGGGAGGGGGGGTCCAGGTTTTTTGTTGAAGTTGCTGTTATCGAAAGTTGCTGCTTCCTGTTTTGTAGGTTGAAAGAGCCGTGGAGCTAAGGGGACAGGCGAGGGAGGAGGGGAGGGGAGGGAGGGAGGGTGCATCCTGTGCAAAGTGAGTCACTATACAGGAGTGTCAGGGCTAATTAGGCTCTCTGACTCTGAGAGTTCCATCTCCATGGCAGAGAAGGGAGGGGAGGGGAAGGTCGGTGAGGGGGGTCATCCAGAGCCAGGAAGAGGCCAACTCTCACTGTGCTGTCTCTCTTGTGGATAGTGGGATATGGCAAAGAGCGAAAGAGAGGGGGTGGACGATTTGGGGGAGAAGAGATAGAAGTAGGGAGGAAATAAACAGAGCAGAAGAGAAAGGGAGGACACAGAAGAGGGCAAATCAAGAGGGGGATAGAGAGAAAGAGGGGCAGGAGAGGACATGAGGAGGACGAGAATTAATGTCAGGACAGGGCACAGAATGGTAGTATATGGGTGATTCTACCGAAATGGTGCAAATTGGGGTTGAACATATTTGAAATATTTTTCATCATGCTCCATTCATCTTTCCCTCGATCCCGACTAGTCTCCCGGACCCTACCGCTGAAAAACATCCCCACATTATGATGCTGCCACCATCATGCTTCACCGTAGTCGATGGTGCCAGGTTTCCTCCAGACATGACACTTGGCATTCAGGCCAAAGAGTTCAATCTTGGTTTCATCAGACCAGAGAATCTTGTTTCTCATGGCTGAGAGTCCTTTAGGTGCCTTTTGGCAAACTCCAAGCGAGCTGTCATGTGCCTTTTGCTGAGGAGTGGCTTCTGTCTGGCCACTCTACCATAAAAGCCTGATTGTTGGAGTGCTGCAGAGATGGTTGTCCTTCTAGAAGGTTCTCCCATCTCCAAAGAGGAACTCTGGAGAGAGACCATCGGGTTCTTGGTCACCTCCCTGACCAATGCCCTTCTCCCTCGATTGCTCAGTTTTGAGAGTCTTGGTGGTTCCAAACTTCTTCCATTTCAAGAATGATGGAGACCACTGTGTTCTTGGGGACCTGCAGAAATGTTTTGGTACCCTTACCCAGATCTGGGCCTCGGCACAATCCTGTCTCGGAGTTCTACGGACAACTCCTTCGACCTCATGGCTTGGTTTTTGCTCTGACATGCACTGTCAACTGTGGGAACTTAAATAGACAGGTGTGTGCCTTTCCAAACCATGTTCAATCAACTGAATTTACCAAAGGTGGACTCCAAAAAAGTTGTAGAAACATCAAGACGCAGAAACATCAATGAAAACAGGAAGCACCTGAGCTCAATTTCAAGTCTCATAGCAAAGGGTTTGAATACTTATGTAAATAAGGTATATGAAAACCTGTTTTTGCTTTGTCATTATGGGGTATTGTGTGTAGATTAAAAATTATTTAATCCATTTTAGAATAAGGCTGTAACGTAACCAAATGTGGAAAAGGAAAGGGGTCTGAATACTTTCCGAATGCACTGTATGTTCTCTGCTTGTGTCAATGGGCTGCCACCCCAGCTCTACCAGAGTATAGCTCCAACAACATCAAAGCTTTTCTTAATATGAAGCTTCACAGTTCTCCCTTGCTCGACGAATGGAGAAGTATTTCAACAAAACAAGTGAAACTTGTCCTCAGTGAATCAGACTTCTGATATATTGTGGCACTTTCTCTTTAAAGTTAAGATGGACGACAGGAAAAAAAGGAGAAATGTGGAACATTTTATAAGTAAATATGGAATGGGGGGAATCCACAAGCCTTCCGGAAGATCTGATGAAGAAGAAGATGGTGGACAGAAAAAAAGGAGTAAAGTGGAACATGTTTTGAGTGAATATGGAGTGGTGGATGACACAGAACTTTTGGAAAAGCAACAGAAGGAAATTGAATGAGTGAGGATGAATTAACTGCGGTGGCAGGTGCGGTGAAGACCGCTGAGTTTGAGCCTCTTCCTGATGATGACAACGATGATTCTGGCCCAGTAGAAGTTAGATTTTTGTTGGGGAGAATTGATCCTTGTCTTCTGGTAGATCCATATGTGGTGTCAGGTTGGGTGGAAAGCAGGTTGGGGAAAGTGACTCGAAGTGGAATCGTGTAGATAGCAGAGGGAGCATGCGCACCACACCACGTGACTGGGGACAAGAACTGTGACTTGCTTTCCTCTCCGGAGTAGGGCGCCGTTAAAAGGAGTGATAACTAGGGTGGTGTTAAGTGTTGAGGAGGATCAACTGAAGCTGAAGAGTCCCGGTGTCTGTGACGCCCGCCAATTGGTGCGGCGCAGACCCAGTGGAGAGCGTGGTGAAACAGAGAAGACACTGTCTGTACTACTGAGTTTTGATGCAGAGTCTGTAACAGATAAAGTCAGTTATTCCTTGTGTGTTTGTCCTGAATCCATTACAGTGTTTTAGGTGTCACGCTTATGGTCATGTGGCAGCAGTGTGTAGGATGGAGATCCCTAGATGTGAGAAATGTGCAGGAGAACATGAGACAAAAGAATGTGTAGTATTGGTGGAAAAAGTTGTGTGTGTTAACTGTATGGGTGGTCTCCCATGGTGCTGGAGATCAGAGGTGTCCGGTGTGAGAAAAGCAGGTTGAGGTTGCCAGGATCAGAGAAGTGCAGAAGATGGGTCCAGGGTGAGGGATTCTAAGAGGATCCCTGTGAGTAGGCCGAGGTCAATAAAGAGTGATAGGAATAACATGTGCTTCAGTAAGGTTCGTTTTTTGGCGTTCATGGTCATGGTTGTCAATTGTACTGCAGGAATGGAAAGTAAATCACAGAGGATAGATATTGTGGTGGCAGCTGCGGAGAAGTACTTGGGTGTACGAGATTTTACTGCAGAAGAGTTACAAGATGTTTTGAACGATAGTGCCCCATCCTCCCAGGCTGCTGGCCTGGAATTGGATCAGATAGGGCCAAAGTAGTGGTATAGTGGTGAGGTTTTAATAGGTGCCGGGTTAGTTGGTAGGGCAATTTCTTGACAAAGTATAATGAATTCATACTACAGTAGGTGGCGGCATGCACCTATAACATCTGTTTGCAGACCGTCATAATACCAAAGAAGAAGAAGAAGAAGAAGAAGAAGAAGAAGAAGAAGAAGAAGAAGAAGTAGCATAGGGGAGAGCTCGTATACCTGAGGTTTGTAGAGACTTTGTGGTGTCTTGCTGTGTCTGAGAACCATTTTGAGAATTCAAAAATGGGGGGGTGGTCAATTGTACTAAGGTACTGGATGTGTTTACTTTGATTATCAGTATTTGTTTATTCAGATTTTACAGAAATATTTGTATGAACGTGCCTAGAACCTGTAGTTTGAATAGATGTTAGATAGCTTAATAGTTATGCTCAGTGATTTCATACACATTTGTTTAAAACTTACCAGCAGTTACCGCAGTCCATGGGCCTAAAATAAGTAACTAGCTATTTCCCCCCACTGTTAGCATTGGCAAGCCATAAGCTTGGGGCCCGTGACCCCAATTTGATAAATAATTTTTCATGACCCCACCATGTAAAAAAAAGGTGATGTAATCAATGGCCAATGGACTATGACAGTCTATTACAAATCAGTCTGACAGTACTTTTTACAGTATTTCAATCTGAAGGAAGTATGGTTTGACGTGACTGAAATCAATCAGAAAGGTATTGGGAAGTTCAGAAGATCATCATGCAATAATTATGTATGATCTTCTGTGTAGAAAATAAAGTTATCACTGATGATGTTCTTTTCCCCCCAGTCTGATTTAGTGCCTGGTTTTGTCCACACTGACACCTATGCGGCTTGTGGGCATTGTAGAGCAAAACAGTTTTATCTTTCAGTGATGGGGTTATAATATTTTGCAGCTTAAACTGTTCAAAAGGTAGAGCCACATTTGTAGGAAGAAAACAGAACTCCTCTGTTTATTACTGACATAACTTCTATGAACCAAGCGCAATTTCTTTACATTTTCAGTTTCTCTCGTGACCCCATTTTCAAATAAGGTGACCGCTAGTTCGGGAAAAAGCTAACTCAAACAAAAAATACCACTGTTATCTGGGGAATGCTCTACTTTTAGACTCACTTGAGATATCAGCTAGAGGGGATTTTTGATTCTGGAAAGAACCTGTTGATCTTTGCAATATTCTTAAACCTAGGGCAGATTGTTCAGTGTACCACTGATTATTTGGTCGTTGACTATTTGGTGTCAATCTGCTTAGCCACCTATAGTGTAGCTAGCAGCATTTTTGATATACTGGTTTGTTTCTTTTAACACCATCTCCACCCGTGCCCACCATGCTGGTGTTTATATCACTATGTGTTCCATAGTGCTACCGTAGTCTGTTCCAGCATAGCGAGCTTTTGTTGCTAGCATGCCTATAGCTTTTGTTAGCTGCCTCAGTCGCTGTGAACAGGCTCTGTTAGTGCTGCCCTGTGGGTCTGAGAGGACAGGGCCCACATTGAGACAGCCCACTGTGTGTGGGACTGGAATGCCAGAGCAGAGCAAAGTTCCGTCATGTTCCCACCACCCACCCAGCCATCCTACCCATCCTTCCCAGGCCTTCCCCTCCCGATGACAGCCCCGTAGCTGAGGTTGTGACCACAGTCTCCTCCTGTGAACCTCCTCTCATAGCTCAATTAGAGGACTGGTAGGACACTATGCCGTCTAGTCGCCCGTACTGGGCATATCAAGTCTATTTAAAGGCCAGGGAGGTCAGATGGCTGCGCTAGTTAGATACTTCCTGGGAACCCACTCTCCCAAGGGAAAACAGAGCTGTGGGATTGGTTTGAGGAATTTGTCTAGCACCACTCTGAATGTAAAGCTTTTTATTAGATGGTAAGTGGGTTTCCTTATTCCTTCTTAAACTGCATAGTATCCCGTTTCTTCTTCTGTTATATGCTATTTTATTTCCTCTGGCAAACTAATGAGGAGCTCTATAGGGCTGTATTTTGCTTTGTGTTTTTGGCTTGTGGACCCAATTGCTGAATCCAGGCAGTGGTTTCATGTAGAGACTGAAAAGGGCTTCATGTTCCCCCACAAAGCATTAAAAAGTCCTGAAAATGTATTTCTAACTGTGACTCTGCAATTATTAAGACCACAGACATTGAGGCCTGCAGACAATGACATGTTTGTCTGGAACTGTTTACAGTACCTTACACCAAATAAAGGAAAATAGCAACGACGGTGTGGTGTCTCAGTGACTCTGTCAATTGTACGGTAGCTCAGTTTTTAAATGGCCGACATTCAGGACTTTCATAGTAATCAGCATAAACCTTTTTGTGCAGTGTATGTCACATGGTTTGCTACCCCATACTGTTAAGGAATTGAATATTTTGTGGTGAATTAGCGAGATCGATCTCATGTACAATGCAGGGGCTGATAATACACGCTGGAGATGGATACTACATAAGACATCACACACGCGCACACACACACCCACACACACAAACTGCAAATGCCGCAATAAATTAAAGTGCACACCTGAGTGATTTCCCTCAGCAGTCCTTAGACACACAAGCCACTAGGCGGTTGTTATTCTACCCCATATGTGACACGGCTAAAACAGAAGTGTCCTTTGTTTCTGCACCTGAGCCGACCACATTCTCCATGGCACGGGCAGGAAGCCATTTGGACACTCAGATTTCCGTTCAGACTCGAAAATAACACTGAAACATGGTTTCCGAGGAACGTTAGGAAAATACCTCAGCAGCACTATCATTTCAAGTCAGTAAAAGACCTATATGTCAGATCTTTGACATGTTCTAATAGTACAATGATGTGCAAGTCACAAATAAAATCACAGTTTATTGGTCGTGTACAGTACACAGTTTTTCAGATGTTATCACAGGTGTAGCGAAAGGCTTATGTTTCTAGCTCCGACATTGCAGCAATATCTAGCAATACAATAACAATACACACGTAATCCACAATAAAATGTCAAGAACAACAAAAAAGAACAAGAAAGTAAGACATATTGGAACGAGCAATGTCAGCCCGGATCTTAAATATATATTTATGTGAATGGTGTGTGTATAGACAGTATGGACAGTGTACGAATAGAAAAGGTGTGTACAGCGGTAGTTATGTAGGATGAGTCATGACTAAAATACAGTATGTACAGTATATAGGCCAGCAATCTCTAAGGTTCAGGGCAGGGTACTGTACTGTCTCTGCCTTCTTGATGGTAGCGGAGCAACTACGGTGCCTTCAGAAAGTACTCACACCCCTTGCTTTACATTTTCCTCATTTTGTTGTGTTACAGCCTGAATTTAAAATGGATTACATTGAGATTTCGTGTCACTGGTCTACACAAAATACCCCATAATGTCAAAGTGGAATTATGTTTTTGGAAATTTGTACAAATGAATTAGAAATGAAAAGCTGAAATGTCTCGAGTCAAGTATTCAACCCCTTTGTTATGGCAAGCCTAAATAGGTTCAGGAGTAAGAATGTGCTTAAGTTACCCGAGAAGCCTGAACTGTCAGCGCCTCATGAGGCCTGAACTGTCAGAGCCCATATAGGGAATCAGAACCTGCTGCAACTCTGCTACGCGCACTGACAGTAGACCTCATGGTTCCAAGAACAATACTTAACTTGCGAGCCTGACATGTCAGAACACGTACCGCAAGGAACCGCAAGTCCAAAACAGAACCCCTGTCGTGACTTGGTGAAGAACACACGCGCTGCTGCATATTATCGACCAATCGATGAACAAGGCAGGCTGAGGCTCAAACCCACAGGAACCTGCAGTAACCTGGATACTGTGTACTCAGGCACTCCCAGGCAGCCTAAGGCTCAAACCCACAGGACACTGTGGTAACCCAGATAATGCGCACTTCATGCGCTGCCGCACCACATGACAGCCCAAGGCTCAAATCCACAGGGAACTCTGGTAACCCGAATAAATGCTCAACCTGCGCACTGCCTAACACCCACTCCTGGAACCAGCCATAAGAACACTAGGAGCCACACTTGGAGCAGTTACATCCAAGCGATAAAACTTCACAAAGGTATGTGAGGAACCCCAACTCGCTGCATCACAGATATCACCAATCATCATGCCCCTGAACTATGTCGAAGAAGCAACCACACCCCTAGTGGATTAAGGGTTACCACACACCGCTAGGCAACCCTTGTCATTTGCTGTCATATGCCAGGGAGATATACTCCACAATCCAATAAGAAATACGCTGCTTAGAAAGCACCCTACCCCATGTGAGAACTCCAAACAGGAAGCGTGTACTGATAGCTCGTGGAGATCCCCAACGAGCTTGGCTGACGCCAAGGCCATTAGCATGGTAGTCTTGTAGGAAAGGACCTTCAGGTCCACAGACTTCAATGGTTTAAACGGAGGCTCACACAGTGTCCAGGACCAAAGCCAGGTCCCTGAGGTCAGTACCATAGGCTTAGACACTGGTCTGAGCCGACGCATGCCTGTCAGGAACCGCCCCACCAGAGGATGAGACCCCAGGGTAGAGCCGTCAATCTCTTCATGACACGCCGACGTGGCTGCCATATAAACCTTTAATGTGGAAAAAGAAAGGCCCTGCTCAAAAAGTTATTGCAAGAACATCAAAATGTCCACCAAAGAACCTTAAACATGCACCACTTATGTATATAACCTTCTCGTGGAGGGCGCACAAGCCGACTGTATAGTCATAATCACTATCCGTCAATTTCAACCTTTTCAGGGCCCAACCCCACAGATCTGTGGTTGTAGGTGCCAAACTCTCCCGTGCGCCGATGACACGGAACCCTTCAAGGGTCCCCGCCCAACAGGTGGATCATCTCTGGGAACCAGGGTTGTCTGGGCCAACGAGGAGCCACAAGATTCAATAACAGACTCTCCTGACGGACTTTCGCCACGGTGGCTTGAATCAGGTCCACCAGAGGAAAATCATAGCGCAGGGTCCGAGGCCACTGATACGCCACACCACTGGTTCCCAACAGAGAGCCCAGCCAGATTGCTCATTGAGAAAAACAGACGACAATGCAAGTTCTCATGATACTTAAAGATGTACGTCGGCTCTGCTGAAACGGTCCTATATCTGGGCAACCACCGAGGGGTGCAGTTTCCACTCCGTAGAGATAGGATCCCCCCTGGAAGGTAGATCCGCACCCACGTTGAGAGATCCGGGAAGATACGTTAGAAATAAGCACTGCTCCATATGAGCCACCACCATCCTATTGTCGTACCTTACCAACATATGCTGGCCCTCCAACATCAGAAGGAAAAGCACCAGCCCCGGGCTGGGCACCTGCAAGCTGCCTCAGTCGCCAGATCGACGGTGTTTCCTCCGACATATTGGTGCGGCTGGTTAAGCAAGCCGTGTGTCAAGAAGCAGTGTGGCTTGGCAGGGTCGTATTTTTAAAATTGCAACCCCCGCAAAAAAAGGGAAATTGCAAGTTTGTAAAATGTTGTTGATCTCTATAACATAATTTAAGAATGATATAATTCCTAATATGTTGTTGTTTAGCAATGTTTGTAATTCTTGTAAAAATATGCTCTACCAGGCGGTTGAAGGAATTCAAGGAATGCTATTAAGTCAATGCTAGTGATAATAGACAATGGAGAAATATTGTTATGGGATTTATTTGTCTGTGCAAATACAAAAATCCTTTAAAATCCATATGATTTCCTGTCTGCCTGTTATCTTCAATACAGTATGTTTCACAATATCATTCAGTACATGTAATTGTACTGGTATTCTAAGCATATAAACACATTAACTTACATGCATTTGAATATTCATATTTTGACACAAATGTATCATATTTTATGAATATTTTATATCAGTCCTCATTTAACTAGGCCTATCTTCATTAAGTAAATTAAGCAGACAATGTAAATTCTTATATAATTTATGAGATCTATTAAGTCTATGCAAATTCCAATACAAAATTTGTTTACTCTAATTGCGCAACTCAACCAGCTGGTTGAGAAGTTTGCGATGCATTATCCATCACACTTTATGTAATGCAAACCCAAAATTCTTAATTTATGAAATATACTGAGTCTAAATACATGTTTTGCAGACAAACATTTTTTAAGATATTTTTTTCTTGGTGTTCCAGTTAAAGGGTAAAGGCAGGACCAGAAACTCATACGCCACACCCTCAAAATTAAACCTCAAACTTTCTGTGGGGAGGATGTATAGACACATAAAAAATGCATTCTTCAGATCTATGGATGTGAACTAATTGCTGGGACGCACCGACTGCAATAGCCGGCGAAGTGTGAGCATTTTGAAGTCCAGGATGGGACGCAACATTCCTTCGCTCTTGGGAATTAAGAAGCACTGGCTGTACCAACCGCTCTCTACTTTTGACACAGGGACCACCTGAATCTCCTCTCTCAAGACAGGCGCTATGACCTCGGGGATCATTGACGTAATGACGCCACAAAAAAGAGGAGCACAGCGATCTGCAAACTCTACCCCCTTGTCACTGCCCTCATCAGCCATGGTGAAACGCCACTGGACGGAGCACGCTGCCAGTCTCTCATACAGTATCTCCTGAAGGGGCAGAATGCTGCTCTGAGGACTGGGATCATTAGTTTTTTTCTGTCATGCTTTTTTAAATATCCACCACTATTGACAACTGTGTGTCTGAATGTGGGGAAGAAACTGTTTATTATGCCCACATCTGGACGATATCGCACTCTTGATACCCCTGAACAGAGAGGAACCTTGGGTAGAAACAATGTGTTTTGTGGTACAGCCGGTCTGATACCCGGCCCACACCGGGTTCGGCAAATCGGTAACTTGCCCCCATTGACGAGCCACTTGGGAGCACTGCAGTCACCCTAAATGCTTGGGGAGGAGGAACAAACCCCCAGCCTCCAGCTATGGTCGCGAGGTCTGCTTCTTCCCCTGCGCTGTGGAGGAATCTGCTTTCACCCCACTCTCCTTCGACCCAGAACGGTGTCTGTGCCAAGACGTCCGCCGCTGCCCAGAAGCACCAAGACGGTAAAAAAACCGACCTCTAATTCCTGGAGGAATTCCACTGCGGGGGAGAAGACAACCAGTCCACCGCCAGGTGATCTTCCGTCCTACGACACAGCTCCGTCAAAGGCGTATTAACCACCCCTTATAAATACAAAGCCGGGGCTTTAGGCTGCCACGGACTGATGTCATCTGACTCACACTCTGAAAACCCTCCAGAGCCAACCAGGGATAGTATACAGTGTATCATCCCCGTAATCCGGACTCTGAACACTGCCAAAGAAAACCGGAATGAGTCTCACTTGGCTCTCCCGGCCTCAGACAACCCCATTCCCGAGGTCGCTTCACAGGAAGACCCTTTGCCAGCAGCCGCAATCTTTCGCATAATGTCCTAAATGGCAATTTTTTTTATAAGGAATAAGCTCAGGAAATATTTATATATTTAACATATTTAACCCCTTATTTTTGTTGCCACAAAACTGCTTCCATGCTCCCATTCATTTGTCTGGGTTACCTTCAGGCGAGTTAGTAGGCCAAACCGTTTGGACGCTACAGACAATTGTGTGAGGAGACAAATCTCCAGGTTTGACAAACAGTGCCATAGCTATGCCACTTTCCACCACAGATGCGGAATGGCGACAAGCGGATGCGGTGGATTCGCAACCCATGCAAAAATTATCTGATGTCTAGCTTAAACTGACAGATTTTGATGGGGATTTTTTCATCATGTTCATTAGATTGACTCTTAAGGATTTGAATCTAGTAATTTTGAACCTCGACGTCGAAACCGGATAAGAAAGGTGACTTTTTCCTATCAACAGATTCTAGCTAGCCAGCTGATTTGTTTTCTTTTGAATTCCTTCATTGAATACCTGCATTGAAGTTATCTCCTGGAGGACTACAAAGGACCACGAAGTACAGGAATGGGAGACACTCACATATTTTACTCAAGTGGATTCCATCTTAGTCTCAAAAGGATTAAACAAACCCTTAGTAAGGAGCTCAAAAATGTACTTCTTCCACTTTGGAATCCTTGTGGAAAAAACTCAAACATCCAAGATGACGAGGCGTTAGGAAATCCATTAATAAGCCAAAAGAGTCCACACAGAACTGTATGCCTCCCTCTGTTGCCCCTCTCGCGGCTGAATGTTGTGGTGTTGACCGCAACAATTTAAGAACATTGCCCAAAAGCCCAGCCATCCCAGCCCACTCCACTCGCCAGTCACCTGGCAATTTTGCTCTTTTTAATACTCATCCCTGAACAACAAAGCCCTACTCATCAGTGACATTATTGTGGACGAATGTGTTGATGTTCTGTGCCTAACAGAGACATGGCAACAACCTAATGACTATTACCTGCTTAACCAAGCAACGCCACTTGGCTATGTTTACCTTGTCAAACCTTGTGCTCTGGGTCGTGGAGGTGGGCTTGCTGTCCTTCATTGGTCTTACTTGAAGATCAAAGTCACACATGTACTGCAGGTAACCTCTTTTGAACATATAGCCTGTACAATATCTGTCCCTCATCCACTGCTTATAGTCCTCATCTACCAGCCACCTTAAACCTCTACAATCCTCTTTTCTGAGTTAGCTGAGCTCTCTGTGTCTTGCCAAACTATTGTTAGGGGACTTTAACATTCATGTGGACTCTGAAGGATGTGCTTTTGCCAGAGACTTTATGGCCCTTTAGGATTGCTTCAACTTTACATAGCATGTAAACTTCCCCAACCATGACAGAGGCCATGTACTTGACCTTGTGTGCACAACAGGCATGGCTCCCTCCAACCTGTCAGGTCTGGAAAAACCCATATCTGAGCATGAGGCCATACTGTTCAGTGTGCCCGCCCCCATGCCCAAGCCCAACAACAAGTGCACCATCACCTAGAGAAATATAAAAAGAATTAACACAGCTTGGATATGCTGCAATCACATGACACCCCTGAACCTCATGTATCCTCAGTGACTGACCTGGTGGCTCATTATAACATTGAGCTCTCCTCCCACCTGGATGCTCTGGTTCCCCTTAAAACAAGGGTGGTCTCCGTCAACATCCCAGCACCATTGTACCCTCCTGAGCTGCGTGCCATGAAAGCCATAAGATGACAACTAGAATGGCTCTACACACGGACAGAGCTTATTGTCCATAAGGAGGCCTACCAAGACCACAAGGACTTACTTGCCACAACCAAATCTGCCTATTTCTCCAACATCATAAGGAATGAACAAGGAAACCCAAGACTACTCTTCTCAACCATCAACAAACTTCTCCGCCCATTGGACAACCCCTCTCTCACAATCACCTCTGACCTCTGTGACAGTTTTCCTGCCTCCTTTCAAAACAAAGTTGATGCTATTTACCAACAGCTGCAACAATCTTACCCTTCATATTATTAAAATGTGCTAAAAAACAGTATGTGCATTTTCCCACCAAAGGTATTACCATCAAACTGACTTGTTGCGGATAAAAGGCTGTGCGTGATGACATAGTGCAGATAAAAACAACTTTGATTCATTTTTTATCCGACATGTACTTTACTCGCATAAAATGTTGGATAAAAACCTGGCTAGTGATAATATCAGATTTGCTCTCTCTAAGCAGAGTATTGTACTTCTGGTCCCAAGACTGTAGTGAAATAGTATTCACTTTACTCTCTCTCTCTCTCTCTCTCATAGTAGATTTGTCTAATTGACTTCTGTCGTTATTTTTCTCACCAACAATGGCGATTTTAGCATGTATATCTTGGTGGGGCAATAAAATATTTTGTTGATGCATGCCAGCAAAGCCACTATTCAACACTAAACAATACATTAATTGCACTATAACGGTGACAAACGGTGCCAACAAACTGTTAGGGCCTTCCCTGTGGCTCAGTTGGTAAAGCATGGTGTGTGCAACGCCAGGGTTGTGGGTTCGATTCCCACGGGGGGCCAGTACAAAAAAATAAAATAATATGCATGTATGAAATGTATGCATTCACTACTGTAAGTCGTTCTGGATAAGAGCATCTGCTAAATGACTTAAATGTAAATGTACATAAAGCTGTCCCAACAGCAGTCACAACACCTTACCACTGCTACACCTGGCTATCAGCAGAGCCTTTTCTGGCAGTGAAACGGTTCATTCAGCCTAATTTACTGCCTTTTAAAAAAACATAGCTGATATGGCTGACTTGTTTGAACAAATGTGGTTTCTACTGACAATTGAGATGTACAAACTATGGTATAAGGGGACAACGAGCGGATAAGAGGCAATCCGTAATTTCGATGAAGACATTAATGAGCGAGCTAGGACGGACGTAGTCAATATAACTAGTTGTTCAGCCCTTTTGAAATGTACGGCGACAGAATTCAAAACATGGGCCATTCTTACAGTATTCTCCCTGTACACCAACTTAGAACCGTATGATAAATAAAGGGGGCACATAAGCAGACAATGAAAGCTCTTACAATATTTGATGATAACATTTCTCTAAAACAGGCTATAGGCTAAATTTGCACCACCAAGTCAGAACAGTAGGCTAAGTTATGTAGTGAAAAGGGAGCAAATTATTAGGGTGAGGCACATGGGCTCCTAACAGCTTACTACACAACATACACTTAGTATTACTTTCTTAGCCACAGTATACATATATCCCTGGTATATTAAATCATTTATGCAGCAGCATACAAGACATTGTTGGACTCACCTTGTTGTGCTGTGCTCACTTGAACAGGAAGGTGGTGCGGCGGTGCTTCTTGTAGGCTCTAGAAAGAGGCCCAAATCCCGACTTGGAATTCAGAGTTGGATGACCATTCAAAATATTTTCTGTATTTTCCCAGCCAGAGCTAATTTGATCTGAGTTCCCAGTTGTATTGAACTCACTGTAGTATTTTCTGGCCCATGGCATTACCCACTTTTTCGTGATATCCAAATGGTAGTTACGATCTTGTCTCATTGCTGCAATTCGCCTACGGACTCAGCGAAGGTCGAGAGCCAAGCCACACTGCTTCTTGACACACTGCTCACTTAACCCGGAAGCCAGCCACACCAATGTGTCGGAGGAAACACTGTCAAACTGACGACCGACCAGCCCACCACAAGGAGTCACTAGAGCACGATGAGACAAGGACATCCCGGCCAGCCAAACCCTCCCCTAACCCGGACGACGCTAGGCCAATTGCGCACTGTCCCATGGGTCTCTCGGTCACGGGCGGCTGTGACACAGCCTGGGATCGAACCTGGGGCTGCAGTGGCGCCCTAGCACTCATTGTTGAATTTGCGATTTCCAACTTGTTGTGTAATGTTTATGTCCAGTGGCCGATGAGCACCGATACATTTTATTTATTATTTATCTTCATATGACAAGGATTGAAAAGGATTTTCCTGTAGATTGCTGACTTGATGCATGATGATGACTCCTTGTTTAGTTTGCTAGCTAAGTCTTTGAAAGTAGGATGTGGACATAATCACTCCAATCAAAGCTAAGGTAGATATAACGTGATTTGACGTAATTTTATCTGTGGTCAATGACCTTGAGCCTTGTTGGATGGGCACTTCTAATGTAAGTCTATGGCAGCACCCAAGAGGCTTGAATCTTTTAGCTCTACCCGTACATTTTGCGGTGACGTAGTGTCTCCATGAGTGACAGAACACTGAGCCAATCACGACGCAACTAGAGAACATTACCAACCCCTACACTTCGTATTTTCCACTAGCTGCCCCACCACCACAGAAAGCACTGAGCTAGGCTGAAACACCTGCATTTCGGAGCTGCCTTACTCAAGAAAGCAGAAAAGAGACCATGTTTGTATGCGGCTTTATTAACTCAATGATTAAAAAAATATTTTGTTTACATTGTTTGCAAACTGATATGTAGATTAAAAAACATGAGCTGGCTGTCACGTCCTGACCATAGGGAGCTCTTATTTTCTATGGTAGAGTAGGTCAGGGCGTGACTGGAGAAGCAGGGATCCTGGGCTTGGGAGGAAAGCCAGGAGTGGAGGACATTCCGGACGTGGGACGAAATCATGGCAGGAGACAGAAGCCTGCCATGGAAGCAGGCGGAGGCAGCGAAGGGACAACAGCGACGACACCGGGGTTTGTGGCCACAGAGAAAGCCGAAAAGACAGCCCGAAAAAGTTTTTTGGGGTGGGCACATGGAGTCGTCGGCGGAGCCGAGGAGTGAGTCAGAGACCGTCGAGGAGTTATTGGATAAATTGGAGGAGAGTGAACAGAGGGGTGAGTTAGAGACCTTCGAGGAGTTGTTGGATAAATTGGAGGAGAGTGAAGCGAGAGAGCTGTTGGTTTGGCGTAGTATGCACGGCATTCGCCCTGAGGAGCGTGTTAGCTGTCCGATGCCACCTGATTCAGCTCCCCGTACTCATCCTGAGAAGTTTGTTAAAGTTCCGGTACAATTGAGGCCGGCTATACACACCAGGTCACCAGTGCGCCTTCACAGCCCAGTACGTCCTGTGCCAGCTCCTCGCACTTGCCGTGCGAAGTGTGTTAAAGTTCCGGTACAATTGATGCCGGCTATACGCACCAGGTCTCCAGTACGTCTCCACAGCCCGGTACGTCCTGTGCCTTCTCCTCGCACTCTCCCTCAAGTGCGCCTTCCCAGTCAGGTGCATTCTGTGCCTGTTCCTCGCACTCTCCCTGAAGTGTGTGTTCCCAGTCCGGTACGTCCTGTGCCTGTTCCTCGCACTCTCCCTGAAGTGCGTGTTCCCAGTTCAGTACGTCCTGTGCCTGCTCCTCGCACTCTTCCTCAAGTGCGCCTTCCCAGTCCAGTACGTCCTGTGGCTGCTCCTCGCACTCTCCCTCAAGTGCGCCTTCCCAGTCAGGTACATCCTGTGCCTGCTCCTCGCACTCTCCCTGAAGTGCGTGTCCCCAGTCAGGTACATCCTGTGCCTGCTCCCCGCACTCGCCCTGAAGTGCGTGTCACCAGTCTGGTGCCACCTGTCCCGGCTCCACGCACCAGGCCTCCAGTGCGCCTTCACAATCCAGAGCTTCCGGCGACAGTACCCAGTCCAGAGCTTCCGGCGACAGTTCCCAGTCCAGAGCTTCTGGCGACAGTTCCAAGTCCAGAGCTTCCGGCGACAGTTCCCAGGCCAGAGCTTCCGGCGACAGTACCCAGTCCAGAGCTTCCGGCGACAGTTCCCAGTCCAGAGCTTCCGGCGACAGTACCCAGTCCAGAGCTCCCGGCGACAGTTCCCAGTCCAGAGCTCCCGGCGACAGTTCCCAGGCCAGAGCTTCCGGCGACAGTTCCCAGGCCAGAGCTTCCGGCGACAGTTCCCAGGCCAGAGCTTCCGGCGACAGTTCCAAGTCCAGAGCTTCCAGCGACAGTTCCCAGTCCAGAGCTTCCGGCGACAGTTCCCAGTCCATGGAACCTCCAATGACGGTCCACGGTCCGGAACCTCCAACGACGGTCCACGGTCCGGAACGTCCAATGACGGTCCACGGTCTGGAACGCGTTAGTGCCCAGTCCAGGCACAGCATCCAGTCCCGCTCCATGGCCGGAGCCTTCCCCTGTGCCGATGCCCAGTCTAAGCACGGCGTCCAGTCCAGCTCCAAGGCCAGAGTCTTCTTCTGCGTTGGTGCCCAGTCCAGGCACAGTGTTCAGCCTGGGTCCAGCAGGATGAGCGGGTTCATCGGCCCGCACCAGAGCCGCCATCAAAGCTGGCAGATCCGTGGGATGAGCGGGTTCTTCGTCCCGCACCAGAGCCGCCCCGATGCTGGTGGATCTGCGGGATGAGCGGGTACTTTGCCCTGCACCAGAGCCGCCACCGACACTAGACACCCCCCCCTAACCCTCCCTTTTTGTTTCAGGTTTTGCGGTCGGAGTCCGTACTGTCACATCCTGACCATAGAGAGCTCTTATTTTCTATGGTAGAGTAAGTCAGGGCGTGACTGGGGTTTTTTGTAGTTATTATTTTCTATGTGGGGTTCTAGTTTAGTTTTTCTATGTTTGGGTGTTTGGTATGATTCCCAATTAGAGGCAGCTGGCTATTGTTATCTCTAATTGGGGATCATACTTAAGTAGCATTTTTTTCCACCTGTGGGTTATGGAATATTGTTTTGAGTTAGTGCACGTAGCATCTCTGTAGTCACGGTTCGTTTATTCATTTATTGTTTGTTTTGTATTTTGCTAAGTTTCACTTTATAATAAAGATGAGGAACGCTACTCACGCTGCGCCTTGGTCCGTCTATACACACGAACGTGACACTGGCACACACCCAGAAAAAATAGTTTGTGTGGAGGTGCTGACTAACGGTGATGCCGAAACGTTGGTAAATACCCATTCAATTGCTGGGAGTTTATACATGGAGTGTGCGACTTTCTTTATTTTGATAGTTTACGCAAACTGATATGTGACACGTATTAATGCCAAAATAACATCCAAACAGGTGGGGCTCTGCCACTGAGCAGCATAATGGCAACAACTGTTCAACAGCCCTTATTCAAATTGGACACACTTATGCAAAACATTTCTGTTTGCCATTTCACACACGTTAAAGAGTACCAGAGGAGCTGTGTATGTTAATTTGTGACTGATGGGAATGAAATAAGTGGTATATAAGGGGTTATTCACATCTATTGATTCAACAACACTCATCATTTAATAAGCCAAATCACGGTGGCCAAACCTGTTCCAAGTCACTGGGTCAGAGAAGTTGACTATCTCATATGAGTCTCATATGTAGCTATGTGCTAATCATAGTCCTACAGTAAACATGAACTCTGTAATCATTCCACAGCAGGATGCCATTAACTAAATGGATTATAATATGGGACCGGCCCCCCCTCATGCCATGGCGGGTTTTAAAAATTGACTAATCTATATGGGATACATCAATAAAAATGCAGAACAAAATTTGCAGGCACTTAAGAACTTCAGCTCCTTTGCTTGGGTTCAAAGTGGAGAGTTACTGGCTGGCAGCCAGCCAATAAATTAGAAGATAAGAAATATTATTCCACTGGCACACCGGGGCCTATAGCTATTTAAAACGGGGGCTTTATTGATAATTGAATTACTCTGGTAAAAAAAGAATAGTAGGCTTGAATGCAGATCAATAAGGAGAGATTGTAGTGGATACGGTGCCGTGGAAACTACACAGCCAAAGAGGCAGTGTGTGTATGTGTGTGTGCGTCAGCGCGTGTGTGCATCTGTCTGTGTATGATTATGTAAAGTGTTCAGGTCCTTCTTTTAAAATGTTCGATTTAGGATTCTAATAAAGTATCAAATTGTGTTCAAGTGGATACGTGATGCAATAAATTGTGTATTACTTACTCTACATTACTATATGGTGAAATTGATAGGAAATAGCAATGTGTGACTTTGGTTTGTCTAATAATAATTGAATGTTGTTTATTGCAGGTGCTGTGCTGAAGTGGTATGGACACAGATAGAATGGCTAGTCCTCAGAGCTCCAGAATGGCCACTCCTCAGAGCTCCAGAATGGCTAGTCCTCAGAGCTCCAGAATGGCTAGTCCTCAGAGCTCCAGAATGGCTAGTCCTCAGAGCTCCAGAATGGCTAGTCCTCAGAGCTCCAGAATGGCTAGTCCACAGAGCTCCAGAATGGCCACTCCTCAGAGCTCCAGACACAGTAGCTCTGTTTCATCATCTCCAATGAGGTAAGTGCACACGACTCGCATGGTGCACATATGACATAATAAGCTTTGTCTGTATCTACGGAACTGTCAGTCTCGCATCAGTCTCATGAGACACACACCAACACACACACAGCTGTGCACACATTCAAGAATGCAAGGACCTATGCATGCGTACACAAATACAAACACACACACAATAACACACACGTATAGTCTACACAATAATGTTGTGTACACTGTTGCTACTAATAGTAGTAATACTGGTAATAAAATAACTTCAGATTCAGATCTGTAAATGGGTCTAAAAATACATTGGCTATATGGTGTCATTATGCAGTCTTTGCCTGGGTTTGAGGGTGAATGCATCACCGCCCTGACGCTATTAGGGTGGGGTGTGTCTCTGAGCACACACACACACACACACACACACACACACACACACACACACACACACACACACACACACACACACACACCACACACAAACACACACACAGTCTAGGAATAGACGTATCCCTCCATGTACGCAAATACATTCAAATGCACTGTGCTGTTTCGTATACTGAAGATTCCAACATATGGCACTCACATAGAGACAGTCAGGAATGCACATGAGACGTGCTCTCACACACTTACTTTTCAATCAGATTCAAATGAATCGCATACACATGAATCACATACACATAGGAATAAAAAAAGAACATACACATTTGCAGATATTGCAAAAACATCTGCATCTACATAGACATACACTGAAATAAACCCTATAAGAAAACAGAGGACACTACTCCTGCATGCAAACTGTTTGGTTGGTTACCTTCTGCCTCAGGTTCAAGCCTGAAAGAGGCCATGTCATGCACTGCAGCCAGGATACCAGCAGTTTCATAATCAGCCAGATGTGCGTGTGTGCTCTTTTACAGATGATGTTATGTGTGCTTGCGTGCATAGGCCTACTGTGTGTGTGTGTCTGTGTGTCTGTGTGTCTGTGTGTGTGTGCGTGCGTGCGTGTGTGCGTGAGTGTGTGTGTGGTGTGTGGGGAAGTGAGAATATGGAGCCCATTCCTGGACTGCACTTTAGAGCTGTCAGTCTGCTTTGCGCTGATGGAAACATCTGGAAGTCAGATGTCTGCCTCATACCCCAGATCCCAATCACCGTCTCTTAGTCTAGGGCAGGGCATTTTTATCCCATGTGCTACTTCAGGAGGAGTGTATGCGACAACCTCAATCATGAAAGCACAGCAGGCTAATTAATTGGTATATACACCCTAGGGTTGCAAAGCTACCAGTAGTTTACCAAAGTTACCGTAATCTTCAGTAATTTTGGTAATTAAAGGAAAATCTATGGCAATCTATCGTAACTTTAATAATTGATACTTGAATAACTAACTTTTTTTCAAATTCATAAATAGTATTCATATTGTCCATGAGTTTATAGTAGATAGACCATATGGTTCAAGAGAAAATTGCCTAATTAATGAAAAAAGCATCTAATGAACTATTATTTTCAATTTACTCTGCAAGTCTTCCAACTATTGACGTTTTCTTTACAACTGCCACCAGTACGACGCCAAAACATTGACAACAAACAAGTAAAATAAATTAGTGTGTACATTTTTTTAATTTCATGCTGAAACCTTCATATTAAACACCAATGGTATTCACTAAATTGATGGTTTATAATTAGGATAATGTTTTACAGCTTTGTCATTCAATTTTTTACATTATAATCATCTTATTTTATTATTTAATATTTGACATGTGATAAGGCTCAAACAAAAGTCCTTGCAGGCAAGATTATAATAAATTGCTCCAAGTAGATGTTTGCGGTGCTAATTCTAAAAAGAGTCAATGTAAAAATATATCCAAAGTGAAAAGCACACTTTGAAAGTTTCCAGTTATACCCTCCCTTTGCAACCCTAATACAGCCTGAAACATTTGTGTGCAAAATTGTGTAAATGTTCCTTACAAGCCAGAATGTTAAGTAAAATGACCTTTGAACATACTCTAGCGCTTGTCTGTGCGGTTTATCCTTCAGCTGCTCTAAAGTTTTGACAAAATATCCACAGGAAAGTATTGTTTACCTGACTATTTAGACAGTGGGTAGGTATATTCGGCTCTGCACCGAGATAAAGTTGGTTAGTATGACCATCTGTAGAGCATCTATCAACAAACTACACTACATGATCAAAAGTATGTGGGGACCTGCTCGTCGAACATCTCATTCCAAAATCATGGACTATGGAGTTGGTCCCCCCTTTGCTGCTTAATAGCCTCCACTCTTCTGGGAAGGCTTTCCACTAGATGTTGAAACATTGCTGCGGGGACATGCACTGATGTTGGGCGATTAGGCCTGGCTCGCAGTCAGCATTCCAATTCATCCCAAAGGTGTTCGATGAGGTTGAGTTCAGGGCTTTGTGCATGCCAGTTCAGTTCATCCACACCGATTTAAAAAAAAAACATTTCTGTATGGACCTCGCTTTGTGCACGGGAGCATTGTCATGCTGAAACAGGAAAGGGCCTTCCCCAAACTGTTGTTACAAAGTTGGAAGCACAGAATCGTCTAGAATGTCATTGTATGCTGTAGCATTAAGATTTCCCTTCACTGGGCCTAGCCCGAACCATAAAAAACAGCCCCAGACCATTATTCCTTCTCCACCAAACTTTACAGTTGGTGCTATGCATTGGGGCAGGTAGGGTTCTCCTGGCATCAAACCCAGACACCAAACCCAGATTCGTCCGTTGGATTGCCAGATGGTGAAGCGTGATTCATCACTCCAAAGAAAGCATTTCCACTGCTCCAGAGTCCAATGGCGGCGAGCTTTACACCACTCCAGCCGACGCTTGGCATTGCGCATGGTGATCTTAGGCTTGTGTGCGACTGCTTTGCCATGGAAACCCATTTAATGAAGCTCCCATCAAACAATTATTATGCTGATGTTGTTTCCAGAGGCAGCTTGGAAGTCGGTAGTGAGTGTTGCAACCGAGGACAGCTAATTTGTACGCTCTTCAGCACTCGGCGGTCCCGTTCTGTGAGCTTGTGTGGCCGACCACTTCACGGCTGAGCTGTTGTTACTCCTAGGCATTTCAACTTCACAATAACAGCACTTACAGTTGACCGGGAAGCTCTAGCAGGGCAGAAATTTGACAAACTGACTTGTTGGAAAGGTGACGGTGCCACGTTGAAAGTCACTGAGCTCATCAGTAAGGCCATTCAACTGCCAATGTTTGTCTATGGAGATTGCATGGCTGTGTGCTCGATTTGATACACCTGCCAATCATTTGAAGGGTGTCCACATACTTTTGTATATGTATCGTGTATCTATGGATAATCAATTGTTGCTAAGGTTATACTTAGTGTTAGGTTTAAAGAAAGGGTTAGGGTAAGGGTTTAGTTTAGGGTTAGGATAAGGGTTAAGGTTAGGGCTAGGGTTAGTAGATAGTTAGTTGAAATGTTACTGATAGTCTGTAGAGCATCTACAGATGGAATATCCAAATAAAGTGTCACCCAAGTGGTTTCTTCATCCCTTCCCTTATCACTCATACCTTTCTGTCAATTCCACTCTGCAATGCTATCATAAACAGGAAAGACTAGACATTCTTTGTATTCATATGGAATCTCCCAGCTCAAGCACTGCTATTGTGGCAAAGACTGTTTGCCAAATGTAATGACATTTTTCAAATTGAACCTTTATTTAACTAGGCAAGTCAGTTAAGAACAAATTCTTATTTACAATGATGGCCTACCGGGGAACAGTGGGTTAACTGCCTTGTTCATGGGCAGAACGACAGATTTTTACCTTGTCAGCTTCGGGATTCAATCCATCAACCTTTTGATTACTGGCCCAATGCTCTAACCACTGGGCTACCTGCCAATGTAGTGCACGATTTTCCATTCATGTGTATTTAATGTTCAGAACCCAATAAGCATTCTTGCTTACTACATTTGTATACATGTTTATTTCTTTGTGTGGGACAAGAGTCTCCTTGTTTCCGTTTCCTCTGCTTCTCCAAAGCCTCAACGACCTGCTCTTCAAAATCTCACAGCTCATTCAGCCTACATTTTCCCCCAGACTGTCTGAATGTGGTTCTCTTGTGGTATCTGAATAATATTCATATGTGGTGCCAGACATTATATGGTGCCATTCATGCAAACCAGACATTGAAGCACATGTGGGTTCACAAGCTACAATAGAGCTTTTCTTATTGGAGACCTAAGTAGAAATCTTTTGCTGAGAAGTCTAAGAGCGTTTGTCTCTGGCTCCCATCAATTGTCCTTACTTGGGGTTGGAACCTTCCAATTGCCATACCTTTTCTGCCCCGGATGTGATTCAGTTGTTATGCATTCACACAGCACAGCCAAACTAGCCGCTTATGAAGTGAATTCAGTCTCCAAAGACATTTGAAGATTTACACAGCCCAATGCATCACTGAGTTACTGTAACGTACCAGGTGGAGGTTTCACAATTGGTGATTGTCTGGTGTAGTCCCATGTGGCTCCCATAGAGCATGGTGCTTGCAATGCGAGTTCCTCCTGCCCGATAACTCGCGCTGCGCTTGATCGAAGACAGGTGGCCTTCCCAACACCGCTGGGCTTTACTTGTCTGTTTACCATACAGCGCTTATCGACGAAGCACCCAAGCACCAAAATATAGTTATATACACATAGTTGTAACTATAAATAGCGTAGCATTGGCGTTGAAAGTTGAACGTGTTTATCTCTCCGTGCCTGGATGTTTGTCTCTGTGATGCAATTGCGTGACACACAAACAGAGCGTCAAGTCACACCAGAGAGAATGCTAGCAACATGCTAATGCTATGCTAGCACTGGGCAATGCTTTATTTCGCTCTCAAAACACTGACTCGCTGTGCGATGATGATGAATTCCCTCAGCGAAAAAAGTTTAGCCTCAGCCCCGGTTGGTTGGTCTCCATCACTAGAGGTTGACCTCTCTCTGCATCTGACGGGTTGTCCCGAGACACTGATGCATCCCGGTTACCGTATATGGGCCTCAGCGCAAGTTAAGCTTGTGACGATTGCCAAGAAGCACTGCTTTCAGCGAGGAAACTGAAAGAAGAACCCGCTTTGCCAATTTTAAGGATTCCATTTTGGAGAAATCTGACACTTTATGCAGAGTGGTGAGAGATAGTTAACATCTCAAACATAAGGAGAATGGTTCAATTATTGACGTGGCTGGTGTTATACTGTATATTCCTTGTTATATGCATTGAACATTTTGTAGGTTCGCTATCAAGAGGAAGGCTAGTAGGCTACACTATCCCAAAGAGCAGCCCCATTAAGCATTTTCCGGCGGTGACGTCTTTTTTGTGTGTTTGGTTCAGATTTGGTCCGGTCTGGACTTGATTTAGCCCAAACATAGAGGTCTGTAATTGGTTCAGATTTGGTCCGGTCTGGACTTGATTTAGCCCAAACATAGAGGTCTGTAATTGGTTCAGATTTGGTCCAGTCTGGACCAAATCTGAACCTATCATACATAGACATCTATATTTCAAGTTTGGACAGCACAGTACCTCTCATTACGGTACACTGAACATTAAATAAAAGTAGAGTATAGTACAGTAGAGTACAGTGCAGTACAATACAGTAGAGCACAGTAAAGTATAGTGTACTGTGTCCTACTTTACTCTAATGCACTCTACTGTACTCTACTTAACTAAACTTTACTGTACTCTACTTAATTAAACTCTACTGTACTGTAGTGTGCTCTTCTCCACTGAATTAAACTATTCTGTATAGTACCGTACTGTACTCTACTGAATAAAACTTGACTCTCATGTACCATACTGTGCTCTACTGTGCTTTACTGTACTAATCTGTGCCGTATTGTAATGTGATGTTCAAACTTGTGAAACATGGCCTAGACATCTATCATTCGTTCAGATTTGGAGCTGGTCCGTATCGTCCAAAATTTGACTTATTTGTAACCGTTACTGAGAATGTTATTGTAGTTGATGTGGTCTGTTGGTTTATTCTGTAAATTGGAATGCATTGAATATCATCACTGACAGTTGGAAGCACATACTATGTGACTGACCGCCTTGATTCAGTCTTATGTAGCAAAATTTGAAATTATGTTTTTTACATTGGATAAAAGCAGAGACACAAATCTACAAAATGGTATATCATACACTGGATTTGAAGAACAATGGGAAAGTAATTCTGCTTTGAAAGTTGATAAACTTGTAACCTCACTTTTGAGAAAATGGTCTTTGAATATTTTGGTACCAACTGGAGAGCTCTTCTTTGTCTACACCCATTCAGTATTGTTCACACCCTCTTAAGCGTTAGCCCCACCCATCTCTTTAAGGGTTGATCCAATCGTTCTGTACTAACAGCAGCAGTCAAGCACCCAAGCTAACTGACTAACTTGCTAGCTACTTCCAGACACAAATGAGAGAACATCTCACTGAACATTACTCGTCCTAGCAGAGCTGGTTAGACTGTTTTTATGTTATCAAGAGCGTTGGTGACTGCAACTGTGTTGTCAGATTGTCCGTTTGTAAATTGAGAGCATTTCGCTCTCGGAGCGCACACTGGATGCTCTGGACAAGAGTAGGGTTGATCCAAGCATTGTGAAATGGCAGTCAAGCACCCAAGCTAACTGGCTAACATTCACTAGCTTGCTAGCTACTTCCAGACACAAATGAGAGAACATCCCATTCTGACCATTTTACTCCCCCTAGCAGAGCTGGTTAGGCTGTTTTCATGTTACCCAGAGCGTTGGTGACTGTAACTGTGCTGCTGGCAACAATTTCATTAAGCTTTTTTGCTGAAGTTTACTGACACCGGCCATATTCAATGGACGTTCATTCATTCATTAGTTATTCTGCGCTCTGGCACACTCAGACGAGAGTGCTCTGAAATCGGAGTAGATGGCCAGACTGAATATACGAACACACTGAAATGGTTACTTGCATAGTGGAGTCTTTTGTTTAGACATGTAGCTAGCTAGCTAAACAATGAACCATAATCCCAACTCATGACATTACTACCAACCAGGTTCAATGTTAGCTAGCTAACATTAGGCTATATCTAGCCAAGCAAATGGCTCTGAGATATAAATAATAAGATCATACACGTAAAGTTAGCCTGCAAGCCAGCTAATGTTAGCTAGCTAGCTAACAGTACACTTTAACTTGAAAGGAAAAGACTACGTCAAAATTAGAAATGTGTAATATCTGTAAATGTAGCAAGCTAGACTATCTTACCCATATACATCATGGTTGGACGCTTCTTCCTGTCACGGATGCCATAGTTGCCCTTAGTTTGAAGATATAATCCGGAGACAAGTGTTTTAGCTATCATACTCTAATTTCACTGATTTTAAAACTCGGTCCTCCAGAAAGAGGAGAGCAACACTTATGCAGCTCTACTAAGCAATTTAAAAGCAGCGTTAGACAGGATTACCTACACATACTAACCAGCTCAAATAGACAGAAGTGTGCTATATGGCAGACCAATAGAAATTCCTCTCTCGGCATGTCCAGCCCACTCATTATCTCAGCCAATCAATGCTAGCGGGAAGGTTGCTCACTTTTTCTGTAGCTAAACCAACTAGGCTCATAATTTAACAATTTTATTCATATTTACAGATGGCATACAAGTTTGTTATTAAGGCACATGAAAGTTCAGATGTTCCAGAAGGCATTTCTGCCCAAAAAAACGCATTTTGATTAAAAAAAAAAAAAATACGTTTAAATGTCTCTTGTGTGAAGCAGCGACCCGCAACATACACCTCGTTTCCTGAAACGGGTTACATTTTAAGAGACTTGATTTATTTATTTTTGTTATATAATTCTTACTTCATTGAGAATGTGTGTGCTGTTGAAATTTGGCCATAGAATCAATAACCGAAAAATTCATATTTAAAGATGTATTTTTGATGTCCGGAAAATACATATTTTCACCTTTCATTCAGCACCTAAAATGCACCTGATTTCAACGTATGGAAAATATGTATTTTCAACATTTGGGAAATACGTATTTTCGACATCTGGAAAATGCATATGTTCACCTTTTAATTCAGCACCTAAAATGCACCTGTCGTCAATGTAATTTTGCTTACTGGGGCCCTAGATAGCATACTCCGCCTACAAACTACACTGGGAATGACTGCTGTCCTCTATTTATAACTACTAGTTCCTTTCCACCTCCGCAATTCATTGTGCGAAATACAATTCTCCAATTTTCTTTTCTCTTCAGCACATTGTGCCGAGACATGCTCTGTGTGCAGAATCAGAATTATATAATATTACACTGTTATTTGCGTCTATCACAGTCATAAAGATTAGGAATAAAGCTTAGTCACAGCCTACCCTACTGTGAAATGGTCTATGAGAGACTATTCATTTTTTTGGCTTTGTGTGTCTTAACGGCGCTACTCTAATGTACAGTATGTTGTGATTGTGTTGTCAGACGCAATGGACGTGTGCTTCACACATTAACATCAATTATATCGCAAATGGAACCAGGGAGGAATGATGGAGCTTATTTACTATCCACGATTCTTTTGGGCCCTATTAGCCGGTACTATGCTCTGTGACATCATTCTCAGAGGCTCATAAAGGGCATTGCCACACACACACAGACAGGGCCGGTCCTAGCCTTTTGAGGGCCCTAAAATGTATTTCTCATTTTAACATTTCAATTTAGCATTTAAGAATGTCATTTTCAAAGTAGCACTGATAATTCTCCATAAAATGCACATTTAAATGATTTAACTGTTAAACAATTTAATGTTTATGTACAGTGCCTTCAGAAAGTATTCATACTTCTTGACTTATTCCACATTTTGTTGTGTTACAGCCTGCATCAAAATAGATTAAATTGATTTCTTTCCCACCCATCTACACACAATACCCCATAATGATAAAGTGAAAACATGTTTTTAGAAATGTTTGCACATTTATTGAAAATTAAATATAGGAATATCTCATAAATATACATAAGTATTCACACACCTGAGTCAATACATGTTGGAATCTGCATTTCTTTGCCATTTTTTTTGCAATTTTACTTTAGTGCCTCATTGCAAATAGGATGCATGTTTTGCAATATATTTATTCTGTACAGGCTTCCTTCTTTTCACTTTGTCATTTAAGTATTGTTAAGTATTGTGGAGTAACTACAATGTTGTTGATCCATCCTCAGTTTTCTCCTATCACAGCCATTAAACTCTGTAACTGTTTTAATGTCACCATTAGCCTCATGGTGAAATCCCTGAGTGGTTTCCTTCCTCTCCGGCAATTGAGTTAGGAAGGAAGCCTATATCTTTGCAGAGACTGGGTGTATTGATACCCTATCCATAGTGTAATTAATTACCTCACCATGCTCAAAGGGATATGTTTTTTCCATCTACCAATAGGTGCCCTTCTTTGTGAGGCATTGGAAAACCTCCCTGGTCTTTGTGGTTGAATCAGTTTTTAAAATTCACTGCTTGACTGAGGGACCTTACAGATAATTGTATGTGTGGGGTACAGAGATGAGGTAGTCATTAAGAAATCATGTTAAACACTATTATTGCACACAGAGTCCTTGCAACATATTATGTGAGTTGTTGAGCACATCTTTACTCCTGAATTTATTTAGGCTTGCCATAACAAAGGGGTTGAATACATTTCAGCTTTTCATTTTTTCATTAACTAAAAACATAATTCCACTTTAAAATGATGGGGTATTGTGTGTAGGCCAGTGACACAAAATCTCAATTTAATCAATTTTAAATTCAGGCTGTAACATAACCCCACCTCTTCACTGCCCAATCCCACTAACATACATCATGTCTCCATGTATCTCAGACCATAGTTTTCCAGGCTCCGGAAGCCGGCTGACACCGGGGCCCCATCTCTCTGTCTCTGTATTTCTGTCACTGCGCCTCGAGTGTGTTTACACTCCAACCACTGTGTAAACGACTCTCCCTTGTCCCCCAGCCTCCAGAGGCGGAGAGAGACGCCTCATCTTCACAGTCCCCGGTCTGTGATAACACAGCCGCTGGCACGGCCGACCCCATCCCTGGCCCCCTATGTAAATATTTGTCATCTCCCGCAAAACTGGAGTGGGCTTTTTCACTCCCTTTTGGAAAACAAACCTATTATTACTATGATTTGCTTCAGCGGAGGTAGGGTCATTTTACTGGAGGTTTTGTGTGTATACATTCATGTAATTCTGGAACCTCTAGTTTTTTAAATTCCGAAATGATCTGGACTTGTACTGTGTCTGTGTGCCCCAAGTAGGTTTTAAAAGCAAATTCCCAGACTGTGCATTTTCTGACTGAACCTTAGAATAACTCGCTTCAGATCACGATGATAATCACAATATTGTAGCGTGAATTATTATATTTTTTACGTATTTTTTTTTACAATGTTAGAAGGTGGCAATTATTTAAATGAAGATTTAAATACATCAGCTGGAAAATGTGTTGCATGTGACACAATCACCAGCTTTTCTATTCCAATCCATTTTAGATTCAGTGATTTATTTCAAATGTTATGGTCATGTTGAGAGGACCTTCTACAGATAGAAAATGTCCCTCATAGTGTTTAATGAAAACAGCTATTTCTGTCAGTAAACTTTTAAGATGATCATTGCCAGCATTAGATGTAAGCATGGCATGATATTGCGGGAGAAATCCAAACGTGGTCATTTTCCTGTTTTCATTTTTTTTATACACCATTGAGTCATGTTCACCTGGTAAAATGTTGCTCGGGCATCTCTGCAGGGCTTGTGAAACAAATGGCAGGCAATTAAATCCCCTGACCCTTCCAATCTCCCCGTCACCCGTGACACATTACTAATTAGCGTCCACTCTGTTGAGAGGGGGGTCCAGGTGGGCTGCAGAAGTGCTGCCCGTCTGATTGCTGGGGTGACCTGGTGGGTTGCAGTTTTCAGCAACCATGGCTGTGTCGTGTCTCTGCAGCATGAAGGTGGGTGCACCATCAAACCATTAGAATGTGGACACACACACACAGCTCTCCTGGGCTAATTGGCTAGGGACACTATCGGCATCAGCAGCTCTATCTGGGCCTTCAAAGGAAACATTTTATTTTTCACTTTTGTATGTCCGAGAGACAAGGTGCAGCCGAGGAAAAAAAGGCCCAGCTCTTGAGTTGAGAGAGTTAGAGCTGCTCCTCTTTTCCTCAAGAGCTAGGCCTATTTTCGTCATGTCACTCCCAACTGATGAAATCAATCACATGATACCTTTTGAGAGTGTGACCTTTGACCTTGAGAGTAGCACCCCTCTTCATTAGGAAGCAAATGAGAGCATATCTCCTCTCCAAAGTGAGTGGGTTTGTGGGATAGATATTTGAACCGGTGAACCTCATCATTATGGATGATGTCGGAAATCTCTGCCTACAGCTTCCCATAATGCATCCCCACGTCACCGCACCGAGGAGACGAGTGACAGGGCGGAGGACGATGTCGATTCCCGAAGTTCAAGAGTAGAGTTAGGATTTGATTTGTTTTTTTTTGTGTGTGTGTGTGTGTGTGTGTGTGTGTGTGTGTGTGTGTGTGTGTGTGTGTGTGTGTGTGTGTGTGTGAGAGAGAGAGAGAGAGAAAAAGAGAGAAACATTTAGAAAAAGGGAGAATGCCTACACTTGTATTTCCAACAAAGTTGGAATTCTGTAGTGATAATGAAAACATGACACTTGTTCATAGTTGAGTATAGTTATTTTAACCGTTAACTCAATCAAACTGTAGATATTCTAATAGCTATATTCCAAAAGGGGATATATTCAATTATGTGTCATTGGATGACTCATTTCAGTCTGCCTCAGACAATAGTTTGGTGAAATCAGATACCACACCACTGCTGACCTCATAAAACAAATGGATGGTTTTCTTTAGTAAACAGACACACTCAATAGTGACTGATATTGAAAATACTCTCGATTGGAAACGTGCCTTCTCAATGGCACGACAATGTTTACCCAGCTCTGTGTAAAAAGCTGAAACTCGATACGTGCGGAAAGACAGAATAAAGGCAATGTTTGTTCCTATGGGTCAATAAAATTCATGATACCAGACAATGCCAGACATGCATCATCATCATCCATCATCACCATGGTCCTACAGTGATTCAGAGCTAAATTTGTCTCAAAGGCAGGCTTTGACTATTCAAATTGGATTTTTGGTTTGTTTAAAGTTCGCACATAATGACGCTTCCTTTTAGCACCCAATCACCCAATGAGATTGGGGTATTATTAGAGATGCCAAGCTTCCGGTAGTTTACCAAAGTTACCGAATCTTCAGTAATTTTGGTAATTAAAAGAAAATCTATGGCACTCTCTTAACTTGTTTCATTAATTAGGCTATTTTCTGTTGAACCATATGGACTATCTACTAGAAACTCATGGACAATATGGACACAGATATAAAATACTATATGGATACATTTTTAAAACGTTATTCAAGTATAAATTATTAAAGCATCTAATCAACTATGGCATGGGTGTCAAACTCATTCCACGGAGGGCTGAGTGTATGTGGATTTGATTTTTTTTCCTTTCAATTAAGACCTAGACAACCTGGTGAGGGGAGTGCCTTACTAATTAGTGACCTTAATTCATCAATCAAGTACAAGGATGGAGCGAAAGCCCCGCGGACTCTCGGCCCTCCGTGGAAGGAGTTTGACGTGAACTATGGCATTATATATTACACCCAACATTTTGACTTGGTCTTGGGTGTTTATGTGCTGGCTCTAAATAAATCAAAAATACTAAGCATATAACTTTGATATCCTGCATGTGCTTTTCCCTGTGGATATATTTTTACCTTGACTATTTTTGGAATTAGTGTCGCAAACTTCTACTTGGAACAATTTATTATAATCTTGGCAGCGAATGACTTTTGTTTGAGCCTCATCACATATATGAATATATAAAATAATGAAATAAGATGATTTCAACATTAAAAAAAAAAATTGAATGACAAAGCTGTAAAACATTGTTCTAAATATAATCCATGTGATAAGGCCACAGAGGGCCAGAGATAATTAGACACTTGTGAAAATCTGAAGTACCCAAAAGGGCCACTATAGATGTGTTGTGATAGATTACATAAAATCCTTGAAATATACGTAAGCTTCGAAAGTTTCCAGTAATATACCCTCCCTTTGCAACCCTAATCCTGATGCAATATCCAGATTAACTCATTGACTCAGTATTTACCATGAATGCCAGATAGTCTGAGTTTGGTGTAGAACAGCATTTCCTAAACTCAGTCCTGAGGACCTCGTTTTGGTTTTTGCCCTAGCACTAGACAGCTGATTCAATGAACTCATCATCAAGCTGAGGACCCGAGTTTGGGAAAGCTTGGCGTAGAATATAGATTGGTGAACCTCCACCCCTATGTTTACTCAAAGCAGAGGAGGGTGTTGTAGCGATCAACCTCTCAGCCTCCTTAACGCTGGGTTGATTTCACTCATCCGGAGAAACCCCTCTGGAAGCCTCCAGTAAGCCCACGTTCATTAGGTTCAATAAGCCTGGAGAGAAAGAACCCACTGGGCACAGACGTCAATTCAACGTCTATTCCACATTGGTTCAACGTAATTTCATCGATTCGACCAGTGTGTGCCCAGTGGGAAGTGTTTGGTCTGTTCGACCCAGTGGATAACGCAGTCTCTCCACCGAGGTGAAATAATAGGTTTGACTAACGAGTCCTAACACCACCAGTTATTGGTGGGTATTTGACCTCACTCCCACACTATTGATTCTGAGATCCCTGGGTATTTGATCTGAAAACTTGGCTGCTCTTGGGGATATCAACTAAAGGCTAGAGCAGCACTGACGAGATCTCATTTCATGAGCAATCAAGACTATATGTTTTGTATGGATATGGAAGAATCAACTTGGTCTCGCAAGAAACATAAAAATTGTCTGATTCCGATTCGTAACAGCCTCCTCTTTTTTTTTATCCGTAAATGCTAGCGCACCAGGTTAAGTTTAGGCATGTTAGGGAAAGGTTAGGTTTAGGCATGCTAGCGAGTGGTTAAGGTTATGGTTAGGCTAAAGTTTTGAAAACAAAAACACACCTAGATTTGAACCGTCTCGGCCCGTACCTGTG
This sequence comes from Salmo salar, assembly GCF_965601325.2. Classification (NCBI taxonomy): domain Eukaryota; kingdom Metazoa; phylum Chordata; class Actinopteri; order Salmoniformes; family Salmonidae; genus Salmo; species Salmo salar. The sequence continues at coordinate 76,630,225 of NC_138300.1, read as the reverse complement.
TGAGGAGATCCGAGTATGCTTGTTTCATTGGAGTAGCAATATTGGGACAAGTTACGAATATGTGATACTATCTCTGTCATGACTACCCAAAGTAGATATGCATGCTCTAAACCACTGGTCACCAACCAAGGCATTCCAAGTCGATCACCAAACGTTTTTGTAAAAAACCCAATAAAGCCTATTTTTTTTGTATTTGTTTAGTGCTGTTGGAGGTAGGTGCACTTGATTCAGCAGCCCTAGCGCCGGGAAAACAAAATGTTCCCATTTCAAACCATTTCATGTGTCTGGAGGTGGAACTCCACCTACCCGGCAGGCCCAGGGAGCAAATCAAATGCACCTAAAGGCCTACCGCTGGCCAATCACATAGCTCAGATCACTGTGTCTGCACAGTTTCCTCGAGCCACAGACTGTAAAAAGAACCCTTGAACGCACAGCAAAGTTGATACTGTGAGATTTCAAAACATGTAAAGCTATGACTAGAGAGATACTCAACGAATACACCAAAGAGCTGCTGTTTTTATGTGTAACTTCAAGTTCTTACTCAGCACTTTCAACACTTTGTTCAACATCTTTATAAACCATAAAATACGCGTTCTCACTACTTTCACACGCTACAACCAGCACTGCAGCTGCAATGAATGAGTACAGCAAAGTGTTCCGATAAGCTTACATTGTTATTATTCGCGGCGTGTGCCTTTTTTAATAGCAAGGAATATTTCACTTTCTCTGGTCATAGGAGTAACAACATGACTTGGTGCGTGAGGCAGAGCAACTTCAATTTCGTTATCAGCTGGAAGACCGCGCCCCCTTTTCTCAGTGGAGGGAAGGAGGGCGGAGGCACGGCACATCGGGTGAGAGGCAGCCTCAACGCTACTCCTCCCCTCAGACTGACCATCAGATGCAGGCCATCAGTCCATAAAAAAAGCCAATTATTATGCTCACTTAGCTGGGCTACACAAGAAATATAACAAATGATCTGTTACCAGTGTGATCATATACCTACATTTGGTAAATATCATTTCTAAATGGTCAGAGAAGAACAACATTGGCAGGGCAATTCAAGCATAGTCAATATGCAGTGATAATGTATTGGGCCTATAGCCTACTACACAAACCTCATTGACACAGAACAGTTTTTAATTGGTTAATGTTGCATAGGCTTACATTTTTTTAAGTCATATAAAAAAAAAAATCTAAGAGGTAAATCTCGACTTGCATTTTGACTCAAAGTGATCTTGACTCAGAAAAGGTTGGTGACCACTGGTCTATACTCACATTACCTGTGTGTGTTTGTGTGTGCCTGTATGTACATGTGTGCGTGCAGCAGGATGCACTCGCTCCAGGTGGACTCGGTGCAGCGCTGGATGGAGGACCTGCGTCACATGACGGAGGTGGAGTGCATGTGCGTGCTGCAGGCCAAGCCCATCGGCGTGGAGGAGGACACCCAGGGCGAACTCATCGTGGCCACAGGGGACCACGTGGCCCGCAACAACCTGCAGACGCTGCTGCGGCGGGCGCTGGTGGTCAGCACCGAGCTGGGCAAGATGTTCCAGCGGCTGGAGAAGGGCCGCTGGCAGCGGGTCCACAGCACCGCCGTCCGGGCAAACTGCCACGTGCGCTCGCTGGTGCATGAGTATAGCGCCGCTCGCAACACCCCCGCAGAGATGCAGAAGGTGAGGATGGAGGAAGGGTGGACTGGGCTGGTTGAGCAAGTGGAGGTTGGAGGGGTGGTCTAAAACTCTAGGGAGAAGGTTTAGTGTTGTGGCACTGCCCATTGTCTATTCCACGTTGGTTCAATTTAATTTAATTGAAATGACGTGGAAACAACATTGATTCAACCAGTGTGTGCCCAGTGGGTGGCCTTCTTCTGGGGGGGATGAGAACCGGCTTTTTTTTAAAGGAGTTTAGCTACTTCCTACACTCACTTGTTTAACACCAAAGGAGTGCTGTTGAATCATAACTACGCGCTTCCAGTAATCTTCTGACTGTGTGATTCTACTGTATTTGCATTTGTTTGGCTCTTAGTCAGTAACACTAGAGGGACAAATGAATAAAGACTTCCGGAATACTCTCTTGTACATTTGCCGCATGTAAATAGTCCCTATTATAGGTCCCATACGCTATTCATGCCCAGAGCAAAATTCAGACAAAAATGATATTAAAATGAGTCTCTGAGAGCCACCCGTCTGGTTCCATCTTGGACAGGCTGCTGAAGACACAAATTAGCCGCCACGGATGGCCCTTTCCCTAAAGCAGTTCATGCAGGTTTCCCGTCGAGTGGAATCACACTTGCACCGTATGATCCGGAGTACACTCACTTCATCCATTTTAAAATGATGTGAAGGTTCCGCTTCTGTTACGGCCTGATCATCCGCCGCGACTGGAGAATTGCATTAGCTTCTGCTTTGTGTGTGTATGTATGTACTGTCTGTGTGTGCGTGTGGGTTTTCTACTGTCTGTGTGTGTTTGCCTGTGTGCATGTGGGTGTTTTACTGTCTGCGTGTGGGTGTTTTACTGTCTGCGTGTGGGTGTTTTACTGTCTGTGTGTGGGTGTTTTACTGTCTGTGTGTGGGTGTTTTACTGTCTGTGTGTGGGTGTTTTACTGTCTGTGTGTGGGTGTTTTACTGTCTGTGTGTGGGTGTTTTACTGTCTGTGTGTGGGTGTTTACTGTCTGTGTGTGGGTGTTTTACTGTCTGTGTGTGGGTGTTTTACTGTCTGTGTGTGGGTGTTTTACTGTCTGTGTGTGGGTGTTCTACTGTCTGTGTCTAATGTGTGTTTTGTCTTATTGTAACTTGAAATGTGCCTCTCCTTTTTGAGTGCAGTATGAGAAGTCTTTGCTTGAGAAGTGCATGGAGCTGACCACCATAACAGAGAGGTAAAACATTCATACAAAACTCTTAATGACCTCTGAATATTGTCATACACATTTGAACACAGTAGCTAAACACGTGTTTATGTTCAAGGTTTATCCAAACCATTGCCCTCTCTTCTACAGATGCCTTCATACCGAGGATGAATTCTTCCTGAAGTCCATGAGGGAGGCCATTCACGAGATCCTCACTGATGTCAGCGATTCGTTCAGCCACATGATTGACATGGCCCTGGCCAATGAGATCCAGGTATGAGGCTTTGACTACACCCAGAATTCTCTTTTGACCTACTTAGGCCATTGGCACACTGGGATTTAGATTCCTAGAATTTTGAATGGAGCCAATGCTTTCTCAATAGAAGTCATCCGTTGCCTGATGAATGACAACGGATGATGACTGTCCGACAAAAAAAACCCAGAAACTGTCAACTTTTGATGGGCAAAATCGTCAGAGAATAGTTGACTTGAGTTGTACCATTGACGGACAGAAACGGACAATGATGTGTTCATGCCTTACTCATTCTTGATGTGGTTGATAGCCACTTACACACACACTCCACAATCAGACCCATTCCTGGCTAGCCCGTTATTCTCCCTGATGTATTGTTATAGAGACTAAAAAACAAATCAGAACAGTTCAGGAAGGGTGAATACTAAGGTAAACATTTACCAAGTCTAATATAGCCGCCACTATAATATGGGATTACATCATTCCTGCATCGCTGGTTTAGACTTTCGCCTCTATTTCAATGATCACAATAGTGTGGAGTATGAACTGGTAATAAGGAATTGCGTACTGAGTTCAAAAGAAAATGAAACCTGTATTCAGATAATGAAATGACGCTGAGTTTGTTGTATATAATATTGCATATAAACTTAACCACAGTGCTATCCACAATACAGTCATTAATTAGTGCTAATATTGATCTTCCAAAACTTCCTCCTTTCATTGAAATTTCACTTGCTGCTTCCCTTGCTGAAAAGAGATGTCAATCTCAGCGACTTTCGTGTGTGTGTGTGTGTGTGTGTGTGTGTGTCGGTCCCGGGGTCCTCTCCAGATCCTGATCAGGCAGATTGAGTCATCAGACAGTGTGTACACCATCGGCAGTGCCATCAGCAACCTGCTTTCCCTCACCCAGGACGGCCCGCAGCTCTGCAGAATCATCGCCAAGGTGAGACACACCCCTCAGACAGACCCACCCTTGTGTCTGCATACACACAGGAGGACCATTATGTGAGGGGATGATGGTCTAGGTCATTTTCATTAGGACACGCAACAGATCCCCCCCCCCCCCCCCCCCCCAAAACATTATGCAACAGAAATTGAGCGTTTCTTATTGGACAAGTGCAAGTAGTTCCTCCCTGTCTCAGTCTGTTTTCTTCTGTTTGGTGCAAAATGAACATGGCCCTGCTACATCCCCATGTTAACGCAGTCCCACCTCTCTCTGCCATCAACTTCCCCATCCTTCCACATGAACCCTTGGCCCAATCCCAAACAGATCCCTGGGCCTGTTCACTCTTCCTTGCAGATCGTAAAGGGGCTAGGGATTGATTTGGGATTGGGCACCCACCCACCATAATAAGCTCTATAGCTAAAGAGTAATTTGCTCCAGGAGATAAGAGGGGACAGGCCAGACACTATGTCCATGTGGCCATTAGCCAACCAGACGCTTCCAGGATGCTCTTGATAAGAATCCCCCCCCCCCCCACACTCATACACACACACCTCCCTTGTTGCCAGATGAGATCAATACTGTCAGTTACCATTAGGACTGGGCATTGATCACACAGCCTCCCCGCCTCTGTATTACCTATCACTCCGCTCTACCTTCCCCCATGCAGCATCTCTCTCTCCATTCTGAGAACCCTCAGAGGGCTGGTTAAGAAATCATGGCTGCCAATGGGGCTAATGAATACGGAGCACAAAACATCTGTTGGCATCTGAATTTATTACTCTGCTTTCTTTCTTAAGCCTTTGTCTCTCGGGTGGATAGCCAAGCTCCTCTGTCATCTTTGTGCTTTGGTAGCGCTGACATCCCCCTTCTTTTTGCTGTTGAATATCTGCCATTTGCCATCTATTTCCACCCCTCTCCGTGCCCCTACTTCCTGGAACTGTTGATAGATGTGCTTTTAGTCTACGATGTGCTGCATAACGGACTGCGATAAAGTCTGGCAGTGGCGAGATGAGAAGCTCGATGCAGCAGGTCCGATGAATGTACTGGAACCCAATCAGGTGTCCAGTGTGCTAACTTGACTCCATGAGATGAGGGTGTGTGCGAAGCCTAGCCTGTTTGTTGGAGAGTCTGTTTTTAGCCCGGAGTATGTTACTGTATAATTAATTGTCTGTTGGTGTTTCAATCACCGGTGTTTAAATCCTCCCACCAACCACTATGTATTCTAGGTCTGCTCATTCTGCACAGTATATACAGGCAGTGCTCACTCATGTTCAATGCACACCCTGCTTCCTTGCCAGACTCACGCATGAGTATTGTCCATAGCCTAAATATGAATTGAGCCATGAAAGAAAGACATTTGATTTAGCATGAGGAGAATAGACAGAGCTGCGTTTTGGTGCATATACAGTACCAGTCAAAAGTTTGGACACATCTAGTCATTCCAGGGTTTTTCTTTATTTGTACATTTTTCTACATTAAAGAATAATAGTGAAGACATCAAGCCTATGAAATAACACAGATGGAATAATGTAGTAACCAGAAAAGTGTTAAACAAATCGAAATATATTTTATATTTCCATTTCTTCAAAGTAGATACTCTTGGCCTTGATGACAGCTTTGCACCCTCTTGGCATTCTCTCTACCAACTTCATGAGGTAGTCACCTGGAATTCATTTCAATTATCAGGTGTGACTTGTTAAAAGTTAGTTTGTGGAATTTCTTTCCTTCTTCATGCGTTTGAGCCAATCAGTTGTGTTGTGACAAGGTAGGAGTTGTATACAGAAGATAGCCATATTTCGTAAAATACAGCTTAAATAAGCAAAGAGAAATGACAGTCCATCATTACGTTAAGACATGAAGGTCAGTCAATCCTGAACATTTCAAGAACTTTGAAAGTTTCTTCAAGTGCAGTCGCAAAAATCATCAAGCGCTATGATGAAACTGGGTCTCATGAGGAACGCACAGGAAAGGAAGACCCAGAGTTACCTCTGCTGCAGAGGATAAGTCCATTAGTTACCAGCCAAATAACAGACATATCTCAACATCAACTGTTCAGAGGAGACTGCGTGAATCAGGCCTTCATGGTCGAATTGCTGTGTCTTGGTGAGACACAGTGTAGGTGAACAGATGATCTCCACATGTTTGGTTCCCACCGTGAAGCATGGAGGAAGAGGTGTGATGATGTGGGGGTGCTTTGCTGGTGACAATGTCTGTGATTTATTTAGAATTCAAGGCACACTTAACCAGCATGGCTACCACAACATTCTACAGCGATACGCCATCCCACCTGGTTTGGGCTTAGTGGGACTATCATTTGTTTTTCAACAGGACAATGACCCAACACAACTCTAGGCTGTGTAAGGGCTATTTGACCAAGAAGAAGAGTGATGGAGTGAGATGGTTTGGGATGAGTTGGACCGCAGAGTGAAGGAAAAGCAGCCAACAAGTGCTCAGCATATGTGGGAACTCCTTCAAGACTATTGGAACATTATTTCAGGTGAAGCTGGTTGAGAGAATGCCAAGAGTGTGCAAAGCTGTCATCAAGGCAAAGGTCGGCTACTTTGAAAAATCTCAAATATAAAATATATTTTGATTACTACATGATTCCATATGTGTTATTTCATAGTCTTGATGTCTTCACTATTATTCTACAATGTAGAACATTTTAAAAATAAAGGAAAACCCTTAAATGAATAGCTGTGTCCAAACTTTTGACTGGTACTGTACATTGGAGGGCTACAGGAAGAAGAAGTAAGACCACGTCATGATTTAATGGGAGTTCACTAGCTTGCTGTTCACCTTCTGTGATTATGTACAGTATATGGATCTAAATGTCGGCCATGTCTGCAGATTCCACAAATCTACATCTTGGCTCTCCTGCAGCCGTTTGAAACAAATAAAAAGCTGGGGTGTAAAAGCATAATCTAGTTATAATTGTAGCACACAATCGTCACGTGAGTCCTGTTCAAACCATGCGGGAGTTCCCACGGAGTTCAGAAACATTTAACATGGGGAGTTTTCAGATCCATTACTAAGACACACCATGTAAGGACAGAGGCTGTGTTCTCTCTCTCGCTTTCTGACTCTCTTTGTCTCTCTCTCTCTCTTTGTCTCTATTCGCTAAAATGAATAATTAGGCTTCCCAGAGACAAACCATATGTTAACATGTCAAAGACAGCTTCATGGATAAATCGTGGATGAATCATGGATTCATTCAAACCTTGTGTTGGAGAGGCACCATTTACTTGATTGATTTAGATAGAGTTCAGACTTTTTGAACTCCATCAAAGGCGACGGCCATGCAGGCATTACATCATAAATGTAGATCAGCTCTTTCATGAGTTAGTCTCGTGCTATACTTCATACACTTGCATGTGTGGTAAGTCTACTGTAATGCCATTTTTTTCTGAATCCACTTTCACAAACACACGTAAAAACGCCATTGAGTTGTATGACGTGATATGAAAAATATTTAAATATTCACATATAAAGCAATGGGTAAACCTCTTTCCTCTCCTCAAAACATTTACTATTTATCACATGGGACATCCTGGTCAAATAAAGGTTCAATTAAATTGAAAAAATGCATTAAACCTGTGAGGGCTAACATCAACAACTGCGTCACAGAAAAGTAATGAAACGATTACAGGACTCCTCCATTAGATTGAAAATAATAACTTGTTTTGGAGTTTCGCTCTTTAGAATGGGTGGAAGATTGAATGAAGAATGCTCCTCGGGGATTGGCTAAAATGTTTGGTGCTTTGGTTTTCTAGGGAATGTATTGCGTGGGCAGAGAAGGTAAGAGTGTTTAGGGTGTAGGGGGAGGACGATTAGCCACTCCAGGTTTGGCTGTGTGGCCCTATCTGTGCATGAGACATACCACCACCTCCTATAATGGGCCTTATTAGGATAATGGTGGTAGTTACAAGACCTTGTCTTGCAGGTAATTCTATCAATCTCCATGGTGAATAGAATTCTGCCAGCAAGTGTTTTTGTGAGAGGAAATGGCAGAATGTGGAAATGACAGACTGCTTACGTTTGCTTACCCTAATCTACAATGCAAAAGACATAAACAACCATTATAGGAAGCATATCAAAACCTTGTGCTCAGACCCTTGAACATATCAAACCCTTGTGCTCAAAACTTAATCATGATTAAATAGTCATTTGGATAGCTTGTCAGGTTGGCAAGCACACTGATAACTGTCAGCTTGAATACTCAGCCTTGTTGGGTAATCAATTGTTAGCCAAAAGTGTCCAATGGACTAGCCATCTTATTTTATACTGTTGGCTAGCCTATTGGAAGGTTTGACCTAGCACAATGTGTTCTGTTTCTTAGTTTGTCTGTTTGGTTTGAGGGACTATCAATTTGACATAAGCTCAGGCTAACTTGTTTAGCACTGAGCATTGTTTGCGATGCTAATGATGCTAATGGTGTTGTTTTTGTCTGTCCACAGGAGGGCGCTGTGGTGGCACTGTTTAAGATCTGCCGGCAGGACTGCTTCAGCGACCTCTACGCACATGCCCTGAGGACGGTCGCCTCCATATGTTGCGTGGAGGAGGGCATCAACCAGCTAGAGAAGGTACTGTAGTGCAGAGTTTAAACATGTAGACACTAGCGCACACACACATTCAGAGGTTGGTACTCACCGATGTGGGCAGTGGAATATGTCCTGCATGCACTCCAGAAAGCTGCCCAGGTGCTGGGTGGAGGTGTGGTTGGACACCACTACTGGTGTCTGATACACAAACAAAAGGATTTACACAGAAACATATGGATGCAGATACAAACTGACACACATACAGTACCAGTTAGAGGTCGACCGATTAATCGGAATGGCCGATTAATTAGGGCCGATTTCAAGTTTTTATAACAATTGATAATCGATATTTTTGGACACCGATTTGCCGATTATTATTTTTTTTATACACCTTTATTTAACTAGGCAAGTCAGATTTTCAATGACGGCCTAGGAACGGGGGTTAACTGCCTTGTTCAGGGGCAGAACAACAGATTTTTACCTTGTCACCTCGGGGATTCGTTTTTGCAACCTTCCGGTTACTAGTCCAATGCTCTAACCACCTGCCTTACATTGCACTGCACGAGGAGCCTGCGTGGCAGGCTGACTACCTGTTACGCGAGGGCAGCAAGAAGCCAAGGTAAGTTGCTAGCTAGCATTAAACTTATCTTATAAAAAACTATCAATCTTAACATAATCACTAGTTAAACTAGTAATATCATCAACCATGTGTAGTTATCTAACGTGTCCTGCGTTGCATATAATCGATGCGGTGCCTGTTAATTTCTCATCGAATCACAGCCTACTTTGACAAACGGGTGATGATTTAACAAGCGCATTTGCAAAAAAAGCACTGCCGTTGCACCAATGTACCCAACCATAAACATCAATGCCTTTCTTTAAAATCAATACACAAGTATATATTTTTAAACCTGCATATTTAGTTAATATTGCCTGCTAACTTGAATTTCTTATAACTAGGGATGTGACGTTGTGTTACTTCTCTTGTGTTCCGTGCAAGCAGTCAGGGTATATACAGCAGTTTGGGCCGCCTGGCTCATTGTGAACTGTGTGAAGTCCATTTATTCCTAACAAAGGCCATAATTAATTTGCCAGAATTGTACATAATTATGACATAACATTGAAGATTGTGCAATGTAACAGGAATATTTAGACTTAGGGACGCCACCCGTTAGATAAAATACGGAACGGTTCTGTATTTCACTGAAATAATAAATGTTTCATTTTCGAAATGATCGTTTCCGGATTCAACCATATTAATGACCAAAGGCTCATATTTCTGTGTGTTATTATGTTATAATTAAGTCTATGATTTAATATTTGATAGAGCAGTCTGACTGAGCGATGGTAGGCAGCAGCAGGCTCGTAAGCATTCATTCAAACATTCATTTGCCAGCAGCTCTTCGCAATTCTTCAAGCATTGCGCTGTTTATGACTTCAACCCCCGAGATTAGGCTTTTGTAACCGATGTGAAATGGCTAGCTAGTTAGCAGGGTGCGCGCTAATAGCGTTTCAAACGTCACTCGCTCTGAGACTTGGAGTAGTTGTTCCCCTTGCTCTACATGGGTAATGCTGCTTCGAGGGTGGCTGCTGTCGATGTGTTCCTGGTTCGAGCCCAGGTAGGAGCGAGGAGAGGGACGGAAGCTATACTGTTACACTGGCAATACTAAAGTGCCTATAAGAACATCCAATAGTCAAAGGTATATGAAATACAAATCATATAGAGAGAAATAGTCCTATAATTCCTATAATAACTACAACCTAAAACTTGTTACCTGGGAATATTGAAGACTCATGTTAAAAGGAACCACCAGCTTTCATATGTTCTCATGTTCTGAGCAAGGAACTTAAACGTTAGCTTTTTTACATGGTACATATTGCACTTTTACTTTCTTCTCCAACACTTTGTTTTTGCATTATTTAAACCAAATTGAACATGTTTCATTATTTATTTGAGGCTAAATTGATAGTATTTATGTATTATATTAAGTTAAAATAAGTGTTCATTCAGTATTGTTGTAATGAATTTTGTAGGAGAAGTATCGGAGTCAGGCGCAGGACACAGGGATGAGTGCAAACAAAACGTTTTACTCAAAAACAATAATCCAACTTCTCCCACAGCAATAAAACATGGTTGGGAGAAACACCTCCAACAACTACAAAACAGGAAACAATCACGGACAAGACAAACAGGAAAGCCAGAGGGTTAAATAATGAACATAATCAGGGAATATGAAACAGGTGTGTAAAATTAAGACAAAACCAAACGAACAGGGAAACATAGATCGGTGGTAACTAGTAAGCTGGTGACGTCGATCGCCGAACGCTGCCCGAACAAGGAGAGGGGCCGACTTCGGTAGAAGTCGTGACAATTGTTGTAATTGTCATTATTACAAATAAATACTTTATTTTTTTATTTAAATCGGCCGATTAAGTTCATTAGAGTTACCAGCCTCAGATATTGCAGCCCTGCTTCACAGAGTTCAGGTAACAAACACATCCCAATATCAACTGTATAGAGGAGTCTGCGTGAATCAGGCCTTGGCCATGGCAAGAAGAGACTTGCTTGGGCCAAGAAACAGGAAATCTGTTCTTTGGTCTGATGAGTCCAAATTTGAGATTTTTGGTTCCAACTGCTGTGTCTTTGTGAGACGCAGAGTAGGTGAATGGATGTTCTCTGCATGTGTAGTTCCCACGTGAAGCATGGAGGAGGAAGTGTGATGTTGTGGGGCTGCTTTGCTGGTGACACTGTCTGTGATTTATTTAGAATTCAAGGCACACTTAACCATCATGGCTACCACAGAATTCTGCAGTGATATGCCATCCCATCTGGTTTGGGCTTAGTGGGACTATCATTTGTTTTTCAACAGGACAATGACCCAGCACACCTCCAGGCTGTGTAAGGGCTATTTGACCAAGAAGGAGAGTGATGGAGTGCTGCATCCGATGACCTCGCCTCCACAATCACCCAACCTCAACCCAATTGAGATGGTTTGGGATGAGTTGGACCGTAGAGTCAAGGAAAAGCAACCAACAAATTGTCAGCATATGTGGTAACTCCTTCAAGACTGTTGGAAAAGCATTCCAGGTGAAGCTGGTTGAGAGAATGCAAAGAGTGTGCAAAGCTGTCATCAAGGCAAAGGGTGGCTTACTTTGAAGAATCTAAAATATAAAGTATATTTTGATTTGTTTAACACTTTTTTGATTACTAAATGATTCCATATGTGTTATCTCCTAGTTTTGATGTCTTCAGTATTATTTTACAATGTAGAAAATAGTAAAAATAAAGAAAAACCCTTGAGGTGTGTCCAAACTTTTGACTGGTACTGTACATCCATACACTAAAACGTTTGTACTAATAAGCAGCAGACGATAGGCAGACAGGCAGACCAGACAGTCAGACCAGACAGACAGGCTGAGAGACAGACAGACACAGACTTCTTTCCATTGGTCTGCTGGAGTGAGAGTGTCGGTGGGAGATGTTTAGTCTCCCTGTGGGCAGGTATAATGCTCCTCTAATACACACTGGGACTGTAGGCCTCACATATGCATGGCATATTTTCACAGGGGCGCAAGTTTATTTTCACAGGTGAAAACATGCTAACAATGAGAGTAGCGGGAGACTTGGCCACGTGAGCGATGCTCGCTGATCAGGAGCTCACAGATACCGTACAAAGGAGCGTTTATTTCACTGCTCACCATGGGCTCTTTGCAGGTTGATTTATGTAACGTTGCGTTTCAATTTGCTCTGCAAGCAAGAATTTTAGGTTGGTAAGAGACCACTGGACCTAGACACAGTTGACGGATAAATGTGTGCGTGTGGTGTGTGTGTGTTTGAGTGCGTAGCGTGCACGCCTGCAAGTTCTCGCGCTTTTCGACCTATATAAACAGTCTTTTCTGTGTTTTTTCCCTTCTTTTGAGAATAAACAAAAAACACAAAGTATCTCAACCCAATGGCAGCCATGAAAGACAAATACAATCCCATTCACTGATTAATGATGCCACACCGGCGTCTGTGTTTGCTCAAAGAGCAGCTTGGAGAACAGAGGCAGTCAGGTGTAGAAACGCCAGACAGAACAAGAACGACAATGGGCCCCAGATTAGATCCAATGCCTCCGGGGGGGGAACTGTTGCTGAAGTTGATGCTACGAACCGAACGCAAGCCATCGCTCAGCCGCGACAACCACACCTGTCGCAGTTGCCGGGTGATGGAGAAAAGGGACTGATTCCCACCTTTTATCTCATTGGTTGGAAACTGTTTGTTTACGTCTGTTGGGGCATGTGGTTAAAACAGTAAGGGCTCGATTCAATAGGTATCGTGGAAGTTCAGCGTTACAGCTTGATTGAAAATTAAAGGCAATGTTTCCCGCGTTAGCGGAGACTGCATTCACGGTAAACACTGCATATGTCGGCTCAATCGGAAATGACTTCATCATTTCTGTTGCGCAATCTGTAATGTTTCAGCGATACAGATTAAATAGAGCCCTAAAATATCACAAATGATCACGATGAAGTTTAACCTCCATGGTCGTGGAGCTTGGTTGAATGTCTACTGCACTAGGAGACAAAATTCACACTGACAAAAAGTACATAGTATTTGGGCAGCTTAACTTCAGTACAAAGTTATTATATATGCCCCTTTCAAAAAGTAGGTAGTAGACATTTGTTATTAGGCTACAAAACTGTCATAAATCAAGCCATGTGAGTGTCTTCTTCCTTCCGATGAGGAACAATTTTAGGAAGAGACCCGGAGTAGACCGGGGGCAAAATGTGAATGAGAAGTTCATCTCAGTGCAGAATATTGCTGAGAAAGACGGGAGTTTGAGGTGGATTGTTCTGCGTCAATGGGCACACTGGTGACGGATTAGGAGCCAGAAATATGGAGTTGTCCTATCGTGAAGCTCATAGTGATGGTCTTCAGGAAATGACTCTGACAGGTGAATCTGTGATGGATAGTTTGTATGAGCTCACTCAAACAATTCTACTCAAGCTGAGATATAAAAGCAAAAAGTGGCAATTATTTCAATGTTTTTCTGTTTGCGTGCTCTGTATTGTAATTTGTTCGCTACTCTTACAGACTAGACCGTCAAATTCTTCAAAGGGCAGAGTTATACAGGTTATTTGTTTTAAGGTAATATCTGTGCTAATATTAATAAAAATACACATTTTCTTCCACAGTATATTTGGGCACTAATATATGCTAGGTCACTGGCACCACTGCTCAAAGACGCAAGGTCAAAAAAGTTTAGTGTAGCAGTGGGAAGTGTACCAGAGTTTTGTCTGTACAACATTGCCACCATGTGGATAAAGATTTTATTTCCAAACCTGGATGAAAAAGTCCACTGTATAGACAGACACTCCTCATTCGACTCAACTTCCTTGGGTTGACTCGCACTCTCTCTCTCTCTCTCTCTCACACACACACACACACACACACACACACACACACACACACACACACACACACACACACACACACACACACACACACACACACACAAACATGCTATGTATGTCTCTTAGTTTGCCTACCCCTACCACACAACACACACGCATACATACACATACCCACCCACAACCCTTGGCCACCTTAAACAATGTCCAATCAGAATTAAGATAAAAGCAGGGCAAAAACATCCAGATACATTTTGGGGAGGATCTTAGAGCACCTGATATTCCCAGGCGGTCTCCTTCCAGCAGTGGTGGAAAAAGTAACACATTTACATACTTGAGTAAAAGTAAAGATACCTTTATAGAAAATGACTCAAGTAAAAGTGAAAGTCATCCAGTAAAATAGCACTTGAGTAAAAGTCTAGAAGTATTTGGTTTTAAATATACTTAAGTATCAAAAGTAAAAGTATAAATCCTTTCAAATTGCTTATATTAAGCAAACTAGACGGCACCGTTTTATTTATTTTTTATTACAGATAGCCGGGGGCACACTCCAACACTTTGACACCATTTACAAATGAAGCATTTGTATTTAGTGAGTCCGCCAGATCAGAGGCAGTAGGTATGGCCATGGGTTTTCCCTTGATAAGTGTGTGAATTGGACCATTTTTCTGTCCTGCTAACCATTCAAAATGTAACAAGTACTTTCAGGTGTCAGGAATGTAGTGAAGTAAAAGTTTTTTTTATTGCAATTCCCCTTTTCACCCTACATTTGTATCAGAAGTCTGATGGAACTATGTTGTGATAAGAGTGTCAGCTAAATGACCAAAATGTAAACATTAATACTTTCAAAGCATGCTGGATATTATTCTAATGACCTCCGTCGTCGAAACAAGGCCAAATGCATGTACAGTGCATTCAGAAAGTATTCAGACCCCTTGAGTTTTTCCAAATTTTGTAACGTTACAGCCTTATTCTAAAAAAAAAATATATATATTATATCTACACACAATACCCCATAATTGCAAAGAAAAACAGGTTAAGCATTTTTGCAAATGTATATAAATCAAAAAACGTAACTATCACATTTACATAAGTATTTAGACCCTTTAATTAGTACTTCCTTGAAGCACCTTTGCCAGCGATTACAGCCTTGAGTCTTCTTGGATATGATGCTCTAAGCTTGGCACACCTGTATTTGGGGAGTTTCGCCCGTTCTTCACTGCAAATCCTCTCAAGCTCTGTCAGGTTGGATGGGGAGCGTCGCTGCACAGCTATTTTCCAGTCTCTCCAGAGGTGTTTGATCTGGTTCAAAACTCTGGCTGACACACTCAAGGACATTCAGAGACTTGTCTCAAAACAACTCCTGCGTTGTCTTGGCTGTGTGCTTAGGGTCATTGTCCTGTTGGAAGCTGAACCTTCGTCCCAGTCTGAGGTCCTGAGCGCTCTGGAGCAGGTTTTTATGAAGGATGTCTCTGTACTTTGCTTCGTTCATCTTTCCCTCGATTATGACTAGTCTACCAGTCCTTAACGCTGAAAAACATCCCCACAGCATGAAGCTGCCACCACCATGCTTCACCATAGGGATGGTGCCAGGTTTCATCCAGACGTGACGCTTTGCATTCAAGCCAAAGAGTTCAATCTTGGTTTCATCAGACCAGATAATCTTGTTTCTCATTGTCGGGAGAGTCCTTTAGGTGCCTTTTGGCAAACTCCAAGCAGGCTGTCATGTGCCTTTTACTGAGGAGTGGCTTCAGTCTGGCCAATCTACCATAAAGACCTGATTGGTGGAGTGCTGCAGAGGTTATTGTCCTTCTGGAAGCTTCTCAGAGGAAGAGGAACTCTGGAGCTCTGCCAGAATGACAATTCGGGTTCATGGTCACCTCCCTGACCAACACCCTTCTCCCCAGATTGCTCAGTTTGGCTGGGCGGCCAGCTCTAGGAAGAGTCTTGGTGGTTCCAACTTCTTCCATATAAGAATGATGAAGGGCACTGTGTTCTTGGAGATCTTCAATGCTGCAGAAATGTTTTGGTACCCTTTCCCAGATCTGGGCCTCGACACAATCCTGTCTCGGAGCTCTATGGACAATTCCTTCAACCTCATGGCTTGGTTTTTGGTCTGACATGCTCTGTCAACTGTGGGACCTTATATAGGGGCGGCAGGTATCCTAGTGGTTAGAGCATTGGACTAGTAACCGGAAGGTTGCAAGATCAAATTCCCGAGCTGACAAGGTAAAAATCTGTCGTTCTGCCCCTGAACAAGGCAGTTAACCCACTGTTTCTAGGCCGTCATTGAACATGAGAATTTGTTCTTAACTGACTTGCCTAGTTAAATAAAGGTAAAATAAATATAGACAGGTGTGTGTGTGTGTTTCCAAATCATGTCCAATCAATTTAATTTACCACAGGTGGACTCCAATCAAGTTGTAGAAACATCTCAAGGATGATCAATGGAAACAGGATCAACCTGAGCTCAATTTTGAGTCTCATAGCAAAGGGTCTGAATACTTATGTAAATAAGGTATTTCTGTTTTTTATAAATTTGAAAACATTACTAAAAACCTTTGTCATTATGGGGTATTGTGTGTACAATTTTTAAATACATTTTAGAATAAGGCTGTAACGTAACAAAATGTGGAAACTTCAAAGGGTCTGAATACTTTCCGAATGCATTGTATGTAGGGCTTAAAAATGATAGAAGAGTTGACCATGGAAAATACAATATGTGGGTATGGGGCTAGGCTAATGTGTGTGTGTGGAATGTGTTATGTACTGAATTCCCTCAGATAAAGTTTGATGCAGTGTAGTAAAGTACTTAAGTAAAAATACTTTAAATCACTACATAAGTAGTTTTATGGGGTATCTGTACTTTACAATTTATATTTTTGACAACTTTAACTTTTACTTCACTAAATTCCTAAAGAAAATCATATACTTTTTACTCCATACATTTTCCTTGACTCCCAAAAATGTTGAATGCTTAGCAGGACCGGAAAATGGTGCAATTGACACGCTTATCAAGAGAACATCCCTGGTCATCCCTACTGCCATCTGGCGGACTCACTAAACACACATGCTTCATTTGTAAATTATGTCTGAGTGTTGGAGTGTGCCTCTGTCTATCCATAAAAAAAACAATAAACTAAAACAATGGTGCCGCCTGGTTGGCTTAATATAAGGAATTTGAAATTATTTATACTTGTACTTTTGATACTTAAGTATATTTTAGCAATTACATGTAATTTGATACTTAAGTAGTATTTTACTGGGTGACTTTCACTTTTACGCGAGTTCTTATCTATTACATTTACTCAAGTATGACAATTGGGTACTTTTTCCACCACTGGTTTGATGCCACTGAACCAGTTGCTACGTTGTCGTGTTATCCTTATGTTTAGCATGAGGAGATTTGACATAACAGAATGTGCTTGTCGTTGCGTGTAATGTGTCAATCCTTCTATACTCTAGGTGGATGGGATCCTGTGCCTGGCTGACATCCTGACCGATGAGAACAGTGCTGAGGCGGCGAGGGCTGAGGCAGCGGCGGTGGTGGCCCAGATCACCTCGCCTCACCACACCTCCACCCAGCACTTGGGCAGCTTCTTAGAGAGCATGCAGGACATCGTCACCGCCCTCATCCGTGAGTTGCTGTACTTGGTTGCTGTACTTCAGGGATTTGATATGGCCACAGGTCCTTGAGCTAGATCATTATTCATTCTGAAACACTTTAAAGGCCCACGCTTTAATACGAAAAACAAAAGAACGGCAGCTAACTTTGTTCTGGGATGGGGCTGCGGAAATGTGACCACTCTCAAATTCATAGACGGAGCTATGAATGTAAGGTCAAGATGAGGTTGAGATGATTTCCGGAGATAAACGTGTGCATGTGTTTCTTCCAGAGTTGTGCGAGAGTGCCTCCTGTGGTGAGGTCTTCCTCCTGGCGTCTGCTGCCCTTGCCAACATCACTTTCTTCGACAGCATGGCCTGTGAGATCCTCCTTCAGCTCAACGCCATCCACATCCTCTTCCAGTCCTGCAAAGACCGCCAAAGAGTGGATACTCCCTACTCTAAAGATCAGGTAGAAGACACACTGATCCATAGCTAAAATGTGTTGAGCGTGGTCAAATCTCTGGTGTAACATGCCCTATTGACTGTGGTCCTTTTTAGGTGGTGACCATCTTGGCAAACCTCTCTGTTTTGGAGCAGTCTTCATCTGAAGTCCTGCAAGAGAAGGGTATGCAAAAAAACTATGTTTTTACTAGTATTTGATATCTCAAGTTTCAAGTT
Source organism: Salmo salar (assembly GCF_965601325.2). Lineage (NCBI taxonomy): Eukaryota > Metazoa > Chordata > Actinopteri > Salmoniformes > Salmonidae > Salmo > Salmo salar. The sequence continues at coordinate 76,611,962 of NC_138300.1, read as the reverse complement.
TTATTAGTAATATGTCCAGGATACACATGGTATATACAGTTCAATGGAATGTTTACTTGCAGGTTCCTTCTCATCAATGCTACAACAATAAGAAATAATAAAATATAAGAATATGAACATTTAGTAAATGGCTCAGTAGAACAGAATAAACGTTTTAGCATAAGTATAATACAGGAAGGCACTGAATGAGGATGACTTCACAATTGACATCTCCACACGTGTGTTCACTGGTCATGATGGAGAAATTGATTAATATCAAAGAATGCTATCAAAATTATTGCAGATAAATGACAGAATCACACAGGACAGCTAAAGGGAAAAACCCATCCATTGTATTGCAGTTAAAATCCTCAAGATGGCAACGTAAACCCACATTTTTGTCATGTTGCCTGCTTCTTCAACCCTATTAGTTTGTCGTCTGACCTGTTGTTGTTTATGTTTTGTATTGAGCCCCTGCCTCTGTGTTTATCTATTTTTTCATATTCTGTGTGTTTTGTATCTATGTCCTCTTACGGCAGGGCCAGCCCGCCCATGAGGTAGGATTAGGCGGCCGCCTATTGTGGCAAATTGACAAGGGCGGTATTTTCCAAGTTAATTGACAAAGACGCACCTCTAACAACACATAAAACCTCACATAATTCTGCCCCAAAACAATTTCTCTCAACCAGTGGCATTTGGGTTTTTGGTGAGCGCCGATGCTGCCCTGTGATAAGCAGTGCACACTTTATTTCATGCACGTTACCTCCGATCAAATAACCTAAATAGTGCACAAACAGGTCAAAGTAAAATGGACAAAATGGAATGGACAATGAAGATACTCTACAACTGCTGTCTAGGAGTTTCAACTCATGGGCTAAATTGTCATGAATCAGTGGTTTCAAGTTTGTATCCATCATTTTTTTACGAGCTGATCATAGCGAAAAAGAAAATACTTCTGCATTTCCCTCTGTGTAAACATTGCAAATAAGCTCAGGATAATTCCTGATAAAGTTTGGTAACTGATATTCAGAGCTTAAATAGCCAAATTGATTAGTCTCAGAAATCAGGAATAATAAAGCCAATGCAACGGCCTGTTTTACAAATGGTGGGCCTACCACATGGATGGCCATTCATAAAATTCCATTGTGGGCTGATACTGTAGGATACACCCCAGTAAGCACGGACTGATGTCTTTCTTTGGTCCTGTCTGGACATCTTTTTTTTGTGTTTTACAAACGGTAAGCCTACCATGTGTATGGGCATTTATAAAATTCCATTGTAGTGGAATTTTTTTTCTTCTCCATTGTACTGTAGGCTACACCCCAGTAAACACAGGCTGACGCCGACATCTTTTTTTTGGTCCTGTCCAGACATCTTTTTTTGGCCCAAACATACACATCAATGTTTGGTTCAGATTTGGTCCAGTCTGGACCGGCCTTGAATTGGTCCAAAAAAGACATCTATAAATTACAGATTTTCAACTTTCCTTCAGAACTGAAAAATTATCCTGTTTTCAACATCCGGAAAATACGTATTTTCAATGTCTGGAAAATACGTATTTTCACCTTTTGTTTAGAACCTAAAATGAACCTAACTTCAACGTCTGAAAAATATACTGAACAAAAATATGAACGCAACATGTAAAGTGTTGGTCCCTTGTTTCATGAGCTGAAATAAAAGATCCCAGAAATGTTCTATATGCACAAAAAGCATATTTCTCTCACATTTTGTGCACAAATTTGTTGACATCCCTATTAGTGAGCATTTCTCATTTGCCAAGATAATCCATCCACCTGACAGGTGTGGCATATCAAGAAGCTGATTAAACAGCATGATCATTACACAGGTGCACATTGTGCTGGGGACAAAAGGCCACTCTAAAATGTGCAGTTTTAAATGCCTTTTCAACATACTTTTGCTTACTGGGACTATTCTAGATTTGCAGGGTATAGGAGGGCTACAATTTTTTGGCCTTGTCTACGGCGGGAGAACGGCCAGTAGCGGGCATGGTCTACGGCAGGGCCCCCAAGTTTTCTGAGCCAAAAACAATGTATACACTTTTTTTATTTTATTGTTGGACATAAAATACTGTAAAAACCCCAGGAAATCAGCTCCAAGTGATTTTAATTTAAGAAATCTGTTCCCAAGTATTACCACGCATAATAGAGACATGGGATCGTATACAAATGTAAACAAGGTTTGAAATGATTATGTTTTAGTCAAACATATCTGTTTGGGCTTCTTGCGGTGAATTTGCAGTCTACAAATTATTTGTAATTATGTTCATGCCCCCCGACCATCCGCTCAAGGAAAGAATCTGCCCGCGGTTGAATTTAGTTGATGATCCCTGGTCTACGGCCTCTGACTGTCTGTGTTGTGTGTCTACGTACTCTGACTGTGTCTCTGTTGTTTGCTAGGTATTGAGAGACTGCTCCAGCTGCTGGGCGAGAAGCCATCCTCCTCCAGTCCATCGGAGGGTGCGGCATGCGAGCGGGTCCAGCAGAAAGCCGCTGTCACACTGGCCCGTCTGAGCAGAGACCCGGACGTGGCCCAAACAGCCATCCAGCTGCGAGGTATAGGCCATTGCTCTGGGGTCAAGTTTCCCCTAGGTACAGATCTAAGATTAGCTTCCCTCCCCCAATCCTACATTTCACAATTAGTGGGGAAAATGCTAAACTGATTCAAGATTAGTGTTTAGAGGCAACATCCCCCTAATTCATAGGCCATCGGCTTCTCTGCTACTTAAGCGTATAGCATTTAGACTCTCAACTGCTGTTTTGGCCTTTTACTTTTTATTTGCATTCAAGATCTCGACTGGGATGACCCCACTTTTGAGACATTTTGGTGTGATGTGTCCAACTCGCAACAGAAGTTCCCTCTAGGGGGGATATCTATTTATAAGAACTGATTTTACTAGAGGAAATTCTTACCTTTGAAGCCTTTTTTGGCTCTCTTAGGGCTCGATTCGGTATAGCGTGATTCAAATTTAAAATCAAAGCAAATCAAATTACATTTTATTGGTCACATACACATGGTTAGCAGATGTTAATGCGAGTGTAGCGAAATGGTTGTGCTTCTGGTTCCGACAGTACAGTAATATCTAACAAGTAATCTAACAATTCCACAACAACTACCTAATACACACAAATCTAAAGAGATTAACCTCTCTAGGCTAGGCGGGACGAATTCGTCCCACCTACGTAACAGCCACGGCTATCCTGTGGCGCGATTTTCAAAACCTTCAAAATCCTATTACTTCAATTTCTCAAACATATGACTATTTTACAGCCATTTAAAGATAAGACTCTCGTTAATCTAACCACACTGTCCGATTTCAAAAAGGCTTTACAACGAAAGCAAAACATTAGATTATGTCAGCAGAGTACCAAGCCAGAAATAATCAGACACCCATTTTTCAAGCCAGCATATAATGTCACCAAAACCCAGAAGACAGCTAAATGCAGCACTCACCTTTGATGATCTTCATCAGATGACAACCCTAGGACATTATGTTATACAATACATGCATGTTTTGTTCAATCAAGTTCATATTTATATCAAAAACCAGCTTTTTACATTAGCATGTGACGTTCAGAACTAGCATACCCCCCGCAAACTTCCGGGGAATTCGCTAACATTTTACTAAATTACTCACGATAAACGTTCACAAAAAGCATAACAATTATTTTAAGAATTATAGATACAGACCTCCTCTATGCACTCGATATGTCCGATTTTAAAATAGCTTTTTGGTGAAAGCACATTTTGCAACATTCTAAGTACATAGCCCAGGCATCACGGGCTCGCTATTTAGACACCCGGCAAGTTTAGCACTCACCATAATCATATTTACTATTATAAAAATTTCATTACCTTTTGTTGTCTTCGTCAGAATACACACCCAGGACAGCTACTTCAATAACAAATGTTGGTTTGGTCCAAAATAATCCATCGTTATATCCGAATAGCGGCGTTTTGTTCGTGCGTTCCAGACACTATCCGAAATAGTAAAGAAGTGTCACGCGCTTGGCGCAATTCGTGACAATAAAATTCTAAGTATTCCATGACCGTACTTCGAAGCATGTCAACCGCTGTTTAAAATCAATTTTTACGACATTTTTCTCGTAGAAAAGCGATAATATTCCGACAGGGAATCTCCTTTTCGGCAAACAGAGGAAAAAATCCCAAAGGCGGGGGCGGTCGGGGTCACGCGCATAAGCTAGTGTCTCTTGATGGGCCACTTGAGAAAGGCGATAATGTGTTTCAGCCTGGGGCTGGAATGACAACATTCTGTTTTTTCCCGGGCTCTGAGCGCCTATGGACGACGTGGGAAGTGTCACGTTAGAGCAGAGATCCTTAGTAAATGATAGAGATGGAAAAGAAGTTCAACAAATGGTCAGACAGGCCACTTCCTGTAAAGGAATCTCTCAGGTTTTGACCTGCCATTTGAGTTCTGTTATACTCACAGACACCATTCAAACAGTTTTAGAAAATTTAGGGTGTTTTCTATCCATATGTAATAAGTATATGCATATTCTAGTTACTGAGTAGGAGTGGTAACCAGATTAAATCGGGCATGTTTTTTATCCAGCCGTGTCAATGCTGCCCCCTAGCCCTAACAGGCTAAATAAGAATATGTACATATAAATATATGGATGAGCGATGGTCGAGCGGCATAGGCAAGATGCAATAGATGTTATAAGATACAGTATATACATATGAGTAATGTAAGATATTGTGGCAGACGGCAGGGAGAGGTGAGGGGAGTAGTGATTGAAGGGAGATACCTTGCAGCCCGCTGGCTGTGGTAGATGGACTTCCTGCCCCAACGAGGAGAGCCTGTGGATCATTAAGCCAGGGAGTGCTTGGGGATAAAAGAGGAAGCGGCCTGCACAAAGGTGCAGAGAAAGGAGAGGGAAGCGTATGTTATGAAGAGTGTGAGAAGTGTGTGATTACCTGTTGTGACCTGGACTGTCTGATTACCTCCACTGTGTACCGAACCGGTTTGGCTGGGGACCTGAGATTTAGGATTACCCCTGGAGAACAGAACGGACAATGAAAATGGATTGTGGACTGTGAAATGGTTGGTGAATTCCCCCCTTTTCCCCAGTGTGCAAAACTCCCTAATAAACTCCACATTTGCATTCTAGTTGTGCTCCTTGTGCGTGTTTGGTTATTGAACTTGGTGATGTGGAAACCCCACATCGTTGAACCTGCTATATGTGGTGGAGAATGCAGGCAACCCAAACCAAACCCAATAACTAAACAGACACAGAGCACAATGGAAGCATTGGTGAAAGAGCTGGTGGTGGTGAACATAGCCCTTTGAGGCTTACCTCGAAGGTTTGGAGAGGATGGCGGAGAGCAATGGCCCCATGAGCAATGGGCCAGCCGGCTAGCACCCTTCCAGTCAGGCATGGCACAGAAGACCTATCAGGATCTGACGGCTGACCAGGAGACACATTGCGAGGGGCTGAAAAAGCAAATTATGCGCCGGTATGGTTACACCCTGATTAGCAGGGCACAAAGATTCTATGATTGGGCGTATGATCCTACAGCATTCCCCCGATCATAAATGCATGATCTAATTAGACTGGCCAAGAGCTGGCTAACTGCTGAACCACTAATGCTCACGCCCATTGAGAAAGTGGTCATAGATACATTTCTATGCTCTCTCCTGTTCAAAGCTAAAAGGTTAGCAAGCCAAGCTAACCCGCAGAGCGCAGATCAGCTGGTGGAACTGTTGAAGGGACAACAGGTGGTTTTGGAGTTCCTGCACAGCGGACAATCACGGAAGGCGGAACCCTCCACTCGCCTGAAGGAGCGGAGGACCACGCCAGGACCCCGGCCAAGGATGGAGGGGACAACAACAGCCAACTCCCCGAGACAACGCGCTTACTGGACAGCAGGAAATGTCCTTCGGCCTCAGGGACAACGGCAAAGGGACAACACATGGGGCCAGTGGGAGTCGTCCCGAACCTGCCTGTGCCGGTCCTTATTGGGAGGGATTTCCCGATGTTCCACCAACCGTGTACCAGTATGTCCGGAGACGTGAGGAACTGAGGGAACCAGAAGCCCGGAGAGGTGGGAGGGATGCCAGAAGGAGGGATGCCCAGATGTGTGGATTCCAGGAAGTGGAGGGGGTAATTCAAATCACCAACCCCCATTTTTCTATAAAGAAGTTGCTATATCAGGTTGTGAAGAATGACGAATGTATGTTGTTGTTGTTGTTGGTGCCCCATCCCTTTGTACCATCTGTCCTGCAGTTGGCGCACTCCCACCTTCTTGGGGCTCACCTAGGGGTGGAGAAAACCTTAGACAGGATCAAGGCACGATTTTATTGGCCGGGGGTGAAGAGAGCAGTGGAAGATTACTGCCACAGTTGCCCAGAGTGCCAGCAGGTGGCGCCTAAACTCCACTTTCGATGCTCCTTAATTCCCCCACCTATTATTTCAGTCCGTTTTCAGCAGGATCGCAATGGATCTCGTGGGACCTCTACCCAAGAGCAACCGAAGGCACCAATACATCCTAGTGATTCTGGAATATGCCACCAGGAACCCGGAAGACATTCCCCTGCGCACTATGGCCACCAAGGGAATCGCACGTGAGTTGTTTATGCTGTTCTCCCGAGTAGGCATCCCCGACGAGATATTGACCGACCAGGGCACCCCGTTCATGTCGCGAATCATGAAGGATCTATGCAAACTAATGAAAATAACCCAGTTGCACACCTCAGTGTATCACCAGCAGACCGATGGGTTGGTGGAACAATTCAATCGAACCCTGAAGCAGATGCAAAAGAAGGTGATGGAGGCAGACAGAAAGAATTGGGACCAGCTGCTACCCTACCTGATGTTCTCGATCCAAGGGGGAGCAGCTGAACCAAGTACAGAAGCAGGAGCTGAGGGAGTTGGTCGGCCGGAACCAGGATGTGTTCTCCAGTGACCCAGGACACACCAATCTGGTAAAGCACAGCATCATCCCCGAACCCGGGAAAAAGGTGAAGTTGCGACCCTACCGCATACCGGAAGCAAGGAGAGAGGCTGTCAAGACCGAGGTAAAAACAATGTTAAAAGCTGATATAATCGAATAGTGAGTGGTGCAGCCCCATAGTGTTGGTGCCGAAACCAGACGGCACCATTCGCTTCTGTAATGATTTTAGAAAGGTAAATGAACTCTCAAAGTTCGACGCCTACCCCATGCTCCGAATTTAGGAATTAATCGAATGGCTAGCGACCGCCCGCTTTATCAGCATGCTCGACCTGACGAAGGGTTATTGGTAGGTGCCCTTAGCTCTCGAGGCACGGGAGAAAACTGCTTTCGCCACCCCTGATGGACTGTTCCACTACAAGAAGCTGCCCTTTGGGCTGCACGGGGCCCCAGCCACCTTCCAGAGGTTGATGGACCAGATTCTCCATCCCCATCGTGAGTATGCGTCAGCCTACATCGATGATATTGTGATCCATGGGAGCAAGTGGGAGACACATCTAAACCAGACGAGCACGGTACTGCAGGCCTTACGGGAGGCGGGGCTAACAGCAAACCCAAAGAAATGTCGGCTTGGCCTGTGGGAGGCTGAGTACTTGGGGTCCTTGTCTGCCCGCCCAGGTGATGAGGACAGAAGAGACGGAAAAAGCCTTCAAGGACCTAAAGGGAGCACTGTGTTCTGGACCTGTGCTGGTGACCCCGGACTTCCCCAAACCACAGGAGGTACAGACTGATGCATCCAAAACAGGGGTGGGTGCCGTCCTATCACAGCTACAAGAAGGTGAGGAACACCCAGTCATGTACATTAGCCGGAAGCTGTTGCCGTGGGAACAAAGATATTCTACTGTGGAGAAAGAATGTCTAGCGATCAAGTGGGCACCTGGTGATGCTGAAATATTACTTATTGGGACGGCACTTCACCCTCGTAATGGACCATGCACCACTAGTTTGGACGTTACAGAATAAGAACACCCCCTGGTTCCTATCCTTACAGCCCTTTGCTTTCTCTGTCGTACACTGATCAGCCGCAGCCCATGGAAATGCTGATGCCCTCTCCAGAAGGGATGCTCTAGGGAACTGGAAGGAGATACCTTGCTTGCTGGCTCCACCACCCGAGCCATATATGGACTTCCTGCCCCAACGAGGCGAGCCTGTGGTTCATTAAGCCAGGGAGTGCTTGGGGATAAAGAACGGAGTGGCCTGCACAACGGGGCAGAGAATGGGAAAGGGTGTGAGGAGAGACAACTAGCTGTCTGATTACCCCCACTGTGTACCGAACCGGTTTGGCTGAGGACTCGAGTTTTAAGATTACCCCTGGAGAATGGAACGGACAACGAGAACGGATTGTGAAATGGTTGGTGAATTCCCCCCTTTTTCCCAAGGTGCCAAACTCCCCATTTGTATTCTAGTTGTGCGTGTTTGGTTATTGAACTTGGTGACGTGGACACCCCACACCCTTGAACCTGCTACAATATGTAAACATTGTTAAAGTGTCATTATTTAAAGTGACTAGTGATCTATTTATTAAAGTGGCCAATGATTTGAGTTTGTATGTAGGCAGCAGCCACTCAATGTTAGTAATTGCTGTTTTAACAGTCTGATGACCTTAACCTCTCTAGGCTAGGCGGGACGAATTCGTCCCACCTACGTAACAGCCACTGCCAGCCTGTGGCGCGATTTTCAAAACCTTAAAAATCCTATTACTTCAATTTCTCAAACATATGACTATTTTACAGCCATTTAAAGACAAGACTCTCGTTAATCTAACCACACTGTCCGATTTCAAAAAGGCTTTACAACGAAAGCAAAACATTAGATTATGTCAGCAGAGTACCAAGCCAGAAATAATCAGACACCCATTTTTCAAGCCAGCATATAATGTCACCAAAACCCAGAAGACAGCTAAATGCAGCACTCACCTTTGATGATCTTCATCAGATGACAACCCTAGGACATTATGTTATACAATACATGCATGTTTTGTTCAATCAAGTTCATATTTATATCAAAAACCAGCTTTTTACATTAGCATGTGACGTTCAGAACTAGCATACCCCCCGCAAACTTCCGGGGAATTCGCTAATATTTTACTAAATTACTCACGATAAACGTTCACAAAAAGCATAACAATTATTTTAAGAATTATAGATACAGACCTCCTCTATGCACTCGATATGTCCGATTTTAAAATAGCTTTTTGGTGAAAGCACATTTTGCAATATTCTAAGTACATAGCCCAGGCATCACGGGCTCGCTATTTAGACACCCGGCAAGTTTAGCACTCACCATAATCATATTTACTATTATAAAAGTTTCATTACCTTTTGTTGTCTTCGTCAGAATACACACCCAGGACTGCTACTTCAATAACAAATGTTGGTTTGGTCCAAAATAATCCATCGTTATATCCAAATAGCGGCGTTTTGTTCGTGCGTTCCAGACACTATCCGAAATAGTAAAGAAGTGTCACGCGCATGGCGCAATTCGTGACAATAAAATTCTAAGTATTCCATTACCGTACTTCGAAGCATGTCAACCGCTGTTTAAAATAAATTTTTACGACATTTTTCTCGTAGAAAAGCGATAATATTCCGACAGGGAATCTCCTTTTCGGCAAACAGAGGAAAAAATCCCAAAGGCGGGGGCGGTCGGGGTCACGCGCATAAGCCAGTGTCTCTTGATCGGCCACTTGAGAAAGGCGATAATGTGTTTCAGCCTGGGGCTGGAATGACGAAATTCAGTTTTTTCCCGGGCTCTGAGAGCCTATGGAAGACGTGGGAAGTGTCACGTTAGAGCAGAGATCCTTAGTAAATGATAGAGATGGAAAAGAAGTTCAACAAATGGTCAGACAGGCCACTTCCTGTAAAGGAATCTCTCAGGTTTTGACCTGCCATTTGAGTTCTGTTATACTCACAGACACCATTCAAACAGTTTTAGAAAATGTAGGGTGTTTTCTATCCATATGTAATAAGTATATGCATATTCTAGTTACTGGGTAGGAGTGGTAACCAGATTAAATCGGGTATGTTTTTTATCCAGCCGTGTCAATGCTGCCCCCTAGCCCTAACAGGTTAAGATCGAAGCTGTTTTTCCAGTCTCTCGGTCCCAGCTTTGATGCACCTGTACTGATCTAGCCTTCTGGATGGTAGTGGGGTGAACAGGCAGTGGCATGGGTGGTTGTTGTCCTTGATGATCTTTTTGGCCTTCCTGTGACATCGGGTGCTGTAGGTGACCTGGAGGGCAGGTAGTTTGCCCCCGGTGATGCGTTGTGCAGACCGCACCGCCCTCTGGAGAGCCTTGCGGTTGAGGGCGGTGCAGTTGCCGTACCAAGCGGTGATACAGCCCAACAGGATGCTTGCAATTGTGCATCTGTAAAAGTTTCAGGTTTTTAGATGACAAGCCAAATTTCTTCAGCCTCCTGAGGTTGAAGAGGCGCTATTGCACCTTCTTCACCACACTCTGTGTGGGTGGACCATTTCAGTTTGTCTGATGTGTATGCTGAGAAACCTGAAGCTTTTCACCTTCTCCACTACTGTCCCATCGATGTGGATAGGAGGGTGCTCCCTCTGCTGTTTCCTGAAGTCCACAATTATCTCCTTTGTTTTGTTGAGTGAGCGGTTGCTTTCCTGACACCACACTCCGAGTGCCCTCACCACCTCCCTGTATGCTGTCTCGTCGTTGTTGGTAATCAAGCCCACTACTGTTGTGTGTGTGTGTGTGGTCTGCAAATTTGATGATTGAGTTGGAGGCGTGCATGGCCACACAGTCATGGGTGAACAGGGAGTACAGGAGGGGGGCTGAGCACGCACCCTTGTGGGGCCCCAAGTAATGTTTATGGAGACTGCATTAAGGATAAACGCTCAATCGGAAATGACCTTAAATTTGAATCGCGCTATACCGTGGATCTCCGGTGATATGGATTGAATCCAGCCCTAAATCACAGTAATCAAAGGAACTTTATGTAGAACAATCTGCAACACAATTGCTAAACTAACCATGGTCTTCCATTTCTCCAGCTGTTCCTCGACTAATCGAACTGTGTCGCTCACCAGCAGAGAGGAACAACAGCGACTCTGTTCTGGTTGCATGTCTGGTATGTATTAGATCTTTGAGTATGTGTTAGTATGATTGTCTGTGTACAATAGTTATATTCCTGAGAATGTGTTTGAACGTGTATTGTATGTACATTTTTAAAGCCTCTGCTATGTATATTTCCCATACACCTGTACTGCACTCTGAAGTAATATCTTTCCAGTGCATAAGTGTACCTAATTACTTAGACGTAAGTAATGAGAGGTTGATGTCCATGGGGCAAAGTAGAAAGACACTGCAGTCCTTGCATCTGAACCAGTCTTCTCATTATAAGGAGATCCCGCTATGTAGCCGGGTATGCTTAAATAGGCACATATCATACATATTCCTGTTCATCCTTTATCATTCAGTCAGCCTGCTCATAATTGATAAGGCCAGATCACAGGCTAGATAAAGAGCTCTTTAGATCTGTGTGTAAGAGTCATAGGCTTAATTAAGACTGCTGGATGGCTCTTGCACATAAGGGCTATCTCCTTCACTGTTTTACAGTGTTTGCTATAATCAAGTCAATTTAATAGGATTTTTTTTTAATCGCTATCGTCAGGGGTAAAATTGAGATATTGTAGGACTTGAACCAGCCTTCAAAGAGGGTTGGCATTCAGAGATAATGTTGTTAACTGATATGTAAATATGTGGTATTCCCCTGCTGCAGAACTGTAATTTTGTTTCATACTGCCATGCTCCCTCTTGTTTTAATACAAAATACTGAAGCAGTCATGCACTGCAGTCAGTCAATCCTCAGCCCATCAGCAAGTAGCTGAAGTATTTACAGTGTCTTCGGAAAGTATTCAGACCCCTTGACATTTTCCACATTTTGTTAGGTTACAGCCTTTTCCCTCATCAATCTACACACAATACCCCATAATGACAAAGCAAAAACGGGTTTTAGAAATGTTTGCTAATATCACATTTACATAGGTATTCAGACCCTTTACTCAGTATGACGGTACAAGCTTGGCACACCTGTATTTGGGGAGTTTCTCCCATTCTTCTCTGCAGATGCTCTCAAGCTCTGTCAGCTATTTTCAGGTCTGTCCAGAGATGATAGATCGGGGGCAAGTCTGGGCTCTGGCTGGGCCACTCAAGGACATTCAGAGACTTGTCCTGAAGCCACTCCTGCGTTGTCTTGGCTGTGTGCTTAGGGTCGTTGACCTGTTGGAAGGTGAGTCTTTGCCCCAGTCTGAGGTCCTGAGTGCTCTGGAGCAGATTTTCATCAAGGATATCTCTGTACTTTGCTCCGTTCATTTTTGCCTCGATCCTGACTAGTCTCCCAGTCCCTGCTGCTGAAAAACATCCCCACAGCATGATGCAGGGATGGTGCCTGGTTTCCTCCAGACGTGACACTTGGCATTCAGGCCAAAGAGTTCAATTTTGGTTTTATCAGAGAATCTTGTTTCTCATGGTCTGAGAGTCTTTACACGGAACCCAAACCAGCTGCGCGCGTGCGCCATCGTGCATAAATGTATTTTGTCCCCCCACACCAAACGCGATCACGACATGCAGGTTAAAATATCAAAACAAACTCAACCAATTACATACATTTTGGGACAGGTCGAAAAGCATTAAACATGTATGGCAATTTAGCTAGCTAGCTTGCACTTGCTAGCTAATTTGTCCTGGGATAAACATTTAGTTGTTATTTTACCTGAAATGCCCAAGGTCCTCTACTCCTACAATTAGTCCACACATAAAACTGTCAACCGAATCGTTTCTAATCATCTCTCTTCCTTCCAGGCTTTTTCTTCTCTTGACTTTATATTGCGATTGGCAACTTTCATAAATTAGGTGCATTACCGCCACTGACCTCGTTCGTCTTCAGTCACCCATGTGGGTATAACCAATGAGGAGATGGCACGTGGGTACCTGCTTCTACAAACCAGTGAGATGGGAGAGGCAGGACTTGCAGTGCGATCTGGGTCAGAAATAGAACCAATTTCTATTTTAGCCCTTGGCAACGCAGATGCTCGTTGGTGCGCGCGAGCAGCGTGGATGCAATAATTGAATAACATGGATTTCTACATTTCTGTCAGAATGACCATCTGTCACGCCCTGACCTTAGAGAGACGTTTTATTTCCTCTAGTTTGTTTAGGTCAGGGTGTGATATGGGGTGGGCAATCTAGGTTGTGGTATTTCTATGTTCCATTCTATGTTTTCTATTTCTTTGTGTTGAGCAGAGTATGGTTCCCAATCAGAGGCAGCTGTCTGTCGTTGTCTCTGATTAGGAATCATACTTAGGCAGTCCTTCCGTGTGGGATCTTGTTTTTGGTACAGCTCAGTAAAGCCTGCAGAACGTGACGTTCGGTTTCTGTTGTTTTGTTATTTTGATTTAGTGTTCTGAGTTACAATAAATATGAGCACTTTCCACGCTGCACCTTGGTCTACTCCTTTCGACGATCGTTACACCTTCGGGTTCTTGGTCACCTCCCCGACCAAGGCCCTTCTTCCCTGATTGCTCAGTTTTGGTACCCTCCCCCAGATCTGTGCCTCGACACAATCCTGTCTCGGAGCACTAAGGACAATTCCTTCGACCTCTTAGCTTGGTTTTTGCTCTGACATGACTTTATATAGACAGGTGTGTGTGTGCCTTTCCAAATAATGTCCAATCAATTGAATTTACCACAGGTGGACTCCAATCAAGTTGTAGAAACATCTCAAGGATGATCAATAGAAACGGGATGCACCTGAGCTCAATTTCGAGTCTCATAGCAAAGGGTCTGAATACTTATGTAAATACGTGTTTTTTTTATTTATATATATTTGCCAAAAATTCTGAACCTGTTTTTGCTTCGTCATTATGGGGTATTGTGTAGATTGCTGATGTTTTTTCTTATATTTAATCCATTTTAGAATAAGGCTGTAACATAACAAAATGTGGAAAAAGTCAAGGGGTCTGAATACCTTCAGAAGGCACTGTATATCTGCGAATCAGCAATATCTAGCTCTATAGTCTATTGCTCTACAGGTAACTGCCAAAATAAAGGAAACACTTGAGTAAATGATGGATACAAAGTATATTGAAAGCAGGTGCTTCTACACAGGTGTGGTTCCTGAGTTAATTGAGCAATTAAAACATCCCATCATGCTTAGGGCCATGTATAAATATGCCCATTATTTTGGCTACCATGGATAGAAGAAAAGATCTGGGACTTTGAAAGAGGGGTCTTAAAAGAGCACAGCGGGTTTAAAGGGTGTGTGTCTCAGTCACCAGATCTCAACCCAATTGAACATTTACGGGAGGTTCTGGAGCGGTGCCTGAGACAGTGTTTTCTACCATCAACAAATTATGGAATTTCTCATGGAAGAATGGCGTCGCATCCCTCCGATAGAGTTCCAGACACTTGTAAAATCTATGCCAAGGCGCATTGAAGCTGTTCTGGCGGCTCTTGGTGGCCCAACGCTCATTTTGTCAGTTACCTGTATATAGATTAATCTTATTTTATGCTATGTCATGTGCTATAGTGCAGTCATTGGAATAGATGTTGAGTGTCTTCACTGATCCATTCCCCTCCTTGTGCTTTGCAGGCTGCCCTGAGGAGGCTGGCGGCGGGGTGTCCAGACAGCATCGAGGCCGCCGACCACCAGCAGCTGATCAAGCCCAGACTGGTGGACTCTTTCCTGCTGTGCTCCAACATGGAAGAGAGCTTTGTATGAGAAGATCCAGAGCAGAGGGGTTGGGTGCTCAGCAGTGGAGGCTGCTGAGGGGTGGTCGCCTCATAATAATGTCTGGAATGGAGAAAAATGGAATGGTATCAAACACGTGTTTGACTCCGTTCCGCACATTATCATGAGTCGTCATCCCTTCAGCAGCCTCCACTGGTGCACAGGTACTGGGGGAGTCGCAGTGAGCTTTTGTTTCAGCTTGAGACTTAAAAACACAGACAAAGGAAGGGTTGATGAAATCAGTCCCTATATCCCAACGCACGCCTTGACTGTTTACCAAAGAAATCTGAGCATGAACGGAATTGCCGTTAGTCATTTCAGAACTTCCATTCTCAGAGTACATATCACCAAAATTTGAGGACAAGCTGGTAAGCTAAAATAATGTACATGATGGAAGCATTCATGAATTAGTACCAAAATCTCCTTAGTGTTTTTAACACCCACAGTGTACATATGGGACCATCATTAAACCAAGTGTTAAAAAGTCAGTGGGTGTTAGAAATGTACAAAGTTACCCATAATGAATCAAGAGCTGTTTTTTAAAGTGTTAGGCTCCTAACACTGTGGGTGCTAGAAAGGAAATTCAAAGTGACAGATAATGAACCAAGAACACTTTAAAGGTAGACTCAGCGATATGACGTAGAAGCAGAACGTAAACAGCGGTGGGTCAATTTCCGCAACAACAGCGTTGAAGCGCAAGGCTCAACTTCTCCACTATTCTGGTGCCCTGGCAACCACACTATGAACAACCTGAAGTGAACCTGTGCACACGTGCAGAAACTGTGTGACTGTATAGTCCTGTATCTTGCTCATCTCAATATCTGAGGTGCTGCTCGTTGCAACATTTCACCGAGTCTACCTTTTGAAGTGTCAGGCTCCCAACACAGTGTAGGTGTTGGAAATGAACAGCTTGTTGGTCAGTTCCTGCATCATTTTAAAATCAGTCAGTTTGTCAAAGATTTCACTGACTGTCTATTTTACATCTTGTCAGCTGCCAATTTAATGGGTTGTTAATATATTAGAAATTACTATTGTGCTCTGTTACTTTCAGATAAGAATTTGTAAAATGAGTTTGTGGCACAAACAGTATCTTGTCAAGGTATTTGATTACATGATCTAATTAAACCTCCCTAGTTCAGAGTTAATAAAATAGGTTACTGTTTGGAGCAGAAGACGACTCCTGAAGTAGGTTTATCTGGCAACAAAGTTATTTGAAATTGACCATATTGTATTTTACAATCTCGCCTTAGATCTCAAACATTGTATTTGCTACCAAGAAACATAAATGGATCGTAAAACACAATATCTGCAGTGAAACTGTTTTAAAAAAGATATATATTTAAAAATAAATGACATTGTATAGCATGCATATACTGTAATAAAGGGAGCATATCTTATAACGGAATGTTGTGTTTGTTTGTCACTGTCAAGACAAGTATCCATTCAGAAACTGACTCCATTGAAACTCGGCTTCACTACTGTGCTAATGTGACCAGAAAAAGCTATGAAGAACAAGAGTAACACGGCACGCCAAAGGTAGAACTTGGCTCATCAAAGCGAGACCATGTCACAGGAGATGACTGTTCAATTATCAATGATGCCTTATATCCCTTCATAAGGCCTAATGAGGGCCTAAGGTCCATAGCCACGCCTCTCTCACGAGAGCTGCTACACTGCCAGACATACATCTCCAAGGAACAATGCTCAAATTTGTTTCTTTATCACTAACAAAATGATGTCGTCCCCACAGTGACCGTACGTACATACCCCAACCAGAAGCCATGGATTTCAGGCAGCATCCGCACTGAGCTAAAGGCTAGAGCTGCCGATTTCAAGGAGCAGGACTCTAACCCGGAAGCTTATAAGAAATCTCGCTATGCCCGCCGACGAACCATCAAACAGGCACAGCATCAATACAGGACTAAGATCGAATCGTACTACAGCGGCTCTGACGCTTGTCAGATGTGGCAGGGCTTGCGAACTATTACAGACTACAAAGGGAAGCACAGCTGAGATCTGCCCAGTGACATGAGCCTACCAGACGAGCTAAATTACTTCTATGCTCGCTTCAAGGCAAATAACACTGAAACATGGCATGAGAGCACCAGCTGTTCTGGAAGACTGTGTGATTATGCTCTCCACAGCCGATGTGAGTAAGACCTTAAAACTGGTCAACATTCAGACGGATTACCAGGATGTGTACTGCGAGCATGCGCTGGCCAACTGGCAAGTGTCTTCACTGATATTTTCAACGTCTCCCTGTGCGAGTCTGTAATGTCAAAATGTTTTACCTGTTAGGGCTAGGGGGCAGTATTGACACGGCCGGATAAAAAATGTACCCGATTTAATCTGGTTACTACTCCTGCCCAGTAACTAGAATATGCATATAATTATTGGCTTTGGATGGAAAACACCCTAAAGTTTCTAAAACTGTTTGAATGGTGTCTGTGAGTATAACAGAACTCAAATGGCAGGCAAAAACCTGAGAAGATTCCATGCAGGAAGTGGCCTGTCTGAGAAGTTGTGTTTCATCTTGGCTCTTTTTATTGAAGACTGAGGATCTTTGCTCTAACGTGACACTTCCTACGGCTCCCATAGGCTCTCAGAGCCCGGGAAAAAGCTGAACGATATCGAGGCAGCCTCTGGCTGAAACACATTATCGCTTTTGGCAAGTGGCCGATCAGAGTACTATGGGCTTAGGCGCATGCCCGAGTCGACCGAATGCTTTATTTTCTTTTGTCTGTTTACCTAAACGCAGATTCCCGGTCAGAATATTATCGCTTTTTTATGAGAAAAATGGCATAAAAATTGATTTTAAACAGCGGTTGACATGCTTCGAAGTACGGTAATGGAATATTTAGATTTTTTTTGTCACGAATTGCGCCATGGTCATCACCCTTATTTACCCTTTCGGATAGTGTCTTGAACGCACGAACAAAACGCCGCTGTTTGGATATAACTATGGATTATTTTGAACCAAACCAACATTTGTTATTGAAGTAGAAGTCCTGGGAGTGCATTCTGACGAAGACAGCAAAGGTAATAACATTTTTCTTATAGTAAATCTGACTTTGGTGAGGGCTAAATTTGCTGGGTGTCTAAATAGCTAGCCCTGTGATGCCGGGCTATCTACTGAGAATATTGCAAAATGTGCTTTCACCGAAAAGCTATTTTAAAATCGGACATATCGAGTGCATAGAGGAGTTCTGTATCTATAATTTTTTTAATAATTGTTATGCTTTTTGTGAACGTTTATCGTGAGTAATTTAGTAAATTCACCGGCAGTGTTCGGTGGGAATGCTAGTCACATGCTAATGTAAAAAGCTGGTTTTTGATATAAATATGAACTTGATTGAACAAAACATGCATGTATTGTATAACATAATGTCTTAGGGTTGTCATCTGATGAAGATCATCAAAGGTTAGTGCTGCATTTAGCTGTGGTTTGGGTTTATGTGACATTATATGCTAGCTTGAAAAATGGGTGTCTGATTATTTCTGGCTGGGTACTCTGCTGACATAATCTAATGTTTTGCTTTCGTTGTAAAGCCTTTTTGAAATCGGACAGTGTGGTTAGATTAACGAGAGTCTTGTCTTTAAAATGGTGTAAAATAGTCATATGTTTGAAAAATTGAAGTTTTTGCATTTTTGAGGTTTTCGAATAACGCGCCACGGGATTACACTGGCTGTTACGTAGGTGGGACGATTTGGTGCCACCTACCCTAGAGAGGTTAAGCAGACCACCATAGTCCCTGTGCCCAAGAACACTAAGGTAACCGGCCTAAATAACTACCGACCCGCAGCAATCACGTCTGTAGCCATGAAGTGCTTTGAAAGGCTGGTCATGGGTCACATCAACACCATCATCCCAGAAACCCTAGACCCATCCAATTTGCATACTGCCCCTCAGATGGTGCAATCTCTGCCCCCTCCATTTATGTGGCGGCAGGTAGCTTAGGGGTTAGAGTAGTTTGCAAGATCGAATCCCCGAGCTGACAAGGTAAAAATCTGTCATTATGCCCCTGAACAAGGCAGTTAACCCACTGTTCCTAGGACGTCATTGAAAATAAGAATTTGTTCTTAACTGACTTGCCTAGTTAAATAAAGATTAAAAAAAGAGGCAGTGTTTTAAACTGTTCCTTGATGAGGTATTGATGATGAGTGTGGTGCAGGAAACCAACAGGTATGCCCATTATCATATTACAGAAAAAGCTCTCTTCAAATGTATCAAAATTCAGAATGCCTTTAGCCTACTAAATATACATATTTGTTTGCAGGTATTCTCATGAACTGAAAGAGAAGACTACCCCTGGCGTAAAAGGGAAGCTCTCAAAATGAGTGAACACTAACATCAGTGAAATGTATACCTTCCTGGTCACCGTGCTGCTGATGGAGCTAGTGAAGAAGGGCTCTGTGAGGGAATTTGGCCCGCAAGTGGTTTTATTTGGACCCCAAGTTTTATGAGCAATATTTTTTTCATGTTGGATATAAGACTGTAACAGTAAATCAATTTGAGAAATCTGTTCCCAAGTATTCCCATGCAAATAGAGACACAGGATCATATACAAATGTAAGCAAGGTTTGAAATTATGATGTTTTAGTCAAACATATATGTTTGGGCTTCTTGCAGTCTAGAAATGATTTGTAATTATGTTCCCTGATCATCCGCTCAAGAAAAAAAATCGGCCCGTGGCTGAATCTAGTTGATGATCCCTGGTCTAACATCTACCAGACGACAGAAACAAAGGAATATGACCATGTGTGAGCCATGTACCACATCCTGAAGTACTACCAAGTGGAAAGTAGGGTTATAGTGGCTGATACAATTGTTGCTTTATGCTGATATGAAAAAAATATAATTGTATAACATGAGAAAAAAGAAGAAACCGGCACACTACTCTAGCTAGTATCGCTGCTCTTTATTATGCTTTACGTACGAAGGCCTACTTAAGGCTTAATAAAGAGCAGAGAAAAAGAACAGAGATACTAGCAGTTTCTTATTTTTTCTCATGTTATTCAAATGTTACCATTCACCCGCAACAAAGACAGCTCAGATGCGCAAGTACCTTTTGAATAAAAAAAAAATCTCATTGTAAAATGTATTGAAATGTCTGACTTCAGGTGTTTGATGGGGGGGATGTTTCAAAAAAAAAATTGTAACAGTGCATTCGGAAGGTATTCAGACCCCTTGACTTTTTCCACATTTTGTTACTTTTAGCCTTAATCTACAATGGATTAAAAAAATGTAAATCCCTCTCATCAATCTACACACAATACCCCATAATGACAACGCCAAAATAGGTTTAGAAACTTTTGCAAATGTATTAAACATAAAAAACATAAATACCTTATTTACAGAAGTATTCAGACCCTTTGATATGAGACTCGACATAGACAACTAATGGACAACAATACTTGGGCTTACACTTCCAATTTATACATACTAAATACATTTCACGGACAGTATATTTTACATTAGTAATCTTTTGTTTGTTGTTTGTTTTTAGTCCCAGCCTTCAGCTACCCTCAACCCCTACCATCTATCTAACTGTGCTGTGATGTTTCACAAAAGTTCTGAATCTTTCTATTCTCATAGTTTCTACAGATTGCAGATTAAAGTTAAACAGCTTTGCTAAGAGTATTATTATATTATTGATCGATTGACTATGACTTTTCAAATCACCCAGCAGTGCTATTTGCAGAGTTAGCTCCAAGTAAATGTTTCATTTTTTCAGCCATTCCTGAACCTGCGACCAAAAACAAACTACTAATTGGCAGTACCAAAACAAGTGATCTAATGATTTTGTCTCATTGCAGCAAAATCTGCAGAGCTGGGATGGTTGTATCCCCCATATACCCTTCATAGACAAAAGTATGTGGACAATGTCGTGGAAATATTCAGTCAATAATATTTCTCAAATATAGACTTCTATTACAAAGTAATATAAGCCGAGCTTGTTCATGAAGTAACTCCCTTTCCAGCCTTGTCACACACTTTTTATACAGGTTTCATCCTTATGTCACACACATTGTAACTCCTCTTTATGTTCATGATTCATCCCCTCTGGCATTTAGCCACCGTTATCTTTTTGCCTTGCACTAATTTTAGTTTGGTTTCACATTAGGGCATAGAAACATTAGAGCCATAGCAATGGTGCAAAAATAAACAGACATGTCCACACCCAAGACAATGTCTAAAGGTGCATGTCTAATGGTGCCTAATGACCTAGGCACACATGTAGAGTGCACTTATTCTGCTGACCACTCTAAGATGTATAATGTGCACACATGTTCTAGAAAATTCCCAATAGGCTTAACCAATACAAAAGTAAATATTAGGCCATTGCAATGGTACAAAAAAAACAGACATGTCCACTCCCAAGACAGGTGCATGTCTAATGGTGTCTAATGACCTAGACACACAGAGTGCACTTATTTTACTTCAAGATGTCACATGTACTGGAAAATTCCCAATAACAACCGTTCAAATTAGTGGATTCGGCTATTTCAACCACCGTTGCTGACAGGTGTCTAATATCGAGCACACCGCCATGTAATTTCCATAGACAAACACTGGCAGTAGAATGGCCTTACTCAATAGCTCAGTTCCAACAAGTCAGTTCGTCAAATGTCTGCCCTGCTAGAGCAGTCCCAGTCAACTGTAAGTGCTGTTATTGTGAAGAGGAAACGTCTAAGAGCAACAACGGCTCAGCCGTAAAGTGGTAGGCCACACAAGCTCACAGAACGGAGCAAAGTGCGTAAAAATCATCTGTCCTCGTTTAAAAAATATAAATTTCACCTTTATTTAACCAGGTAGGCCAGTTGAGGACAAGTTCTAATTTACAGCTGCGACCTGGCCAAGATAAAGCAAAGCAGTGCGACACAAACAACACAGAGTTACACAGACAAATGTACAGTCAATAACATGAGGAAGCACAGTTCCCGCTCAGCCCAGTCAAAACTGTTTGCTGCTCTGGCACCCCAATGGTGGAACAAGCTCCCTCACGACGCCAGGACAGCGGAGTCAATCACCACCTTCCAGAGACACCTGAAACCCCACCTCTTCAAGGAATACCTGGGATAGGATAAAGTTATCCTTCTACCCCCCCCCCCCCCCCTTAAAAGATTTAGATGCACTATTGTAAGTGGTTGTTCCACTGGATATTATAAGGTGAATGCACCAATTTGTAAGTCGCTCTGGATAAGAGCGTCTGCTAAATGACTTAAATGTAAATGTAAATGTAAACATGATAGAAAAATCTATGTACAGTGACACTCACTACTATGGTTGCAACACTCACTACCGACTTCCAAACTGCCTCTGGAAGCAACGTCAGCAGAAGAACTGTTAGTCGGGTGCTTCATGAAATGGGTTTCCATAACCGATCAGCCGCACACAAGCCTAAAATCTCCATGTGCAATGCGAAGTGTCGGCTGGAGTAGTGTAAAGCTCGCTGCCATTGGACTCTGGAGCAGTGGAAACATGTTTTCTGGAGTGATGAATATTTGGTGGATGCCAGGAGAACGCTACCTGCCCCAATGCAAAGTGCCAACTGTAAAGTTAGTGGAGGAGGAATAATGGCCTGGGGCTGTTTTTCATGGTTCGGGCTCCTTATTTCCAGTGAAGGGAAATCTTAACGCTACAGCATACAATGACATTCTAGATGATTCTGTGCTTCCAAGTTCATGGCAACAGTTTGGGGAAGGATTTTCCTGTTTCAGCATGACAATGCCCCATGCACAAAGCGAGGTCCATACAGAAATTGTTTGTTGAGATTGGTGTGGAACATCTTGACTGGCCTGCACAGAGCCTGACCTCAACCCCATCAAACGCCTTTGGGATGAATTGGGACGCTGACTACGAGCCAGGCCTAATGGCCCAACATCAGTACTCGACCTCACTAAGGCTCTGCAAGTCCCCGCGGCAATGCTCCAACAACTAGTAGAAAGCCTTTCCAGAAGAGTGGAAGCTGTTATAGCAGCAAAGTGGGGACCAACTTCATGATTTTGGAATGAGATGTTCGAAGAGCAGGTGTCCACATACTTTTGGTCATGTAGTGTATATAACATTCCATTGGCTGCAAGAATTTTGTATAATCATTTTAATAGAAAATCTCAAAGTTATAAATCAGGCGTTGTTTTGTGTATCAGTTCATAAACCATGTGGCATGGAATCGGTTCATGAAAAATCTCCTCCCAACTATTTTGCAAACCTGTATGGTGCGGCTGTAAATTTTTTGGTCAAAATCAAATCAAATTTATTTGTCACATACACATGGTTAGCAGGTGTTAATGCAAGTGTAGCGAAATGCTTGTGCTTCTAGTTCCGATCATGCAGTAATATCTAACAAGTAATCTACCAATTCCACAACTATCTTGTACACACAAGTGTAAAGGAATGAATACGAATATGTACATAAAAATATATAAATGAGTGATGGCCGAACGGCGTAGGCAAGATGTAATAGATGGTATGGAGTACTGTATATACATATGAGATGAGTATTGTAGGGTATGAAAACATAAAGCGGTATTGTTTAAGGTGGCTAGTGATACATTACATCAGGATGGCATAGAGTACAGTATATACATATGAGATGAGTAATGTAGGTTATGAAAACATTATATAAAGTGGCATTGTTTAAAGTGGCTAGTGATACATCTAATACATCAAGATGGCAAGATGCAGTAGATGGTATAGCGTACAGTATATACATATGAGATGAATAATGTAGGTTATGTAAACATTATCTAATATAAATAATATAAAGTGGCAAGTGATAAATTGATTACATCAATTTTCCCATTATTAAAGTGGCTTGAGTTGAGTCAGTATGTTGGCAGCAGCCACTCAATGTTAGTGATGGCTGTTTAACAGTCGGATGGCCTTGAGATAGAAGCTGTTTTTCAGTCTCTCGGTTCCAGCTTTGACGCACCTGTACTGACCTCGCCTTCTGGATGTTAGCGGGGTGAACAGGCAGTGGCTCGGGTGGCTGCTGTCCTTTATGATCTTTTTGGCCTTCCTGTGACATCGGGTGGTGTAGGTGTCCTGGAGGGCAGGTAGTTTGCACCCGGTGATGCGTTGTGCAGACCTCACTACCCTCTGGAGAGCCTTCCGGTTATGGGCGGAGCAGCTGCCGTACCAGGCGGTGATACAGCCCGACAGGATGCTCTCGATTGTGCATCTGTAAACGTTTGTGAGTGTTTTTGGTGACAAGCCAAATTTCTTCAGCCTCCTGAGGTTGAAGAGGTGCTGCTGCGCCTTCTTCACCATGCTGTTTGTGTGGGTGGACCATTTCAGTTTGTCCGTGATGTGTACGCCGAGGAACTTAAAACTCTCCAACCTCTCCACTACTGTCCCGTCAATGTAGATAGGGGGCTGCTCCCTCTGCTGTTTCCTGAAGTCCACGATCATCTCCTTTGTTTTGTTGACATTGAGTGCGAGGTTATTTTCAAGACACGACACTCCGAGGGCCCTCACCTCCTCCCTGTAGGCCGTCTCGTCATTGTTGGTAATCAAGCCTACCACTGTAGTGTCGTCTGCAAACTTGATGATTGAGTTGGATGCATGCATGGCCACACAATCGTGGGTGAACAGGGAGTACAGGAGAGGGCTGAGAACGCACCCTTGTTGGGATCCAGTGTTGAGGATCAGCAGGGTGGAGATGTTGTTACCTACCCTCACCACCTGGGGGCGGCCCGTCAGGAAGTCCAGGACCCAGTTGCACAGGGCGGGGTCGAGACCCAGGGTCTCGAGCTTAATGACGAGTTTGGAGGGTACTATGGTGTTAAATTCTGAGCTGTAATCGATGAACAGCATTCTTACATAGGTATTCCTCTTGTCCAGATGGGTTAGGGCAGTGTGCAGTGTGATGGTGATTGCGTCGTCTGTGGACCTATTGGGTCGGTAAACAAATTGGAGTGGGTCTAGGGTGTCAGGTAGGGTGGAGGTGATATGGTCCTTGACTAGTCTCTCAAAGCACTTCATGATGACAGAAGTGAGTGCTACAGGGCGGTAGTCATTCAGCTCAGTTACCTTTGTATTCTTGGGAACAGGAACAATGGTGGCCCTCTTGAAGCTTGTGGGGACAACAGACTGGGATAAGGATTGGTTGAATATGTCTGTAAACACACCAGGCAGCTGGTCTGCGCATGCTCTGAGGACACGGCCGGGGATGCCGTCTGGGCCTGCAGCCTTGCGAGGGTTAACACGTTTAAATGTTTTACTCACGTTGGCTGCAGGTCCTTAAATGAAACTGGTATACTTTTTTAATTATCACGATATTCTTTAACCAGTTTTAGTCTTTAAAGCAGGGCCAACAGACAACTTTCTTACTTTTTCCACCTTAAACTTGTTTCTTACATTTTTGCGGTAATGCTGCAATTAGTTCATTGTAATTTTGTTTAGAGCAGACATGTCCATATATATTTGTTAGCTGCATGTGTGACATAACTCCACCAGTTATTTTTGATATCATTTATTTTCAAAATGTTATAAATTAGTATATTTGACAATAACCACATTATTTGTTATATACTGCTCAAAAAAATAAAGGGAACACTTAAACAACACATCCTAGATCTGAATGAATGAAATAATCTTATTAAATACTTTTTTCTTTACATAGTTGAATGTGCTGACAACAAAAATCACAGAAAAATAATCAATGGAAATCCAATTTATCAACCCATGGAGGTCTGGATTTGGAGTCACACTCAAAATTAAAGTGGAAAACCACACTACAGGCTGATCCAACTTTGATGTAATGTCCTTAAAACAAGTCAAAATGAGGCTCAGTAGTGTGTGTGGCCTCCATGTGCCTGTATGACCTCCCTACAACGCCGGGGCATGCTCCTGATGAGGTGGCGGATGGTCTCCTGAGGGATCTCCTCCCAGACCTGGACTAAAGCATCCGCCAACTCCTGGACAGTCTGTGGTGCAACGTGGCGTTGGTGGATGGAGCGAGACATGATGTCCCAGATGTGCTCAATTGGATTCAGGTCTGGGGAACGGGCGGGCCAGTCCATAGCATCAATGCATTCCTCTTGCAGAAACTGCTGACACACTCCAGCCACATGAGGTCTAGCATTGTCTTGCATTAGGAGGAACCCAGGGCCAACCGCACCAGCATATGGTCTCACAAGGGGTCTGAGGATCTCATCTCGGTACCTAATGGCAGTCAGGCTACCTCTGGCGAGCACATGGAGGGCTGTGCGGCCCCCCAAAGAAATGCCACCCCACACCATGACTGACCCACCGCCAAACCGGTCATGCTGGAGGATGTTGCAGGCAGCAGAACGTTCTCCACGGCATCTCCAGACTCTGTCACGTCTGTCACGTGCTCAGTGTAAACCTGCTTTCATCTGTGAAGAGCACAGGGCGCCAGTGGCGAATTTGCCAATCTTGGTGTTCTCTGGCAAATGCCAAACGTCCTGCACGGTGTTGGGCTGTAAGCACAACCCCCACCTGTGGACGTCGGGCCCTCATACCACCTTCATGGAGTCTGTTTCTGACCGTTTGAGCAGACACATGCACATTTGTGGCCTGCTGGAGGTCATTTTGCAGGGCTCTGGCAGTGCTCCTCCTGCTCCTCCTTGCACAAAGGCGGAGGTAGCGGTCCTGCTGCTGGGTTGTTGCCCTCCTACGGCCTCCTCCACATCTCCTGATGTACTGGCCTGTCTCCTGGTAGCGCCTCCATGCTCTGGACACTACGCTGACAGACACAGCAAACCTTCTTGCCACAGCTCGCATTGATGTGCCATCCTGGATGAGCTGCACTACCTGAGCCACTTGTGTGGGTTGTAGACTCCGTCTCATGCTACCACTAGAGTGAAAGCACCGCCAGCATTCAAAAGTGACCAAAACATCAGCCAGGAAGCATAGTAACTGAGAAGTGGTCTGTGGTCCCCACCTGCAGAACCACTCCTTTATTGGGGGTGTCTTGCTAATTGCTTATAATTTCCACCTGTTGTCTATTCCATTTGCACAACAGCATGTGAAATGTATTGTCAATCAGTGTTGCTTCCTAAGTGGACTGTTTGATTTCACAGAAGTGTGATTGACTTGGAGTTACATTGTGTTGTTTAAGTGTTCCCTTTATTTTTTTGAGCAGTGTATTATTTGTTCTGTCTTTTCTGGTGGATTGAACTGAAATTGGAACCAACTTTCTATGGCTTGTTTTAAAAATAGTGATATTTTGGAGATTATTTCATTTTCAAATAACCAAATGTGAGTGGTTGTAATCTGAATAAAGGGAAAAAGGCCATTCTTGAACATGGGGTGAGACATTCTTACTAATCTGCTAGAGAACCAGTTTGGATTTAAATATAACTTTTGTATGACTGACGCCTTTAGTGAGAGGTCTAATGCTTTAATATTTAATCATTTTTTCCCTGTGAATTCATATTCATTATAAAAATAGGCCCGTTTAATTTTGTCTGGCTTGCCGTTCCAAATAAAATGGAATATTTTTCGATCACATAATTAAAAAAAACAGGTCGCTAGGTGTAGGCAAGGCCATAAGTAAATAGGTAAACTGGGATATGACTAAAGAATTAATCAGGGTGATTTTTCCACAAATAGACAGGTATTTTCCTTTCCATGGTAGCAAAATATTATTTATTTTTGCTAACTATCTATTAAAATGTATTGTAGTAACATAATTTCTTTCTTTCACGTTTATGTATACCGAGTATGTCCACGTCACTGTCAGAGCTTTTTATTGGTAAACTACACAGTAATGTAAAAGTTGTACTTTTTTGTGATCCAATACGTAATATAGTACACATGTCATAATCTGGTTAGAAAAAGTATCTAGGTCCTCAATTAGGGATCCAAATTGTGGATTTAAAAGAAAACATGAATCATCAGCGTACAATTAATTTTTAAGCCCTGGATTTCGAACGCCTTGATATTATTGTTGGATCTGATTTTAATGGCTAAAATCGGGACCGGGACAGGGACAGTCATGCAATACTGGAATATAAAAGAAAACCAGAAACCCTGATCATGTGAGTAGAGATATTATTGAGCTAGCAATGCTGTGTGTGTGTGCTCATCCGGAAAACGAGTGTGCGTGGGTTTTGACAATTCAGAATGGGGTGCACGTCAGCTGGCTAGAGATCGTGTATGTGGTTTAACGTTACAGATTCAAATAACCCATGCAATGTCAGAATACAACTAGGGATTATATTAATTCTAGGTATAATAGATTGAAGCTAGTATAAACTGCTGGTCATCTCTTATGGGAGCATGTAGCACAAATCTATTGCTTCATGCTAATGCTAGGTCGGTTTTGACGTTTTGGTAGGGGCGTGTCAGTTTTAGCTAGGTGGCTGTCACTGGTTAGAAATCGTGTGTATGGTGTACTGATTCAAAGAAACCGTCAGATGAAATTTCACAATATAATTCATTATATGGCTAATAGATTGAAGTTAGTATCAATTGCAGATCTCCTCTTATGAGAGTAGGTAGCATTGTTAGTCTATGCTAGTTAGCTACAGGGGCGAAAATCTGATATCAACTTTGGAGGGGACAATTACATGAAATTTTCTCAAGAGCAATTCCTGAGGGGGACACCAAAAGTAGTGCTGTAACACATAGCCTACATTGTAATATGGTAAATGTATATTGAGGAACCATAGAAATAAGGTGTTTGCCATACTCCTAACTACCGGTACCCAAAACTACACAACTAATCACAACAGCAATACCATTGCCTTTAACAAATCTTAGTTCAGTCACCAGTTTAAGTTGAGAGTGGGGGTATCCATGGCATTTTCCAATTATGTTCCTATTTTACAAGTAAAAAAAATTGAGAACCTTTCATAATGTTGCCAAACAAAGACTCAACAAACTTACCTGTGACTCCCTGTCTCTGCCAGTCTGTCCCTGCATATCTGTCCCCAACTCTGCTGTCTGTGTGCCATCTGTTGCCTGCTCTGCCTAATGACATCATTGTGAAACATTTCCATTAGAATTTCATTTCTTTCTTATGAACATTTTATCAACTAGTCTTTGAGATATTAGGCTACTAGGGTTCTTACTATGCGTTTTGGTGTATTGAAAAATACTCTGATGTCCGTCTTTTATTTTACTGCCATTTTTCTACCTGGCTGGCTGGCTGGCTACACACACAGTGTGTAGGTTATTTACAGTAGGAGATGGGCTTCTATCATCTTCAATCATTTTATTTGGGCTTCGATCTAAAAGGTAGCTAGCAAATGTGAAACGGATTAAAATGACAAGAGTTGACAGCTGTATGAGTTCACCATTTACACAACATATGCTGCAACCTTTTGTAAATGTAATAGTTTGTTTCATATTGGCTGGCTTCCAACAATAGCTGAATTTGCAAAGCTAGCGAGCACCAATTCAGTTTCAGTGGTGTTTGCTATAATCTTTGCTACCCGGGTTAAATAAAGGTGAAATAAAATAAATAAATAAAAGTTCCCTTGCGACAATTTAGCTTTTGCAACGAGACCATTAAATATATTTAAGACAATGGTAGAAGAGAGTGTAGTTCTGTTCAGTTTGGATTTCAGTTTATCGCTAACCTTATCACAGGGACTTTGAAGCACTAACTTACATCATCTGCATGCTGATCTTGGAATAAATTGACGATAGCAAAGATTCCATCTTTGACGACGCCATATAAATGGAATAGGTATTAGCTAGCTTAATAGTTAATATTTGCGCGCTAGCTCTGCATATTCAGCTAGTGTGTGTGCGCGATTGACTGGATTAACCTCACGTCAGTTATGTGCATTGAGTGCCTTTCAAACAATAGATAAGACCTCTCTGTTACCTAGCAAGCTAAGGAACTGGCAGTGGATCAAACCATTGTGAGGCAAAGGGTGGGGGGGTCGCAATCTTTTGAAACTTAAAAACGCGCTATTAAGTGTCTATAATCAGCACAATTGCTTTCATTGCGTATTATTAATATTATTTAAATTACATAGTTATGTTTCAGTGATATATTGGGGGGGACAAATCATATTTTTCCCAGGATGGGGGGGTCGTGTCCCCCCCGGGATTTCCGCCCCTGGTTAGCTAGCAAGCTAGCTAATTAATTTTGATCTCAGATCTACTTAGCTAGC
This sequence comes from Salmo salar, assembly GCF_965601325.2. NCBI lineage: Eukaryota > Metazoa > Chordata > Actinopteri > Salmoniformes > Salmonidae > Salmo > Salmo salar. The sequence continues at coordinate 76,582,144 of NC_138300.1, read as the reverse complement.
TAGTTCTTACTAGTGTCTGGATGTCAGCGTTTCAGAGCAAGTTCAACCATAATTTTCCCCCAGGAATGCTGTGCCATGGTGTTCTATCCCTAGATTAACAATGTATGTGTGTGTAGCTGTCAGTCAGTGTCATACAGGTTCGATTGCATCACTATCAGAATAAAATGATATGAAACCAAGGTAAAATGCAGTAACTGCAGCCAAGGGCAGGTTGAAACCAAGCTAAAAGACAGTAAGTTCAGTTACTGCCATTTACCTTGGTTTCACAGTAACTTTTTGCAGTTACAGCTAATACGACCCCCATTGTCTCCAAAACACAATACAATAGAGGCAGGATACTTATCCACATGATTAAGCGTTCATTTAATGTAACAAAAATGACAACTCACTTTTCGACCAAATGAGCAGTTACTGCCTTTTTGCTTGGGAGGGCAGTATGTATAAGGCCATGCACATTGTATACCAAATAATTATCCCCATAGAGCTGGCAAAGTGCTCTACAAAAGACACCAGCAACGTTTTTAGCAGTCACACATCTGCACACATAGGGAATGACTAGCAAGAATTGATATTGCAACTGAAAGGAGCATGAACTTATTGTACACCGGTGCACTCAAAACATTGAACAGCACAACTGGCCCAGTGTATATCAAAAATTGTCTGAATTCCGTAGCCTTCCACCTGTGTCTTTCAGCAACAACCCTAGGCTTTCTTGCAAACTCAGAGGGAGTATAGCTTTTTAGAGAAAGTAGATTCTGAGACTGTACCTTGAAAATGCAAACCATATGCTGTACATTTATCACACCCAGCTTAGCCCGTGTGTGACTTGATGCCTTTGATGAAAGCCTGTGCAGGGGCATCACACATTACTGAACTAATTGTAATGAAGAGTTGTTTCCCTTTAAACATAAAGCCAGAGTGTAATTGTTTTGCTTCTTCCACTAAATCTTTTAGATACACTGCCAATGAATTTGGTTTCTTAATGTTAAATCCTTGCATTAGTCCCAATATGGGCCACAGCTGCATAGAATACGTTTTGAAAAGAGGAAGCCCATCAAAATTGAGTTGTAATTTCAACATGTAACTATTTGGGAGTTTCTGCCAAAGTTTGACAAGTGTGCCAGATAGAGAATACCTAAGTTTAAAAAAGTGCCACCAGCAACCCTGTTAACTCTTTAGCCTGTTGGTATTGAGGAGGGTCCTTGCATCTTTTGGCAAGGTTGGATGATGAAACCTCAGAATCGAAAGCAGGGCTGTTAACACAACTAATGTTATTCCATATTCAAGAGTCCAATTCACCAAGTAGCCTTTGAAACGGTGGACTTTCAACCTCATCGTCAACCATCTCCTCGACATCGTCACCCTCATCATCAACGTTCTCCTCAGCATCATCAACCTCACCCTAACCTCCACCTTCTACACCTGCAGTGTCCATCAACGCATCCACAAACAGTTCATCCTCAAAATCCTGACCACTGAACAAAGTTTCCTCAGCGGCCTCATTGGACATATAAAATGTCTGAGGAACAGCATTATTTTCAACATTAAGTGTAGACTGCTCTTGTTGGATAGAGGTCAGAAATCTTGATACGTTTGCAGTATACCTTCACCGGATGTTTGAAGTCTCACTATACTCTGAATACTTCTCAGTCATTTCTCACAAACGTCAGCTCTGAAACACACATTGATGAACTGAATTACTAAAGGAAAGTGACTTGCATTAATTCTTAGGAACCTTAATCACCTTTGTTGGCTGAATAGCTGGCTGGCTGCAGGAAGAAGAGCTGGGGCTACTGCTGGAATTAGCTGGCAGGTTAGAGAGACAGAGCAGAGATTTTTAGGTGTCAAAGTGACTGCATTAACATTCCAAAACTTCTGTCATTTTCAGGGAACACTCACCTTGATTAATCAGAAGAGGTTTGTTAGCAGTATGCTGTAAGTTAACAACACAATCTGATTGCTGATTATGAAACTGACCTAAACATGTTAGAAATCCCTTAACGTTAGTCGTTTTATGTGTCGATAACCTACTTAGTCCTATAAATTAACGTTAGGCTACTGTTAACCTACCTTTTCATACTGTTAACTTAAACGTCAGGAAAATACATTTTAATATACTTTTCTGCAGAATATTAGAAAAATGATCCAGTTACATAATGTCCAAATTGGATAAGAAATATTATTTTACGTTGGAAGTTTAACGTTATATTGTAAACACAATCACACAACCACAGAAACACATAACATGAACGTACTCTGATTTCACAATCATTTTACCAGACCATTTAGCAAACAATACCACAAACAAAATATCATAAATAGATTACCTTTAACGTTAGAACTGTCACAAAATAACAATAATTAGATGGCCTGCTATTTTGTTTCCATCTTAACAAAAGGGGCATCTAATTATTGTTATTTTGTGACAGTTCTAATGTCACAATACATCTGTGCTTTCCATGTTCTCTGTTTGCTGTGTTTTTATCCCTATCATGTTAATTCTGAGTACTTTTGTGTTCCAGTTCCTTATATTTGAAGATGTATTATTTTGCTAATTATCCTTTATTCTAATGCTTTCTTATCTATTTATAAAATACTACAAATAGAAAGTTGAATACTCATTATTTTACAACATTCCCTATCTTGAATAGTATAGTGTTGTTGTAGTTTATTTCATTAGTTTATTGTTTTCCTATATATTTTTTCTATTACAATTCCTACCATGGATGGTATTCCATTATTCAATTCCTCTATGGAAACTTCGTAATATTTAGAAGAACCATGGAGTAGTCTTGGTGTCTTCAAACATTTGGTTATTAATATATAGTTTATCGACTACAAGAACTACACGTTTCACTTTTAATCTATTCTCCATGAAGAGTGGGTACAAAACTGCACGGTATTGCAATTTCCTCCGGGAAATGATCATTCATGCCTATTTTCGTCCCAGCGAGTCTTTTACCCAGGCTTTTAACCATTATTTTATCTTTAAAGAATGCAAATTTGGCAACGATTGGATGCTCATCTCTGTCCTATACGTTCAAATTGGATTTTGTCGAAAACATCGCCTGGGATCTGTAGCACTGTAAGAAAAAAATTATTTCACCACGATTTCAGGATTTTCGCCATTTTCTTTGATACCAGCAAGTACCAGATTTTCTCTCATAGATCTAGTCTGTATGTCAAGTAAGGCTTGTCTCAGAAACATGTTCTCCTTTTTAAGTTCATTAAAGTCTATTTGCATCTATTGACTGTACCTTTTAGCTTGTTTGTTTCTTTCTCCATTGTCGCAGCTTTTTCGTCACTCATCTCGAGGCTCGTCTTCAACACATTTACTGACTAATTCAAGTAAGTCCAGTTTATCATTTATCGACTTTACATTTACATTACATTTAAGTCATTTAGCAGACGCTCTTATCCAGAGCGACTTACAAATTGGTGCATTCACCTTATGATATCCAGTGGAACAACCACTTTACAATAGTGCATCTAAATCTTTTAAGGGGGGGGGGGGGGGTAGAAGGATTACTTTATCCTATCCTAGGTATTCTTTAAAGAGGTGGGGTTTCAGGCGTCTCCGGAAGGTGGTGATTGACTCCGCTGTCCTGGCGTCGTGAGGGAGCTTGTTCCACCATTGGGGTGCCAGAACAGCGAACAGTTTTGACTGGGCTGAGCGGGAACTGTGCTTCCTCAGAGATAGGGAGGCGAGCAGGCCAGAGGTGGATGAACGCAGTGCCCTTGTTTGGGTGTAGGGCCTGATCAGAGCCTGAAGGTACGGAGGTGCCGTTCCCCTCACAGCTCCGTAGGCAAGCACCATGGTCTTGTAGCGGATGCGAGCTTCAACTGGAAGCCAGTGGAGAGAGCGGAGGAGCGGGGTGACGTGAGAGAACTTGGGAAGGTTGAACACCAGACGGGCTGCGGCGTTCTGGATGAGTTGTAGGGGTTTAATGGCACAGGCAGGGAGCCCAGCCAACAGCGAGTTGCAGTAATCCAGACGGGAGATGACAAGTGCCTGGATTAGGACCTGCGCCGCTTCCTGTGTGAGGCAGGGTCGTACTCTGCGAATGTCGTAGAGCATGAACCTACAGGATCGGGTCACCGCCTTGATGTTAGTGGAGAACGACAGGGGGTTGCCAAGGTTCTTAGCACTCTGGGAGGAGGACACAATGGAGTTGTCAACCGTGATGGCGAGATCATGGAACGGGCAGTCCTTCCCCGGGAGGAAGAGCAGCTCCGTCTTGCCGAGGTTCAGCTTGAGGTGGTGATCCGTCATCCACACTGATATGTCTGCCAGACATGCAGAGATGCGATTCGCCACCTGGTTATCAGAAGGGGGAAAGGAGAAGATTAATTGTGTGTCGTCTGCATAGCAATGATAGGAGAGACCATGTGAGGATATGACAGAGCCAAGTCACTTGGTGTATAGCGAGAATAGGAGAGGGCCTAGAACAGAGCCCTGGGGGACACCAGTGGTGAGTGCATGTGGTGCGGAGACAGATTCTCGCCACGCCACCTGGTAGGAGCGACCTGTCAGGTAGGACGCAATCCAAGCGTGGGCCGCGCCAGAGATGCCCAACTCGGAGAGGGTGGAGAGGAGGATCTGATGGTTCACAGTATCAAAGGCAGCCGATAGGTCTAGAAGGATGAGAGCAGAGGAGAGAGAGTTAGCTTTAGCAGTGCGGAGCGCCTCCGTGACACAGAGAAGAGCAGTCTCAGTTGAATGACCAGTCTTGAAACCTGACTGATTTGGATCAAGAAGGTCATTCTGAGAGAGATAGCAGGAGAGCTGGCCAAGGACGGCACGTTCAAGAGTTTTGGAGAGAAAAGAAAGAAGGGATACTGGTCTGTAGTTGTTGACATCGGAGGGATCGAGTGTAGGTTTTTTCAGAAGGGGTGCAACTCTCGCTCTCTTGAGGACGGAAGGGACGTAGCCAGCGGTCAAGGATGAGTTGATGAGCGAGGTGAGGTAAGGGAGAAGGTCTCCGGAAATGGTCTGGAGAAGAGAGGAGGGGATAGGGTCAAGCGGGCAGGTTGTTGGGCGGCCGGCCGTCACAAGACGCGAGATTTCATCTGGAGAGAGAGGGGAGAAAGAGGTCAAAGCACAGGGTAGGGCAGTGTGAGCAGGACCAGCGGTGTCGTTTCACTTAGCAAACGAGGATCGGATGTCGTCGACCTTCTTTTCAAAATGGTTGACGAAGTCATCCGCAGAGAGGGAGGAGGGGGGGGGAGGAGGATTCAGGAGGGAGGAGAAGGTGGCAAAGAGCTTCCTAGGGTTAGAGGCAGATGCTTGGAATTTAGAGTGGTAGAAAGTGGCTTTAGCAGCAGAGACAGAAGAGGAAAATGTAGAGAGGAGGGAGTGAAAGGATGCCAGGTCCGTAGGGAGGCGAGTTTTCCTCCATTTGCGCTCAGCTTCCCGGAGCCCTGTTCTGTGAGCTCGCAATGAGTCGTCGAGCCACGGAGCAGGAGGGGAGGACCGAGCCGGCCTGGAGGATAGGGGACATAGAGAGTCAAAGGATGCAGAAAAGGAGGAGATGAGGGTTGAGGAGGCAGAATCAGGAGATAGGTTGGAGAAGGTTTGAGCAGAGGGAAGAGATGATAGGATGGAAGAGGAGAGAGTAGCGGGGGAGAGAGAACGAAGGTTGGGACGGCGCAATAGCATCCGAGTAGGGGCAGAGTGAGAAGTGTTGGATGAGAGCGAGAGGGAAAAGGATACAAGGTAGTGGTCGGAGACTTGGAGGGGAGTTGCAATGAGATTAGTGGAAGAACAGCATCTAGTAAAGATGAGGTCAAGCATATTGCCTGCCTTATGAGTAGGGGGGGGAGGTGAGAGGGTGAGGTCAAAAGAGGAGAGGAGTGGAAAGAAGGAGGCAGAGAGGAATGAGTCAAAGGTAGACGTGGGAGGTTAAAGTCACCCAGAACTGTGAGAGGTGAGCCATCCTCAGGAAAGGAACTTATCAAGGCGTCAAGCTCATTGATGAACTCTCCAAGGGAACCTGGAGGGCGATAAATGATAAGGATGTTAAGCTTGAAAGGGCTGGTAACTGTGACAGCATGGAATTCAAAGGAGGCGATAGACAGATGGGTCAGGGGAGAAAGAGAGAATGTCCACTTGGGAGAGATGAGGATCCCAGTGCCACCACCCCACTGACCATAAGCTCGGGGTGTGCGAGAACACGTGGGCAGACGAGGAGAGAGCAGTAGGAGTAGCAGTGTTATCTGTGGTAATCCATGTTTCCGTCAGTGCCAAGAAGTCGAGGGACTGGAGGGTAGCATAGGCTGAGATGAACTCTGCCTTGTTGGCCGCAGACCGGCAGTTCCAGAGGCTGCCGGAGACCTGGAACTCCACGTGGGTCGTGCGCGCTGGGACCACCAGGTTAGAGTGGCAGCGGCCACGCGGTGTGAAGCGTTTGTTTGGCCTGTGCAGAGAGGAGAGAACAGGGATAGACAGACACATAGTTGACAGGCTACAGAAGAGGCTACGCTAATGCAAAGGAGATTGGAATGACAAGTGGACTACACGTCTCGAATGTTCAGAAAGTTAAGCTTACTTTGCAAAAATCTTATTGACTAAAATGATTAAAATGATACAGTACTGCTGGCTGGTGAAGTAGGCTAGCTAGCAGTGGCTGCGTTGTTGACTTTGTTTGAAAGTGTAGCTGGCTATGTAACCTCGATAGTACTGAAACTACACCTTATCATGATACAAAGGCAACTATGTAGCTAGCTAACATAACACTAATCAAGACGTTCCTTTGTAATGTATTTAGTTTCTACAATGCTGCTCGTCGGTAATAGTTGGCTAGGTTTGGAAATGGCGTCGCGGGGGACGAAAATAGCTGGCCAGCTAACCTCGATAATTACTCTAAACTGCACAATTATCAAACTATGACAAACTATGACAAAGACAACTTATTGACTAAAATGACTAAAATGATACAGTACTGCTGGCTGGTAAAGTAGGCTAGCTAGCAGTGGCTGCGTTGTTGACTTTGTTTGAAAGTGTAGCTGGCTAGGTAACCTCGATAGTTTCAGTGCTACACCTTATCATGATACAAAGGCAACTATGTAGCTAGCTAACACGAGATAACCTGGCTAGCTAACCTCGATAATTACTCTAAACTACACAATTATCTTAGATACAAAGACAGCAAAGACAACTATGTAGTTAGCTAACACTACACTAATCAAATCGTTCCGTTGTAATGTATTAGTTTCTACAGTGCTGCTAGTCGGTAGAAGTTGGCTAGCTAGCTAGCAGTTGTTGACTAAGTAGGAGAACGGTGGCGCGGCGGTCGAAAATAGCTGGCTAGCTAACCTCGATAATTACTCTAAACTACACAATTATCTTAGATACAAAGACAGCAAAGACAACTATGTAGCTAGCTAACACTACACTAATCAAATCGTTCCGTTGTAATGTATTAGTTTCTACAGTGCTGCTAGTCGGTAGAAGTTGACTAGCTAGCTAGCAGTTGTTGACTAAGTAGGAGAACGGTGGCGCGGCGCGGCGGACGAAAATAGCTGGCTAGCTAACCTCGATAATTACTCTAAACTACACAATTATCTTTGATACAAAGACAGCTAAGTAGCTAGCTAAAAAATTGCTCAGATCAAACAAATCAAACCGTTGTAATGTAATGAGATGTAATATTACCTGCGGAGCGGAGTGCAGCACGACTACTCGCTCCAAACCCGGATGTAACAGATCTGTTTCCACCCTTACCATTTCGGGTGGTGAAAAGCAAAATTTGACTGTCCATGGAGGAGTCGCTTTTTTGGGGTGGATTGGTTCTCTATGTTTAGTATCAGTCATGGTTTGATAATATTGGTCGATATATTTTTTTTATTTCGGTTGAAAGCTTAAATTCTTGTTAAAATTTGTTTTGTGTTGTTATCCAGATTTAAGGTTACTACCCACGAATATGTGGAGTGAAGTGCTAATATTTAGTCAAACTTACAGATATTGAATATTATGTTTTTATCTTGAGGCGATCTGCTCCGCTGTGTTCAGTCCGCCATCTGGCCTACTTTGCAATACTTCCTATTATGCAATTGTTTCTAGTCACCACCAGATGGCAGTATATCGCCACAACCTCATGAAAAAACAACTAACTTACTATGAATCACTACCTTACAAGTTCTACTCAATAATACGTGTTTCACTACTTATTTAATACATGAGTGGCAAGTCATTACTGATGATTCATTACTGATGATGTTGGCTGATTTCCTTACATGAACTGTAACTCAATAAAATCTTTTAAATTGTTGCGTTTAAATTTTTGTTCAGTATACATGATAATATTAAATTGTCTTTATATTTCACAAAAATGTAGGTCCCAACACATAATTACATGAAAGTTAATTCTGACAGTGTAAAAGGCCCTTAGTTGACTCTAAAATGTTGTATTCTACACCCATTTCAAGAGAAACAAGTTATTAATGTGTTTGATAAGATGAAAGATTCTCTCAGGGAACCCTATTTACATTTTAGGGGACTACACATGGGTCCAAGACCCCTGTACTACTAACCTATCTCCCTGCTTGCAACAATGCTTCCTCTCTCTGTATCTCCTTTGTCTCCCTCATTGCAGCTTGACTCACTACTCACTGTAAAGAAAAGGTATTTTGTTTGAGAACTTATAGTAGCCCATCTTTTGATTATCGCTAGCTTAATTTAAGTAAACTGCTCCTGCTGAGGTCGGGCTCCGTTCAACGCTAGCTTATAACCTCATCCTTCTAGCCAGATAACTAGCTACCTGGCTAACAAGTTACATTTTTTTTCTTCCATTGGACAAGAGTGGCGAGTGAATGCGCTGTTAACAAGGCAAATCCGGGGGAGCAGGCGAACATAACGAGCATATGTGAATAATTTATGATTCCACTCGTTCGCAGAGGTAGGCGCGATTACAACTCAGATCAAGAAGCCTTCTGACCATTAATCAACGCTGGGAACGCAATAAGTGGGTAAACAATAAATAAAAAAGGTGAGTAAACGCGATTTCACAAATAAAAAGGTGAGTAAACAGCATTTACCCTCTACTACATCCCTGGATAGGTCTGGCAAAACCATTCATAAACATTAATATCCTGCCAGGCAGGCTAGAATCTACATTTGCCCTGTATTTTAGCTATCAGTCAGTTCTGTACCTGCCTGGCTGAGTGGCAGTGTGGGTGGAATGAGCGAGCTTGCCTGACAACCAGAGCGCAAACCATGTGAGGAAATAAAACTCTGTAGTCTGCCTGGATAGGATCCGCTCATGCAAGTGAACTAGCAACAATGCTTAATCTCCCTTATGCACTTTGGACATGCCTTGGTAGTACCCAACTCGCTAAAAACAGTCAAAGGTCATGTGATGGAAAATATTACGTTGGTGGTTTTCTATTTACCAATTTGTATGTTCTATGTTTGTGCTTTTCTATAAAGCAATTTCTGGGTTCATGCAAGTGACTGATTGAACGAATCCTCACGCCAAGAACCTTGTTTAGAGAAAGGGATATCTCAGTTTCAAGGTCTCAGCTTAGAGAGAAGCCTCTTGAGGTATTGGTATGTAACATGCATGACCCAGTATTGGTCGGTCACATGAATGAAGCAAACGTTAACCTGTTGGGTCTAGGGGGCAGCATTTGCACGTCTGGATAAAAAAAATGTACCCAATTTAATCTGGTTACTAATCCTACCCAGTAACTAGAATATGCATATACTTATTATATATGGATAGAAAACACTCTAAAGTTTCCAAAACTGTTTGAATGGTGTCTGTGAGTATAACAGAACTCATTTGGCAGGCAAAACCCTGAGACATTTTCTGACAGGAAGTGGATACCTGATGTGTTGTATTGACTTTAAACCTATCCCATTGAAAAACACAGGGGCTTAGGAATATTTTGGCACTTCCTATTGCTTCCACTAGATGTCACCAGCCTTTACAAAGTGTTTTGAGTCTTCTGGAGGGAGATCTGACCGAACAAGAGCCATGGAACGATGATGTCCCATTAGACACCTGGCGCGCGAGTTCATGTTGGGTACCCTCGTTCCAATACGTTATAAAAGAGTATGCATTCGTCCACCTTGAATATTATTCATGTTCTGGTTAAAAAAGGCCCTAATGATTTATGCTATACAACGTTTGACATGTTTGAACGAACGGAAATATATTTTTTCCCCTCGTTCATGACGAGAAGTCCGGCTGGCTTACATCATGTGCTAACGAGACAGAGATTTTTGGACATAAATGATGAGCTTTTTTGAACAAAACTACATTCGTTATGGACCTGTGATACCTGGAAGTGACATCTGATGAAGAGAATCAAAGGTAATGGATTATTTACATAGTATTTTCGATTTTAGATCTCCCCAACATGACGTCTAGTCTGTATCGCAACGCGTATTTTTCTGGGCGCAGTGCTCAGATTATTGCAAAGTGTGATTTCCCAGTAAGGTTATTTTTAAATCTGGCAAGTTGATTGCGTTCAAGAGATGTAAATCTATAATTCTTTAAATGACAATATAATATTTTACCAATGTTTTCTAATTTTAATTATTTAATTTGTTACGCTGACTTGACTGCCGGTTATTGGAGGGAAACGATTTCCTCAACATCAATGCCATAGTAAAACGCTGTTTTTGGATATAAATATGAACTTGATAGAACTAAAAATGCATGCATTGTCTAACATAATGTCCTAGGAGTGTCATCTGATGGAGATTGTAAAAGGTTAGTGCATCATTTTAGCTGGTTTTATGGTTTTGGTGACCCTGTCTTTGACTTGACAAAACATTACACACAACTCTTGTAAATGTACTGTCCTAACATACTCTAAATTTATGCTTTCGCCGTAAAACCTTTTTGAAATCGTAAAACGTGGTTAGATTAAGGAGATGTTTATCTTTCAAATGGTGTAAAATAGTTGTATTTTTGAAAAATTTGAATTTTGACATTTATTTGGATTCAAATTTGCCGCTCTTGAAATGCACCTGCTGTTGATGGAGTGCACCACGGGTGGCACGCTAGCGTCCCACCTAGCCCCAAGAGGTTAATGATTAATCAATTATGAATAAGCTATATCATGTAAATATGATTTGTCTGCAGTATATAAGAGAACTAACGGGACTGCCCCGTTAGAGCATCTGACAGACGTTCACTATAGAGCATTAAGGCTTCTTCTTTGGACTTTATATGACGGTTGGCAACCAACTTTAAGGTGCATTACCACCACCAACTGGACTCGAGTGTGGACCTCAGTTCAAAAGAGGCCTTTCTACTGACTCTGAAAAACACCAAAAGAAAGATGCCCAGGGTCCCTGCTCATCTGCGTGAACGTGCCTTAGGCATGCTGCAGAAGGAGCATGATAACTGCAGATGTGGCCAGGGCAATAAATTGCAATGTCCGTACTGTGAGACACCTAAGACAGCGCTACAGGGAGACAGGACGGACACCTGATTGTCCTTGCAGTGGCAGACCACGTGTAACAACACATGCACAGGATCGGTACATCCGAACATCACAAGTACAGAATGGCAACACAACTGCCCAAGTTAAACCAGGAATGAACAATCCCTCCATCATTGTCCAGACTGTCCGCAATAGGCTGAGAGAAGCTGGACTGAGGGATCGTAGGCCTGTTGTAAGGCAGGTTCTCACCAGACATCACCGTTAACAATGTCGCTTATGGGCACAAACTCACCGTCGCTGGACCAGACAGGACTGGCAAAAAGTGCTCTTCACTAACGAGTTGCGGTTTTGTCTCACCGGGGGTGACGGTCGGATTCGCGTTTATCGTCGAAGGAATGAGAGTTACACCGAGGCCTGTACTCTGGAGCGGGATCGATTTGGAGGTGGAGGGTCCGTCATGGTCTGGGGCGGTGTGTCACAGCATCATCAGACTGAGCTTGTTGTCATTGCAGGCAATCTCAACACTGTGTGTTACAGGGAAGACATCCTCCTCCCTCATGTAGTAACCTTCCTGCAGGCTCATCCTGACATGACCCTCCAGCATAACAATGCCACCAGCCACACTGCTCGTACTGTGCGTGATTTCCTGCAAGACAGGAATGTCAGTGTTCTGCCATGGCCAGCGAAGAGCCCGGATCTCAATCCCATTGAGCACGTCTGGGACCTGTTGGATCGGAGGGTGAGGGCTAGCGCCATTCCCCCCAGAAATGTCTGGGAACTTGCAGGTGTCTTGGTGGAAAAGTGGGGTAACATCTCACAGCAAGAACTGGCAAATCTGGTGCAGTCCATGAGGAGGAGATGCACTGCAGTACTTAATGCAGCTGGTAGCCACACCAGATACTGACTGTTACTTTTGATTTTGACCCCCCCTTTGTTCAGGGACACATTATTCAATTTCTGTTAGTCATATGTCTGTGGAATTTGTTCAGTTTGTCTCAGTTGTTGAATCTTGTTATGGTCATACAAATATTTACACATGTTAAGTTTGCTGAAAATAAATGCAGTTGACAGTGAGAAGACATTTCTTTTTTACATACTGGATGGACTAGTTACATTATGCTACGCTCCAAACGTTCTATCCAAGAGTTTGGGAAACAATTTATAGGCCTAGGCAATGCCGTTGGTGCATTGATTGTGCTTACAGAGTTACAATTATAGTGAATTTGTATGAATTTTTATTTGATTTTGAATAGCCAAGTAATAGGGCATATTTTACCTTTTTATAATTAATAGGCTGACAAATTACCTAGAATATCTCACCACCGTGCGTTTTCATCTCCTCGCTCTCCTCTGGAGTGTGCAGAGAGAAGGGCTGTCAACAGTTTAATGATATATGTTTCGTTGTGATAACATGCTACTATCGATGTTCCCTAACAGATTTCACTTGGTGTCACAAATTAAGCACTGGGTTGCGCAGGACCAGGGTTGGAGAGCCCATGCCATACAGAATTTGGGTGGAATATCACCTGTACGGAATATCACCTGTCGCGCAGCTAGAGGCTGCATGATCCTCAAATAGTGGTTGATGCATGGTGTGAAATAAGTGTGTTCTTATAAGCCCAGACATTTCTATATGCCAGACATTTCCTTATGCCGTGTAAAAGCAGAGTTTTGATGGCTGCAATTAAAAAGAGGATGCCAGCTGCTACTATATTTATTTCTCAGCTGCTAACATTAAGCACATGCTCTGCTATAAAACCGTATTAAAAAATGAACCACAGAAAGGGGCCTCGAGTGCATACGGATGCCATCATTTTCCCCCAGCTCCTGTTCCTGCCTATTTAATAATTGTACTTGTAAAAATAATGGCATGGGATTTATAATCATATCTTGTCTGCTAAATTAACTAGCATACATCCTATGGCATGGCGCATAGCCAGTATATATTCTCTTCTTCTAAAATACATTTTCTTAATTCTTCATATGTGACCCCTTACAGGAAACTAGGCGTATACCACTACTTCACAGAAGAGCCGTTTCTTTTATCAAAATAATTTTGGGGGTAGAAATGCCTTCACGAACATGTGAACTTTCATGTGCCTTGATAACAAACTTGTATGTCATCTGTAAATACGAATAAAATTGTTAAATTACGAGCCTAGTTGGTTTAGCCACAGAAAAAGTCAGCAACCTAAACGCTAGCAATGATTGTCTGAGATAATGAGTGGGCTGGACATGCTGAGAGATGAGTTTGGATTGGTCTGCCATACACCACGCTTCTGTCTCTTTGAGATGGTCAGTATGTATAGGTAATATTGTCTAACGCAGCTATAACATTTTTTTTATCACGTAGTAAAACTGCATAAGTGTTGCTCTCCACTTTCTGGAGGACCAAGTCTTGAAATCAGTGGAATTTGAGTATGACAGCTAAAGAGATGGAGAAAACACCTGTCTCTGGATTACATCTTCAAACTAAGGGCAACCATGCATCTGACAGGAGACGCGTCCATCCATGCTGTATATGGTTAAGATAGTCTAGCTAGCTACATTTTCAGATATTACACATTTCTAATTTTGACATTGCTAGCTAACGTTACGTGTATTATCTTATTATTCGTATCTCAGAGCCATTTGAGATACCCCAAATTAACCTCTATGGGCTAGGCGGGACGTAATCGTCCCACCTACGTAACAGCCAGTGTAATCCAGTGGCGCGATTTTCAAATACCTTAAAAATCCTATTACTTCAATTTCTCAAACATATGACTATTTTACAGCTATTTAAAGACAAGACTCTCGTTAATCTAACCACACTGTCCGATTTCAAAAAGGCTTTACAACGAAAGCAAAACATTAGATTATGTCAGCAGAGTACCCAGCCAGAAATAATCAGACACCCATTTTTCAAGCTAGCATATAATGTCACAAAAACCCAGAAGACAGCTAAATGCAGCACTAACCTTTGATGATCTTCATCAGATGACAACCCTAGGAGATTATGTTATACAATACATGCATGTTTTGTTCAATCAAGTTCATATTTATATTAAAAAACTGCTTTTTACATTAGCATGTGACGTTCAGAACTAGCATACCCCCCGCAAACTTCCGGGGAATTTACTAACATTTTACTAAATTACTCACGATAAACGTTCACAAAAAGCATAACAATTATTTTAAGAATTATAGATACAGAACTCCTCTATGCACTCGATATGTCCGATTTTAAAATAGCTTTTTGGTGAAAGCACATTTTGCAATATTCTCAGTACATAGCCCAGCCATCACGGGCTAGCTATTTAGACACCCGGCAAGTTTAGCCTTCACCAAAATCAGATTTACTATAACAAAAATGTTATTACCTTTGTTGTCTTCGTCAGAATGCACTCCCAGGACATCTACTTCAATAACAAATGTTGGTTTGGTCCCAAATAATCCATCGTTATATCCGAATAGCGGCGTTTTGTTCGTGCGTTCCAGAAACTATCCGAAATGGTAAATCAGGGTCGCGCATGGCGCAATTCGTGACAAAAAATTTCGAAATATTCCATAACCGTACTTCGAAGCATGTCAACCGCTGTTTAAAATCAATTTTTATGCAATTTATCTCGTAAAAAAACGATAATATTCTGACCGGGAATCTCCTTTTCGGTAGACAGAGGAAAAAACACAGACGGGGGCGGCCAGTGCACGCGCCTAAGCCCACAGTCCCTTGATCGGCCACTTGAGAAAGGCGATAATGTGTTTCAGCCTGGGGCTGGAATGACGACATTCAGGTTTTTCCCGGGATTTGAGAGCCTATTGGAGCCGTGGGAAGTGTCACGTTACCGCAGAGATCCTTTGTAATGGAATGAGATGTCAAAGAAAGACAATAAATGGTCAGACAGGCCACTTCCTGTAAAGGAATCTCTCAGGTTTTGACCTGCCATTTGAGTTCTGTTATACTCACAGACACCATTCAAACAGTTTTAGAAACTTTGGAGTGTTTTCTATCCAAAGCCAATAATTATATGCATATTCTAGTTACTGGGCAGGAGTAGTAACCAGATTAAATCGGGTACGTTTTTTATCCAGCCGTGAAAATACTGCCCCCTAGCCATAACAGGTTAACAAAAGATTCTCGTCTGAGTGTGCCAGAGCGCAGAATAACTGATGAATTTACGAACATTCAACACCTGTTGAATATGGCCGGTGTCAGTAAACGTTGGCAAAAATACGTAATTAAATTGTTGCCAGCAGCAGTTAGTCACCAACGCTCTGGATAACATGAAAATAGCCTAACCAGCTCTGCTAGGGCGAGTAAAATGGTCAGAGTGGGGTGTTCTCTCATCTGTGTCTGGAAGTAAGCTAGCCAATGTTAGCCAGTTCGCTTGGGTGCTTGACTGCCGTTGTAAGGTCAGAACGTTCAGTTCAACCCTACTCATCAGCCAGAGTGTCCCAGTGTGCAAAACGCTCTGAATTTACACTACCGGTCAAAAGTTTTAGAACACCATCTCATTCTAGGTTTTTTTTAAAATTTTTACTATTTTCTACATTGTAGAATAATAGTGAAGACATCAAAACTATGAAATAACACATGTAGTAACCAAAAAAGTGTTAAACAAATCAAAATATATTTTATATTTGAGATTCTTCAAATAGCCACCCTTTGCCTTGATGACAGCTTTGCATACTCTTGGTATTCTCTCAACCAGCTTCACCTGGAATGCTTTTCCAACAGTCTTGAAGGAGTTCCCACATGTGCTGACCACTTGTTGGCTGCTTTTCCTTCACTCTGCAGCCCGCCTCATCCCAAACCATCTCAATTTGGTTGAGGTCGGGGGATTGTGGAGGCCTGGTCATCTGATGCAGCACTTCATCACTCTCCTTCATGGTCAAATATCCCTTACACAGCCTGGAGATATGTTGGGTCATTGTCTTGTTGAAAAACAAATGGTAGTCCCACTTCCCCAAACCAGATGGGATGGCATATCGCTGCATTATGCTGTGGTAGCCATGCTGGTTAAGTGTCCCTTGAATTCTAAATAAATCACTGACAGTGTCACCAGCAAAGCACCCCCACACCATAACACCTTCTCCTCCATGCTTTATGGTGGAAAAAACCCATGCAGAGATCATCCGTTCACCCACACCACGTCTCACAAAGTCACAGAACCAAACATCTCCAATTTGACCATGAAGGCCTGATTCACACAGTCTCCTATGAACAGCTGATGTTGAGATGTGTCTGTTACTTGAACTCTGTGAAGTATTTATTTGGGCTGCAATTTCTGAGGCTGGTAACTCTAATGAACTTATCCTCTGCAACAGAGGTAACTCTGGGTCTTCCTTTCCTGTGGTGGTCCTCATGAGAGCCAGTTTCATCATAGCCCTTGATGGTTTTTGCGACTGCACTTAGAAGAAACTTTAAAAGTTCTTGACATTTAAAAGTTCTTCCAGATTGACTGACCATGTCTTAAAGTAAGTGTCGTTTCTCTTTGCTTATTTCAGCTGTTCTTGCCATAATCTGGACTTGGTATTTTACCAAATAGGGCTATCTTCTGTATACCCCCCTTACCTTGTCACATCACAACTGATTGGCTCAAACGCATTAAGAAGGAAAGAAGTTCCACAAACCACACACCTGTTAATTGAGATGGATTCCAGGTGAGTACCTCGTGATTCTGGTTGAGAGAATGCCAAGAGTGTGCAAAGATGTCATCAAGGCAACGGGTGGCTATTTGAAGTATCTCACTTTTTTGGTTACTACATGATTCCATATGTGTATTTCATAGTTGTGATGTCTTCACTATTATTCTACAATGCAGGAAATAGTATAAATAAATAAAAGCCCTGGAATGAGTAGGAGTTATAAAACTTTTGACCGGTAGTGTACAAACGGACAATCTGACAGCACAGTTGCAGTCACCATTGCTATGGATAACATAACAGCCGAACCAGCTCTGTTAGGGCGAGTAATGTTCAGTGAGCTGTTCTCTCATTTCTGTCTGGCAGTAGCTAGCAAGTTAGCTTGGGTGCTTGACTGCTGTTGTAGGAACAGAACGCTTGGATCAACCCTTAACCCCACCCATCTCTTTAACGCTTAAGAGGGTGTGAACGATGCTGAATGGGTGTAGACAAAGAAGGGCTCTCCAGTAGTAGTACCAAAACATAAAAAGGCAATTTTCTCAAACGTGAGTTTACAAATTATCAACTTTCAAAGCAGAATTATTTTCCCATTGTTCCTCAACTGCAGTGTATGATATACCATTTTGTAGATCTGTCTCTACTTTTATCCAATGTAAAAAACACAATTTCAAAATGTTGCTACATAAGACCGATTTGAGCCGGTCAGTCACATATCATGTTTCTTTAGACTTGCCTAAAATAAATAACGGATTTATTGTGATGGTGTATATTAAATGGATTTATTATACTTAAAACATTTTTAGATGTTCCAAAGGCGCACATCCGTGGCTTGTATGCATGGGTCTGGAGATGTTAAACATGTTTATGTTAGAGGTCAATAACCATTTTAACCTCAGATTAGTGAAGTTTATATATACGTTTATACCCTTATAAAAAAGATTGCCGTTCTGAAACTGCATTAAAAGTGCAGTAACTGCAGTCGACTGTGGTATTTTGGACGCAGTAATTGCAGAATAACTGCACTGTAGCTGCAGTAAAAATAAACATGTTATTCTCTAACTGCAGTTATACTGCAGAGTACTGCTGTCTGACTGTAATCTTTTTTGTACGGGTAATTGATTGCTTTGGTAGGAAGCATGAGTTTTTAGTTACCAATGTAACAATACAGTGTGGTCAAAGACTTAGTGATTTACCTGTAGATTATCCTCTAAGAAAATCAATGGTCCAAACCTCATGTCTCTATTATATCCCGTTCAAAAGTTATTGGGAGTTTTTACCCTTGTAGGATGGCCAGAATTAGGGTGACTAAATGAATGGAGGCCAGACAAAAAAAAGTGGTCACACATCAGGAAAATTGCATCTTGTCAGCTGGGCTAGATTATGTGCAAGAACTAAGGCTACTGGCTACCTGACAGGCTCACTTTAATGTTTAAGTCGTTATCTTTTTTCTCAAATCCGCAAGACATAAAACAATATATAGGTAAGAGGGATATTGATTTTGAGACATGACATGTAGTATTTTCATATTTTATTACACCCATTTCATATTCAACATTCCTGTTCTTTTTTGAAGATTTGTCATAAAAACAAGCGTATCTGTGAGATGTCAATAGAGCACTGAGCATATACCAAGCTTTTCATTTTCGAAGCCTTTTACATTTAATTCAGCCGGTGTCATGATGATTTTGCATTTTACAACCAGCGGAAACAACTTTGAAGACAACAAACTCAAAATGTAAAATGCTCAAAAGTTGTTATGAGAAACCTGCAGCGCTATGTCAACAGAGCTTGGTGTTTATTATCGGATGTATTGAATACCACAGTAGTCATAATACCCATAAAACCTGTCAGTAAACCCCAGAAATGGTTCCAATAATTTTTTCAGCAATACTTTTTGCGTCAGGGATTTTGGAACTACTTCATATAAGGTCTGTGCTTCGTGTAGGCATACCCTGGCGTGATGTTTTGCTAACCACGCAAAACTCTCTCGGACACGGTCACTTTTGTCAATATTCACCTGTATGCCTACACTATTTTTGTCTGTATTTACCCCCCAAAAATGGAATACTAATTAGCTGCTAATGTGGCTATCATACAAACTATACATCTTGTCGCAAGCTTTTACATCATCCCTCAAGCACATAACTCAACGCAAACTCATCGACAACTAGCATGTAACCAAGCAAGTAGATATTATAGCCTTTTTTTTGTTTCTTGAGTAAATAATTGATACAGTTGAAGTCGGAAGTTTACATACACTTAGGTTGGAGTCATTAAAACTCGTTTTTCAACCACTCCACAAATTTCTTGTTACCAAACTATAGTTTTGGCAAGTCGGTTAGGACATCTACTTTGTGCAGGACACAAGTTATTTTTCCAACAATTGTTTACACACAGATTATTTCTCTTATAATTCACTGTATCACAATTCCAGTGGGTCAGTAAATGTAAATGTTTACATACATTAAGTTGACTGTGCCTTTAAACAGCTTGGAAAATTCCAGAAAATGATGTCATGGCTTTAGAAGCTTCTGATAGGCTAATTGACATCATTTGAGTCAATAGGAGGTGTACCTGTGGATGTATTTCAAGGCCTAACTTCAAACTCAGTGCCGCTTTGCTTGGCATCATGGGAAAATCAAAAGAAATCAGCAAAGACTCAGAAAAAAAATTGCAGACCTCCGCATGTCTGGTTCATCCTTGGGAGCAATTTCCAAACGCCTGAAGGTAGTACCACGTTCATCTGTACAAACAATAGTACGCAAGTATAAACACCATGGGACCACGCAGCCGTCATGCCGCTCAGGAAGAAGCGTTCAGTTTCCCAGAGATGAACGTACTATGGTGCGAGAAGTGCGAATCAATCCCAGAACATCAGCAAAGGACCATGTGAAGATGCTGGAGGAAACAGGTACAAAAGTATCTATATCCACAGTAAAACGAGTCCTACATCGACATAACCTGAAAGGCCGCTCAGCAAGGAAGAAGCCACTGCTCCAAAACCACCATAAAAAAGCCAGACTACGGTTTGCAACTGCACATGGGGACAAAGACGTACTTTTTGTAGAAATGTCATCTGGTCTGATGAAACAAAAATAATAATGACCATCGTTATGTTTGGAGGAAAAAGGGAGAGGCTTGCCATCCGAAGAACACCATCCCAACCGTGAAGCACGGGGGTGGCAGCATCATGTTGTGGGGGTGCTTTGCTGCAGGAGGGACTGGTGCACTTCACAAAATAGATGGCATCATGAGGAGGAAAATTATGTGGATATATTGAAGCAACATCTCAAGACATCAGTCAGGAAGTTAAAGCTTGGTCGCAAACAGGTCTTCCAAATGGACAATGACCCCAAGCATACTTCCAAAGTTGTGGGCAAAATGGCTTAAGGACAACAAAGTCAAGGTATTGGAGTGGCCATCACAAAGCCCTGACCTCAATCCTATAGAACATTTGTGGGCAGAACTGAAAAAGTGTGTGCGAGCAAGGAGGCCTACAAACTTGACTCAGTTACACCAGCTCTGTCAGGAGGAATGGGCCAAAAGTCCCCCAACTTACTGTGGGAAGCTTGTGGAAGGCTACCCGAAACGTTTGACCCAAGATAAACAATTTAAAGGCAATGCTAGCAAATACTAATTGAGTGTATGTACACTTCTGACCCACTGGGAATGTGATGAAAAAAAGAAACGCTGAAAATAAATCATTCTCTCTATTATTATTCTGACATTTCACATTCTTACAATAAAGTGGTGATCTTAACTGACCTAAAACAGGGCATTTTTACTAGGATTAAATGTCATGAATTGTGAAAAACTGAGTTTAAATGTATTTGGGTAAGGTTTATGTCAACTTCCGACTTCAACTGTATCGTGTTTCTCAAATGTATTCTTGTTTCGCATTTTTCTAATTACCTAGCTAGCTATTTTAGCATTTTTAAAAACATTTATTACCCTCTGCCTGGTCTTTGTAGGTCTCTCCGTCAATCAGAAGCAAGGATGGTTCTGTGCCATGTACCGGATTATAACTACTTCTCCAATAGTGCTTATTGGAGGTGCAGGTGCATTTGATAATTTTCCGACCTCTAATCGAGAGGCATCGTTGGAGTCGTGTGATAAGGTAAGCCCTGTTTGCTAGTTGCTAATAAGAAATGTTGCTTAGGTCAAAGATCTGTGGCTAGCTACTGTAGGTGCTTATGAAAATTACAGTGGTTCCTCCTTTAAAAGTTGCGTCATACTGCAGCACATCTTGCGGGCTGCTGCATCATTCTATGGCACGTTATTTAATTGTCAGCCATTTTTTACGTTCATGCAAGTTAGTGCTAGTTTGACCGCCAGAGGGCAACTTTGAGAAGCATTTGATAATCTCCCATATTGGCAGTACTAGAGAATTTAAAACCTTTTTTGTAATAATTTAGTGCATGGGATTGATTTTAAGTAATTTGGCAAAATTAATTTGATTAATATTATGGTGATTCTATTCCGAGAAAAATGAAACCCTCAGGGTTGCTGTTAGGATGGAATGGAAAATATTGCGCTGTACAACATCACGGTCGAGACTAGACTACAGCATAAGAGGATTCTAAATGAATATCTAAGGGGTTTATGCCAGACCCTAATTGTAGTGTAACCAATACTCATTTTGCCTATGGTAGGCCGACAGTATATCTACAAATATTTTTTTCAACGACGTGACTCTCTGCCAATAATTACATTTAGAGGATTGGAGGATTCTAAATGAATATCTAAGGGGCATTTTTCGTTAGGATCTGTGAGAATATCTAAGGGGCTTTTATATAGTTCTAAATGAATTAATAATAATCGCTTTGTTACGATGTTTTGAGATTTCATTTTCATTTAACCTAGAGTGAGTGAGAAAAAGGCAATTCTTGAACATGGGGTAAGATATTCTCACTAATTTGTGAATGAAGCCAGTTTGTTATTTAGAATGATTTATTTCTGGAAAAACCTAACTTGACATCACTTGCTTATATTCAGTCAACACATATATTTTAAGAATATCATGGAATATACTTGAACATTTTAGTTTCTCCATGCTTGTCTCAGAGCAGCGCGAAACGGCGCTGAAATAGACATCCACAGTGGGAAGGCTATATATAACGATATTTTGGAGATTATTTAGTTTTTTTTAAACGACAGTAAGCGATTGTAATCTGAATAAAGGCCAAAATATATCCCTGCTAATAGCCATAATGGCGCTGTACAATGTGACCGTGTGTTTGAAGAAGTATTTTCCAGTAAGCAACAATTTGTTTACCTTCATTAGACAACTTTGTTCCAATATTTCTGTAATTCACTGATATTTATTCCCATAGTAATTCGTTATGGATCTATAACTAAATAAACATCAGCATTTTGAAAGTGTATTTTTATCATTATTTTATTAATGAAAGCATAACGATGCCATTATTAGTTACATTGTTTTAGTTTGAACGTGCAGATTGGCACAAAGAACAGAACAGCGGGAATGTTTCCCTAGTCAGCGCCAATGTAAGGGAAGACCCCCTGAAATGGACAAAAATGAATGGGAACTTATTGGCACCGTACGAAACATATACACAATGTACAATACCACTCCAATGGATGGCATTTCATTCAAAACTTATTGCAAATGTCATATGGCAAATGCCAAGTGTCACACAGCAAAAATCCAATAGATGGCGAGCGCGCTCCACAGTAAATTTTGCAAATGCACATCAAGTCAAGACCCAAGGGTCAAATTTTGAACATTTGAACATTTTTTCAAAAACGTATTACCCCCTTAAAAAAGTGCTTTCTGGACCGTTTTTTTTCAAAATTCTTTCAATTTGTTTTTGTCAATTATACATGTATAAGAACTGTATGAATGTACTTTTGTCATATTTTATTGTCATATGTTTTTTACTTGTCCATAAGGCATATGTTTTGTCCATTTGCAATATGATTTCATAGGAAGTCAAAAGTCCAAGTCAAAAATCAGTGAACCATTGCCAAAAGCCATAAGAAATGTCCAAATGCAATATGAAAGTATTGAAAGTGCCAAAACAGGATGTTATGTCCATTTGCCATATGATCATAGGAAGTCGGCTTCCAAACCAAAAAGTCAGTGAACCATGTCCAAATGGCATTTATACTGCCCAAATGATATATAGCACTATGTTAAGCTATGAATCAACCTAGATGGCCTATGAGTCATGTATAATGAGGGAGAAGTGGGACTTTGTTGTTTTTTAATGATTTTTTGAAAAACATCCAAAATGACCCTATTGGATGGGCACAGGTGGGGGGGGGGGGTGCTCCCTACCCAACCGTAGACCCCTTGCTCCCCCCTAAAGGCATGGTAACCCATTCCAATCACCAGGTGCACGGCTGTCTATTTGCATTATGTTTCAATGGGCATTTACCATCACAAATTTGACATGCTCAAAAAAACTGCAGAAATGCAAAATTGACTGGCCCGATGAACTCGGGATGGCCGGGCAGTGATAGTGGTTCCTCTCCATCGCTCGTTGTGTTGATTTCATCATGTCCATTTGGTGATGTTTTTTCACTGTTGAATCTTATTACAAATGTACTGTCCATTTGCAATATGTTTCAACGGGCATTTACCATCACGAATTTGACATGCTCAAAAATACTGCAGAAATGCAAAATTGACTGGCCCGATGAACTCAGTATTGGCCAGGCAGTGATAGTGGTTCCTCTCCATCACTCGATGGTGACATGAGAGAAGTGGGACTTTGTTGTTTTTTAAAGATTTTTTGAAAAACATCCAAAATGATTCTGGTTCCTCTCCATCGCTCGTTGGTGTTGATTTCAGATTGTCAATTTGGTGATGGTCTATCACTGTCACATTCTGACCAGTAAAGGGGTTATTTGTTATTGTAGTTTGGTCAGGACGTGTTTGTTTTATGTGGTTCGGGGTTTGTTGAGATATGTAATTATGTAAGAGGGGTGTTTGTTTTATGTGTTCCGGGGTGTTTGGGTATTGTTCTGGTTTTGTATTTATATGATTTTCTAGGTTGTGTATTTTTTTGTTGGCCTGGTATGGCTCTCAATCAGGAACAGCTGTACATCATTGTTGCTGATTGGGAGTCATACTTAGGTAGCCCTTTTTTAACTTGCGGTTTGTGGGAAGTTGATTTTGCACTGCTGTGTTTAGCCTGCAATACTGTGCGTCCGTTCATTTTCTTGTTTTGTTATTTAAGTGTTCAATAAAAGTTAAAATGAGCACTCAACCCGCTGTGTCTTGGTCTACTACATACGACGACCGTTACACACTGTTTAAACATATTGCAAATGTACAAAAGTCAGCCAGCAAGTCACCGTCCATCAGTCAATTAGATAGCATTCGGACACCAAACTGATACAAACTGACACCACACCCACTTTTTCCAACTCGTTTAGAAGCCAACTATCACATATTTCAGAGCAGGCCCAAAATTCACAGCACCTTCTGTTTAAACCATAATAAAAACATAAAACACGTAGTTACGTTCTTGCTGCGGGTCCAGTTCTGACATTATGTGTAGACCTAGCTGAGGCAACCCCGAAACCCAAGTTTTGGCATGATAGGTCATTTGGAGCCCGAGCAGCGACCTTAATTGGTGCTGAAAATCCACATTTTCCGGGCGTTGCTACGGGGTCCTTGAATGAGCTATTGGACAGAAACGTTATGGGCCGAGGCGGTTTCAATGCATCTAGTCTTGCGACTCTGGGACTTTTCTAAATGTTGTCATTTTCATGATGGTCAAAATGAATTTAAGTTATTGCAAATGTACGAGGCTGTTTCTCGGTCTGAGAACCTTCTAGAGCCACATAACTCACAGTGCACTATCGACTTGAGCTCTAGAACAGGTTTTAGATGTTTAGATAGACCAAAGCCAAGTCTATTTTACCGTTACTACAAGTCTCTGGGTTATGGTATTTAAATATAGACTTAACTATTTTAGTAATCTAGCTAGCTAGTAAAATGTACTTTTGTCTTTCAGACGAGCGGATCGGAAACCCATTGACAACTCTCGGGTTGGCAGCTGCCATTTTCTGTTGGGAAAGAGAGACGACCCTGTATTTACCAGAAAGGGTAGCTCATCCACCATGTTAGAAGAGGAAGATCCAGACACATCCACCTTGGCAGAAGAGGTAGTAGATCCAGGCCCTTGGCCGCTGTGTCTGCACACTTGCAGAATGTTCTCACTGAGGTGCGTCTTGGGAAACATTAGCGCAGTTGAAGGTTCTACAGGAGAATCAGCTGTCTGATAAAGTACTTAGGATGGAAATAGGACTTCCTGACAGACATGTTCAGCATTGTTGTTGAATACTTGGAACGATACAAGGACCGCGATTATACTTTGCCAAGTGGAGGGTCGAGATGCTATCATTTGAGGATCACGTACGTGTTTATGGCGCTTATGAAGTTCCGTCACAGCTACACCAATTTGCACCTGGTTCAACTATTCCATTGTAGTGCAAGCACTATCAGCAATGTTACCATCACTTTAATTCACGTGATCCACAAACTTACTTTTCCATTAGTGTCATGAAGAATGTTCCAAGTCTGGAGAAGAACCAAACGTGCTTGCCTGCGTCTTGACTGCTTGCCTGCGTCTTGACTGTACTGACATAGAAGTTGCTACTCTAAGTCTGATGGATCTGCAGAAGCAAGCCTATTCTGTGTACCATTCAATGCACTCCTACAAGCCAGTTTATTAGGTACACCCATCTAGTACTGGGTCAGACCGCCCTTTGCCTTCAGAAACATTGCTGATATGGTATCAACAGACCTAATGTGTGCCAGGAAAACATTCCCAGGCATGGACTCATGCTGCTTACTCCCAATCCTGACTGCTATCAGCATAACGCAACAGGAAACGAGGTTTGTCAGCCCACTCCTCAATTGTCCAGTGTTGGTGATTGCATGTCCACTGGAGCAGCTTCTTGTTGTTGTTTATTGAAACATGGTGGCAGTGGTACTCAAAAGAACCTGGATCTCATTGATGTTGTCATGACGTTGGCCTGTGGGTAAGGTTTATGACCCCCCCCCATAAATACCTTTCTCCCTTCCCCTCTCTGACCCTACTGAAGGACTTGAATAGCCTGTGTTAAATATAGAGAGTCTGGGAACATCAAACAAATGGAGAAAAGGAACCATATTTTGGTAATAAAACCAGTTGGAAATATGCTTGGGAACGTAATGAGTATGGATTTCATTTCAGTTGTCATCTGAGACATTATGACTGATGACAGGACGACATAAACTGTACCTGGGAAAGTATCCACCCTCTAGTTATCAGAGTCACATTGAATTGTTATGCAATTGAAATGTTTGATATTGAAATTGTTTGTTAGGAGATTAAATGTAATTTTAGCTTCCAAATGAGAGATTTGGGTTTTCATAAGGAAAGTGCCCTGCTTGATCAATGGCCCACCCCAGTGAAGAGGAGGGGTTATAAACGATGAAACACATCCTTCCCCCCTCTCCACTATATAAGCCTTTGACGAAAAGATAACCACGTTGTTCCAGTACGGGAGGTCTGCAGCCTCTACGTTAGAAGGACACACATGTCAAGGACAGAACTAAGCCAACCTCGGCGTGAGCTATGGTATGAACTGGTATGAACTTTGAGCTTATTCACTACAGAAGTGCTACTTCCTAGCCGTTGAGTTAGCAGCGGCCGCTGCTAACGTGGGCTAGGAAAGGACGGACGACGGATCCTGTCTAACAGACGGACGAAGATACCACCACGTATCCAATTTACCACCAGAGACATTCTTCCGAGTTTACAGGAAGATCTGTTGGCCAACCCGGCCAGCATCTACGACCAATCTACCGAAGCACAGCTCAGAGTAAATATTTATTGCATTTTCCTTTTCCAAATGGGCGGTAATTTAGAATGCATAAGATAATGTATTTACGATAGCATAGCTGCTGTTTCTGTGTTCCTAAATCTTCCCGCTCTTTCATTCAAGCCCAAACCCCTTTCCTTTGTGTAACCAGCTTTCATACAGGTTCCGTTCACCAGGGGTGAATTCTGTATGACATCATTGTATTCTGTGTATTTGTAATTCTGTGTGATTAGTTAGGTATTTAGTAAATAAATTATTAAACCCAATTTTGTATTGCTGATTCAACTTCTTAGCCAGGGTTCGTGAAGATAGCCAAGAATTTACAACTTTCATTATGAGACTGAAAATAAGATAAGGGTTAATATTGACTGCTATCGATGTAAAATATTACAAAGTATTTTAAGAGTTTATTCGGAAGATAACAGCTCTATAAACGTTCTTCCGTGGTGCCCCGACTTTCTAGTTAATTACATTTACATGATTAGCTTAATCAGGTAATATTAATTACAGAGAAAGAATTTTATAGGTTAGCATGTGATATCACTTAATCCGGCATAGCCAAAGACACGACAATGTAAATGAAGAATACATCCCAGGCGGCAGTTTTAAAAAGTGCCGCGTTTACATGCTAGTCATCACACCGAACGTCTACGTTAGCTGGCTATCGTGAGTGACTCTATGCTAAAAGCTAGCTGGCTATTGGATACAAGCAGATTCGTGAGTAGCTAACGTTTCCATTCTACAACTAAATCGCCATGGAAAATGCACTGAAACCTCCGGGAAAAATAGACTGATGATTGTAATTTAGCACTGACCTGGAAAAGATGGAAAGAGGAATTCAATTCGTACATGGCTCTTACAATGAGAGAAAAACCTGATGACTACAAAGTGAAGCTACTGTATTATCTCATTGGGGAAAAAGGCAGAGAGATTTGTGAGACCTTATGTGTGGGCAGTACAAAAGACAATCTATCTATTGAGGAAGTAATTGCAACACTGGATGCATTTTGTGATCCCAAGAAAAATGATTTTTTTTGTATTAATGCGAAGTCAAGGCCACGATGAGAGTTTTGATAAATATCTCACTGAATTGAGGACTCTAGTGGCCACCTGCAACTTTGGAGTAATCACAGACTCTCTTATCAGGGACAGGATTGTGTGTGGCACGTGTGACCCACACTTAAGAGAGCGCTTACTCAGAGAGACTCATCTCAGTTTAGAGAAATGAATACAGATTGGAAGAGCTGCAGAACTGTCCAGACAGAGAGCTAAAGTCATAAATGTGCAGGGCCCTGTAGCAGTGCATGCAGTAACACAGAGAGACCGAGAGGGAGAGGAGACCCTACAGAGGGACAGAGCATTATACAATGCAGATACTGTGGACAGACACATGAGAGAAAAAAGGGAAAATGCCCTGCATATGGACAAAAATGTAAATCCTGTGGAAAAAAACTATCCCTTCTCTACGGTTTGCAAAAGTGTAGGGACCAGCAAGAGATACAGAGTCCTGGCAAAGGAAAATGCATCAGCTGACTCAGAGAGGGGTGAGGATGTTCTGTGCATCACACTAGGGCCAAAGTCAGAGAGCATCAATGTGGTGCAGGAGAAAACCACAGACCCCAATGCAGCTCTCTTTGCAACCATGCTGGTCAACAGTCAGTCAGTCAGATTTCAGCTAGATTGTGGTGCTAGTTGTAATGTTATCCCTGCAAACCTCACAAAAGCCAGTCACCTAGAGCCCTGCAGTCAGGTATTGGTGATGTATAACAAGAGTACTCTGACGCCACTGGGGAAGTGCACACTTAAAGTGATCAAATAAGAAAACCAACGGAGTTGAGTTCGTCGTAGTCAACAAGAATGTGCACAGGCCCATTCTAGGCAGTAAGGCTATCCAGGCAATGGAGTTGATTACTGTGCAGCATCACAACATCCTGGCCATCGAGAAAACAACAGGATCCTGGACTAAAGAGCAAATTAAACAGGAGTACTCTGATGTATTCCAGGTAGATGGATGCTTACCTGGCAAACTGAAGCTAGAAGTGGATGAGCGAGTGGAGCCAGTGCCAGTAGCACTATATAAACCACTCAAAGAGGAGCTCAGTGGTCTAGAGAAAAGAAGGATGATAAAAGCAGTTGAAAAAAGCACAGATTGCATTAGCAGCCTGATCGCAGTGAAGAAACCGTCTGGAAAACTAAGAGTGTGCATTGATCCGAAACCTCTCAACAAGGCGCTCAAGAGGAGCCATTAACCGCTTCCCACTATTGAAGACGTGCTGCCAGATCTGAACAGAGCACGCGTGTTCTCTGTTTGTGATATAAAAAACGGATTTTGGCATGTGGAACTGGAGAAGGAATCCAGCTATCTCACCACGTTCTCTACTCCCATGGGACGCTACAGGTGGCTGCGCATGCCAATGGGAATCAGTCCAGCCCCATAGATCTTTCAGAGGAAGTTGAACCAGGCAATGGAAGGTCTTCCAGGAGTCAAAATCATTGCAGATGACATCCTGATTGTGGGAGAAGGAGCCAATGATGAAGTGGCGACTCTGGACCATGACAAAAACCTGAAAATGCTCCTGGACAGATGCAGGAAGCTCAATATCAAGCTGAATCCGGAGAAGCTGCAGCTCAGGCTGAAGGAAGTGCCCTACATTGGCCACCTGCTAACATCAGAGGGGTTGAAAGTGGACCCAGGAAAAGTGACGGCCATCAAACAGATGCCTAGGCCTACAGATGTGCAGGGGGTGCAGCGCTTCCTGGGCATGGTCAACTACCTAACCAAGTTCTGCAGCCACGCCACGGAGCTCTGCGAGCCACTGCGACAGCTAACACACAAGGACTTACTGTGGGAGTGGTCAGAGAGACATGAGCAGGCTTTCAATAAAATCAGGGATACCATTGCACAGACCCCTGTGCTGAAATACTACAACCCAACAGAGCAGCTTGTACTACAGTGTGATGCTTCAGCAGAGCCCTGACAGAGACTGAAAAAGGGTATGCACAGATAGAGAAGGAGCTGGTTGCAGTCGTGTTTGGCATATAGAGGTTTTACCAATTCACATATGGACAAATTGTGGAAGTGCAGTCAGATCACAAGCCTCTAGAGGCATCATGACAAAGCCTCTCCTCAGCACACCAAAAAGACTACAACACATGCTCATGAGACTCCAAAACCACGAGGTCAGTCTCCGATACGTTCCGGGAAAACATGTGGTGACACCCTGAGTGACACCCTGAGTAGGGCGTACCTCACAGAACAAGACAACAGAGGTCCTGTGGGGGTCGAAGTGGAATCAATCAATATGATACACTACCTCCCTCTGTCAAGCGAGAGACTAAAGCACATCCAGGGAGCCAGTGGAATTGGCATTGAAAACAGCCAAAAGACTGATGGCAAAAGCAAAGAGAGCAGGTGCTGACCCATACCTGGCCATGCTGGATCACAGAAATACCCTTTCACAAGGAACAGACAGCAGCCCTGCAATGGTGCTCATGGGAAGACGTACAAAGACACTACTTATAATGAGTGAACATCTTCTGAGACCGGGGATGGCAAACTGTCAGCTGGAGAAGTTCAAAGAAAGACAACAAAAACAGGCAAAGTACTACGACACCTCTGCTAAGGATCTCACAGAGCTGCAACGAGATGACAGGGTGAGAGTTCAGCCACTCACAGGACAGAAACAGTGGTGGCAGAGGGCCACAGTAGTCAGACCTGTGGAGCAAAGATCCTACGAGGTGAAGACAAAACAGGGACAAGTCTTCAGGAGGAACAGGCCACACCTGAGGAAGAGCAGAGAAATAGAGGAGGATTTCCCCACTGTTGAGGAGCCTGGCACAGAGCCAGTAAACAGAGCACCAGCTGACGCCCAGCAGGGTGCTGAACACAACCTAGAGGTGGACGCTGCACCTCAACAAGAAGATCCAAACAGCTCAGGTCAAGCACCTCCTGATGTAATCAACACTCCCCACACAAGGTCTGGTAGGGCCATCCGAAGACCTATACACCTAAAAGAATTTGTGTGACGGTAAAAAATAATAATAATTAATGAACAGTCAGAGACAGTAAACAAACATTCAGTTCACATTCCAGTTTATTGCAGACATGGACTACAAGCCAAAGTTAGGTGGAGTCTGCCTTTGTTGTTAAAAAAAAGAAAAAAAGAGAACATGTAGCAATATTGATGTTACTCATGTTGATGTTACACAGGAAACGGAAACCAGTTGTTACTTACGTTATTAATGTGCTGGTTGACAACATGCCTAGTAATGTTTGCTTAACTATATATCTTTGTCTGTCGTGATTGAAACAAGTTGAACATGTTATGGTGAAAACTAACAGGTAGACTGTTGTTGTTGCCCATGGAATCATAGCTAACTAGCTGGCTCCTGAAGCCTATGTGACATGTCTATGTGCCCATGAGGTCCAGAGTCTAAACACAGTCTAGCTAACATTAGCTAGCGTTGCTAGCCGAGCTGATCTATAACTCAAAGTGTTACAACTGTTTTTCAGTGAGAATCCCTATTGGCTCCTTGATTTGTCGCTAGATTATGTTTTGCTGCTGCCATGATGACGTCGCGGTGCTGCACAGCTGTGGTCCCCAACATAATGTTTTCGCCCCCTCCCATTGTGCTTCTCTGCCTGTGAGTGTGCGGTTGATGTGACTTCTTTTGCACATACATCTTTTCCCACTGGTGTTTGTGGGAAACGTCGCTAAATATTATCAAAACCATAGAAAGCTTGGGTGGCAAAACTCCCAAAGGGCACCCTCAATTTGTTGCTAGCATCTTTTAACAATAAAACTCGCTGGAGAGATCTGAAAACTCACTAAATATAGCGATAAAGTTTCATAATGAAAAGTTATTGCATGCTGCCATGGATCAAGTTAATTCATGACTTGTCTGGGACATTTCTTCTATAACCCAAAACAAATTAATTTAAACACAAATCAGACTTATTTGACTAATTTGAATACTGTATTGTATAGCATCTGTATCCACCTTGTTCCAAGTGTGTCCTAAAGATAAGCCAATCAGGCTGCAGAAAACCTTTCCAGTGGAAAGAGCCCAGGAAAACAACTTATAAACACACTAGGCTACATAAATGCCCAAGACCAGCTTATTGTAAATTAAGACTTTTCCTTCCCCCTCGCACCAGTACAATCTAGACCCTTATTGTCCCCAAGTAACTGTTCTTCTCTAGGAAGTAACGATAGAATTAGCCGATACCAATGAGATACATGGACACCGAAAAGACAATATAAAAGAGGAAATATAGCATGTAAGTCAATAATTGTTCTATGGATGTGTGTGGGCGAGAGGGTGTAAGTGGGTGTATGTGTCTGTTCATATGAATGGGAGAGTGGAGGGTGAATATGAATATGTATAGGAGGGCGGGAGAGAATGGTTGTGCGGAGACATAGGGTATAAGTTGTGTGTGAATGGATGAGTAAGTAGATGTATCAAGGGGTGTAAATGTGTTTGAGAATAATGGGGGGGAAGACAGAGGTTGGGATAAACTGGGTAAGGGAGGGTAAGGATGGGAGGTGGGAATAAGCTTGGCTTGGGTGGGGTAGAGGGAAGAACATGGATGGTATGGTAGAGAAGGATGGATTTGGTTTGAGAGAAAGAAGGAAGGACTCAATTACACTACAATGTAATTGTGTTTTTTTTAATGACTTGTAAACTCATTGTAAAATGAATAAAAAGAGTTCTGGACAGATTAGGAAAGGACGTCTAATCATTATTATTCCTTGTTTGTCATTACAACTAAGATTTAATGGTGATTATTGGCGGGAATGGAGAGGGCCTATATCCAGGGGATTGGGATGAGGTGATTAGGAATGACTAAAAGTGTATCAGACACTTTTTTGAGGCGTGCGTGAGGTCTCCGCTCATCTCATATCAGTCTCCCGGGAGGACCCACTCATCCCAAGTAGACCCCCACCAGCCACTATACTTTAATTAATAGGTAATACAAACCAACCACAGCACTTCAGTGGCAGTCTTTCTTAAAAGGTATGGTACATTAGGAGATGAGTCAGAGCTAAAAAAAAGGCATACATACTTACAGTCGTGGCCAAAGGTTTTGAGAATGACACAAATATAAATTTTCACAAAGTCTGCTGCCTCAGTTGGTATGATGGCAATTTGCATATACTCCAGAATGTTATGAAGAGTGATCAGATGAATTGCAATTAATTGCAAAGTCCCTCTTTGCCATGCAAATGAACTGAATACCAAAAAAAAACATTTCCATTGCATTTCAGCCCTGCCACAAAAGGACCAGCTGACATCATGTCAGTGATTCTCTCGTTAACACAGGTGTGAGTGTTGACGAGGACAAGGCTGGAGATCACTCTGTCATGCTGATTGAGTTCGAATAACAGACTGGAAGCTTCAAAAGGAGGGTGGTGCTTGGAATCATTGTTCTTCCTCTGTCAACCATGGTTACCTGCAAGGAAACATGTGCCATCATCATTGCTTTGCACAAAAAGGGCTTCACAGGCAAGGATATTGCTGCCAGTAAGATTGCACCTAAATCAACCATTTATCGAATTATCAAGAACTTCAAGGAGAGCGGTTCAATTGTTGTGAAGAACGCGTCAGGGCGCCCAAAAAGTCCAGCAAGCGCCAGGACCGTCTCCTAAAGTTGATTCAGCTGTGGGATCGGGGCACCACCAGTACAGAGCTTGCTCAGGAATGGCAGCAGGCAGGTGTGAGTGCATCTGCACGCACAGTGAGGCGAAGACTTTTGGAGGATGGCCTGGTGTCAAGAAGGGCAGCAAAGAAGCCACTTCTCTCCAGGAAAAACATCAGGGACAGACTGATATTCTGCAAAAGGTACATGGATTGGACTGCTGAGGACTGGGGTAAAGTAATTTTCTCTGATGGATCCTCTTTCCGATTGTTTGGGGCATCCGGAAAAAAGCTTGTCCGGAGAAGACAGGGTGAGCGCTACCATCAGTCCTGTGTCATGTCAACAGTAAAGCATCCTGAGACCATTCATGTGTGGGGTTGCTTCTCAACCAAGCTAGTGGGCTCACTCACAATTTTGCCTAAGAACACAGCCATGAATAAAGAATGGTACCAACACATCCTCCGAGAGCAACTTCTCCCAACCATCCAGGAACAGTTTGGTGACAAACAATGCCTTTTCCAGAATGATGGAGCACCTTGCCATAAGGCAAAAGTGATAACTAAGTGGCTCGGGGAACAAAACATTGATATTTTGGGTCCATGGCCAGGAAACTCCCCTGGTCAATCCTCAAGAGGCGGATGGACAAACAAAAACCCACAAATTCTGACAAACTCCAAGCATTGATTATGCAAGAATGGGCTGCCATCAGTCAGGATGTGGCCCAGAAGTTAATTGACAGCATGCCAGGGGGGATTGCAGAGGTCTTGAAAAAGATGGGTCAACACTGCAAATATTGACTCTTTGCATCAACTTCATGTAACTGTCAATAAAAGCCTTTGACACAAATGCTTGTAATTATACTTCAGTATTCTATAGTAACATCTGACCAAAATATCTAAAGACACTGAAGCAGCAAACTTTGTGGAAATTAATATTTGTGTCTTTCTCAAAACTTTTGGCCACGACTGTACATACATATGTGACTCGTTTCAGGAAACTTGGTCTATGTAGCACGTTACTACTTCACAGCGCCGGAGGGGATGGCTGCCGTTTTACAGGGCTCCTAACCAACTGTGCTATTTTATTAAATTTTTTGCATTGTTTGTTACTCATTTTGTATATAATGTTTGTGCTACCGTCTCTCATGACAGTAAATTGCTTCTGGATGTCAGAAGAGCGATTACTCACCTCGAACTGGACGAAGTCCGCGTGAAGAAAAAAACAGAGAAAAACGGGGCGCAGGGCAGGGTGCCTTGTAAGAATTTGCCGACGAGTATGTAAACCACCACTACCCTTCGTATTTTTGGCCAACGTGCAATCATTGGAAACTGGACGATCTACGATTAAAACTATCCTACCAACGGGACATTAAAAACTGTATTATTTTATGTTGGCTAAACGACGACACAAATAATATAGAGCTGGCTGGCTTCTCCGTGCATCGGGAAGACAGAGCAACTACGTCTGGTAAAATGAGGGGCGGGGGTGTGTGTCTATTTATATATAACTGCTGGTGTGCAATGGCTAATATTAAAGAAGTCGAGGTATTGCTCGCCTGAAGTAGAATACCTCATGACAGAGCACACTATCTACCAAGAGAGTTCTCAACTAAACTCTGCAAAACAAAGAAACGTCCCTTTTTCAGGACCCTGTCTTTCAAAGATAATTCGTAAAAATCCAAATAACTTCACAGATCTTCATTGTAAACGGTTTAAACACTGTTTCCCATGCTTGTTCAATGAACCATAAACAATTAATGAACATGCACCTGTGTCGTTAAGACACTAACAGCTTACAGACGGTAGGCAATTAAGGTCACAGTTATGAAAACTTAGGACACTAAAGAGGTCTTTCTACTGACTCTGAAAAACACCAAAAGAAAGATCCCCAGGGTCCCTGCTCATCTGTGTGAACGTGCCTTTGGCATGCTGCAAGGAGGTATGAGGACTGCAGATGTGGTCATGGCAATAAGTTGCAATGTCCGTACTGTGAGATGCCTAAGACAGTGCTACAGGGAGACAGGACGGACAGCTGATCGTCCTCGCAGTGGCAGACCACGTGTAACAACACCTGCACAGGATCGGTACATCCGAACATCACACCTGCTGGACAGGTACAGGATGTACACCAGGAGTTACACCAGGAATGCACAATCCCACCATCAGTGCGCAGACTGCCCGCAATAGGCTGAGAGAGGCTGGACTGAGTGCTTGTAGGCCTGTTGTAAGGCAGGTCCTCACCAGACATCACCGGCAACAACGTCGCCTATGGGCACAAACCCACCATCGCTGGACCAGACAGGACTGGCAAAAAGTGCTCTTCACTGACGAGTCGTGGTTTTGTCTCACCAGGTGTGATGGTCGGATTCAAGTTTATTGTCGAAGGAATGAGCATTACACTGAGGCCTGTACTCTGGAGCGGGATCGAGGTGGAGGGTCCGTCATGGTCTGGGGTGGTGTGTCACAGCATCATCGGACTGAGCTTGTTGTCATTGCAGGCAATCTCAATGCTGTGCGTTACAGGGAGACATCCTCCTCCCTCATGTGGTACCCTTCCTGCAGGCTCATCCTGACATGACCATCCAGCATGACAATGCCACCAGCCATACTGCTCGTTCTGTGCGTGATTTCCTGCAAGACAGGAATGTCAGTGTTCTGCCTTGGCAAGCGAAGAGTCCGGATCTCAATCCCATTAAGCACGTCTGGGACCTGTTGGATTGGAGGGTGAGGGCTAGGGCCATTCCTCCCAGAAATGTCTGGGAACTTGCAGGTGCCTTGGTGGAAGAGGGTAACATCTCACAGCAAGAACTGGCAAATCTGGTACAGTCCATGAGGAGGAGATGCACTACAGTACTTAATGCAGCTGGTGGCCACACCAGATACTGACTGTTACTTTTGATTTTGCCCCCCCCCCCCCTTTGTTCAGGGACACATTATTCCATTTCTGTTAGTCACATGTCTGTAGAACTTGTTCAGTTTATGTCTCAGTTGTTAATTCTTGTTGTGTAAATATTGTATGAACATATGTTAAGTTTGCTGAAAATAAATGCAGTTGACAGTGAGAGGACGTTTCTTTTTTTTCTGAGTTTATATTATTCGTAGCCGTTTATTTACCACCATAAACTGATGCTGGCACTAAGACCGCACTCAACGAGCTGTATAAGGTCATAAGCAAACAAGAACATTTTTCATCCAGAAGCAGTGCTCCTAGTGGCCGGGGACTTTAACCCTTTGATGCGTACGATCACGTTTTCGTATTTGTGATGATTGTTGAGTGGCCCCTGCAGCATACAATCTCAAATATGTGATTGGAACAGTAGCAACAGAACATATGACTCAACAAACGAGTCTAAACACCATTGTTGTCTGAACAGCATCTAAATATTTTTTTGTACTGATGGAAAATAAAGGTCTTAAACTTTATTCTTCAATTTTACTTTTATTGTAAAAGATAAATGCGAACTTCATCATCCAAGCATGTCACGCTGGTATGAAGAGATTTGGGAGACCGACGCAGGAATGCGTAATAGTTTTTTTTATTAAGCCCCAAATTACAGCGTGCTGTGTAAAGGCACGGGGACGAAGACCAAACAAAGACGTAACAAAACACAGGGTTGAAACCCAAACAAAAGAGCGAGAAGTACCTCGAATAAATAACACTGGCGCACAATTAACCCACGGGACGAGACCCATAATCATCTGCATGAAAGCCCAAAACACACAGTACAAGCACTCACATGCACCAATGGACATTGTAACAATAATCAACAGCACCATGGTGAACAAAGGGCAGATAAATACAAATACAATCAGTGGGAATAGGGGCCAGGTGTTGTGCGCAATGAAATTTCCAGAGGGATCCGTGACAAAGCATCACAAGGAATACATCCACAGCCAAACTCATTCTATAAACCTGTCTAAATAACAGGTTGCACTGACAAAAAAACAAAATGTAAGTTAGCGTTAGCGACCTAACAGCTAGACTCGTTTACAATGAACCACATACTGTATCTGGTGAGCACAAGAGACTAATGTAATTGTCACGTCCTGACCAGCAGAGGGAGTAATTGTATTAGTTTTGGTCAGGGCATG
The DNA here is from genome assembly GCF_965601325.2 of Salmo salar. NCBI lineage: Eukaryota > Metazoa > Chordata > Actinopteri > Salmoniformes > Salmonidae > Salmo > Salmo salar. The sequence continues at coordinate 76,544,545 of NC_138300.1, read as the reverse complement.
GCAGAGGATTTTGTGTTTTGGCATGTGTGTCTACGTTCTGTCTAGCTTTGGTTTTCTATGTATAGTTAATTGGGGTGGGACTCCCAATTGAAGGCAGGTGTGTTGAGTTGCCTTTGATTGTGAGTCCTATATTAGTAGGGTGTGTTTGTCTGTGTGTTTGTGGGTAATTGTTTGTGAGCACTGCGTTTGTTAGCCTGCTACACTGTTGCCGTCGTGAGTAATGTTTATTGTTTTTTTCCCTGTGGATGCTTTTCTCGGGTTTTGATTAAAAAGATGAGTATCCACATTCCCGCTGCGCCTTGGTCTTCTCTCCACTACGACACATGTGACAGAATTACCCACTACAAAAGGACCAAGCAGCAGAGGAGGAGGGAGCCGCAGGAGAACAGCGTTGATGGATGGACTTGGCAGAAGGAGCGAAGATTCTGGGAGGACAAGGGAGCTAAGGGAACCCGAGAGGCAGCCCCAATAAAACAAATTTGGGGGGGCACAAGGGCTGTTTGGCGGGGCGAGATTGGAGCCCCAGGCCAGCTCCCCGTACCCTTGTAGGGCAGAGACAGACTGGACAGGTCCCGTGCTTTGGGGTTGGGGCTGTGGTGAGGCCTGGGATTTTCAGGCCAGTAGGCACAGTACCAGCGCCCCGCATGTGCCAGGGCGAAGTAAGCATCGAGCCTGAAGGGGTGATGCCAACCCTGCGCTCAAGACCGCCAGTGCGCCTCTACGGTCCGGTGTTTCCCGCTATACGCACTAGCATGGAGGTGCGTGTCTCCAGGCAGGCACGTCCAGTACCAGCCCCACGCATCAGGCGTCAAGTGCGTCAGCCCAGCCTCGCCAGTCAGGAGCTGCCAGAGCTGCCCGCCAGTCAAGAGTCGCCAGAGCTGCCCGCCAGTCAAGAGTCGCCAGAGCTGCCCGCCAGTCAAGAGTCGCCAGAGCTGCCCGCCAGTCAAGAGTTGCCAGAGCTGCCCGCCAGTCAAGAGTCGCCAGAGCTGCCCGCCAGTCAAGAGTCGCCAGAGCTGCCCGCCAGTCAGGAGTCGCCAGAGCTGCCCGCCAGTCAGGAGTCGCCAGAGCTGCCCGCCAGTCAGGAGTCGCCAGAGCTGCCCGCCAGTCAGGAGTCGCCAGAGCTGCCCGCCAGTCAGGAGTCGCCAGAGCTGCCCGCCAGCCCGGAGCCGCCAGAGCTGCCCGCCAGCCCGGAGCCGCCAGAGCGGCCCGCCAGCCCGGAGCCGCCAGAGCGGCCCGACTGCCCGGAGCCGCCAGAGCGGCCCGACTGCCCTCCGGCCCAGCCCGAGCGGCCGACTGCCCTCCGGCCCAGCCCGAGCGGCCCGCCTGCCCTCCGGCCCAGCCCGAGCGGCCCGCCTGTCCTCCGGCCCAGCCCGAGCGGTCCGTCTGCCAGGGTCAGCCTGAGTGGCCCGTCTGCCCGGCGCAGCTATCGGCGCCACCGAAGTGGGCGACGCCGAAGGTGGAGCGAGGTCCACGTCCCGCACCTGAGCCACCTCCAGGATAGGTGGGTTGGGGAGGGAGGGGGGTGTAGCACAGTGCCGTCGTTGACGGCAGCCACCCTCCCTTCCCTCCCTTATTGTTTAGGGGGTATTGTTTATTGGTTTTGTTGGGGTATTGGGGATTTTATGTATTTTCTTTTTTAAGGTGCATTCCGGGGTCTGCACCTTTAGGGGGGGGAGGGGTACTGTCACGTCCTGACCAGCAGAGGGAGTAATTGTATTAGTTTTGGTCAGGGCGTGGCAGAGGTTTTTGTGTTTTGGTATGTGTGTGTCTACGTTCTGTCTAGCTTTAGTTTTCTATGTATAGTTAATTGGGGTGGGACTCCCAATTGAAGGCAGGTGTGTTGAGTTGCCTTTGATTGGGAGTCCTATATTAGTAGGGGTGTGTCTGTGTGTTGTGGGTAATTGTTTGTGAGCACTGCGTTTGTTAGCCTGCAACACTGTTGCCGTCGTGAGTAATGTTTATTGTTTTTTTCCCTGTGGATGCTTTTCTCGGGTTTTGATTAAAAAGATGAGTATCCACATTCCCACTGCGCCTTGGTCTTCTCTCCACTACGACACATGTGACAGTAATGTTGTTTAGAAAAAAAATGTGTGTCAGCTAACCTAACAGCAGCTATATTTTTATGATGGCAGCCATGTTTGTTTGTGTTTGACTTGGCAAAAACTCCCTAATCCCAGAATGCCATTCGCTATAAGAAGCAAATAAACAAAGTCAAAGATGGCTTTAGCCATTTTTCAGCATATTACAAATCGTCGATGTACTTGTTACAGTGTATACAATTACCGGAGCACATGACTTGACAAGTTGTTTACCGTTTTTGACAAATCACAAAGCAAATAAAATGTTTTCACCTCACAGATCATCACACCAAATACAAGGCTACTGCCTAGCCTAAAAGTCCTAGCCTAACAGTAGCGTGAAAGCTACAGTGGTTTAAAAGTTGCGAGCTTGCACCGCGGGACTTAGAGGTACCCAGCGTCACGGCTTCATTGCTCCAGACCACCACAAGGGGGAGTGAGCACTCATTATGCATTTGGGTCACAAGGTTTTTATATGACCAATCATATCGAGTGGTTCCAATGACGAATGTTGACACGAGCCACCCTTGCCTTGTGGCGTTCTTCAACAAAGATGGCTGACAAAACATTACAGTGGAACCAAATGGTAAGTTGTTATAACGTCATAACGAGTCAAGCTAAAAATTTACAATTGAGAGGAATATGTTAGTTCATGTAGAGACAAACGTTTGAGCATATTTTTTTGTCATAAAGTTAATTTACAAAAATCACTATTTAGCAAGTTATCTGACTATCTAACATTAGCCAGCTAGCTAGTGTTAGGATAATTCATTTGTAATTCGTGTTGTTTAAAGTTTTAGGGACTCCTGAGAAAACCAGCAAATCAGACTGTCGTCTTGTGAAACATTGGATGTAAAGAATCTATCTAGCTAAAGCATTTACTACAAATTGAATGTACAATTGTGTAAGCTTGCCTTGCAATGCAGCTGAAGTAACATAGCTAGCTAACTATTTACTTGCTTATTGTGTAGTGGAGGATAAAAATAACTGTATGCCTATGGATGTGTAGCTAGCTACAGTATGGACCCTAAAACGTTAGATTGGTATGAATATTAGTTCAGAACCTATGAACCTCAGCTATCATAGTTGTTGTATCAACATCCAAGTCTGAATGGAATTAATGAAGCCTATTGAAAGAGTAGAATATAATAACTTTATTGTGCCAAGGATGCACGTCCTATATACACATGTACTGTAGTTATTACCACACATGAGATTCCCAGATTGTAGCCTGTACATTGATTATATTCACTGATCATGTACTCTTCCTTGGCAGATAAAGGTGTGGTTCAGGTATGAATCTCTGTGACATTCTTTTTCAGTCATATCAAACTCCATTATTTGAATGATGCTGTGTCTGCATGTATGTATTACAATTATACACTTCAACAGTGTTTACCACTCCTGCTCCTGGGACATCAATGATTACACATTGTAACTATGCAATAGACTAGAAACATGATTGATTTGTAATTCATATATACAGAAAAAAAACGATGCATATCTAACTCCCTTCATCTGTGGACACAGGATATTATTTCAATGAGATGCTTAATTTCAACCAGTGGAGAAAGTGAAACGCTTTATTGAAAGAAGTTCATTATCCGGGTGTTATAAATACATAGACGCATTATAATTATGATCATTGTAATATTATAAATACAAGTTCAATCTGTAATTCGATGCACATGCGCATTATAAAACGAGGAAGAAATACGAAGTGCGGAGAGAGGTGTAGAGGACAGAAAGGGAAAGAGGTAAGAACAGCGGCAGACAGCATATGATTCATGAATTACAGTGCTACCCTAATATTCTCTCATTTCATCACAATTGCGGTGTCTCCTAACCAGCCTTGCGCCCCCAGTTGGCCCGAAGGTTACCTTAAGAGCGGGTGAGGTGGCGATGACAGGACTGGCTTCCTCTCTCACATCAAAACATACCTGTAGACGAGTGACAGATGGATAGAGAGAGAGCATGATTAAGCCTTGCTTTTTTATTCTAACACAGTCAGTCATCATAATCATCTGGAGGTGAAATGCAGAACTGACCTTGGATCATTAACTCTGGGACTACTAACATCTCTGTCTGTACAGTCGTGGCCAAACGTTTTGAGAATGACACAAATATACATTTTCACAAAGTTTGCTGCTTCAGTGTCTTTAGATATTTTTGTCAGATGTTACTATGGAATACTGAAGTATAATTATAAGCATTTCATAAATGTCAAAGGCTTTTATTGACAATTACATGAAGTTGATGCAAAGAGTCAATATTTGCAGTGTTGACCCTTCTTTTTCAAGACCTCTGCAATCTGCCCTGGCATGGACCCAAAATATCTATGTTTTGTTCCCCGAGCCATTTAGTTATCACTTTTGCCTTATGGCAAGGTGCTCCATCATTCTGGAAAAGGCATTGTTTGTCACCAAACTGTTCCTGGATGGTTGGGAGAAGTTGCTCTCGGAGGATGTGTTGGTACCATTCTTTATTCATGGCTGTGTTCTTAGGCAAAATTGTGAGTGAGCCCACTCCCTTGGCTGAGAAGCAACCCCACACATGAATGGTCTCAGGATGCTTTACTGTTGGCATGACACAGGACTGATGGTAGCGCTCACCCTGTCTTTTCCGGACAAGCTTTTTTCCGGATGCCCCAAACAATCGGAACGGGGATTCATCAGAGAAAATGACTTTACCCCAGTCCTCAGCAGTCCAATCCATGTACCTTTTGCAGAATATCAGTCTGTCCCTGATGTTTTTCCTGGAGAGAAGTGGCTTCTTTGCTGCCCTTCTTGACACCAGGCCATCCTCCAAAAGTCTTCGCCTCACTGTGCGTGCAGATGCACTCACACTTGCCTACTGCCATTCCTGAGCAAGCTCTGCACTGTTGGTGCCCCGATCCCGCAGCTGAATCAACTTTAGGAGACGGTCCTGGCGCTTGCTGGACTTTCTTGGGCGCCCTGACGCCTTCTTCACAACAGTTGAACCGCTCTCCTTGAAGTTCTTGATGATCCAATAAATGGTTGATTTAGGTGCAATCTTACTGGCAGCAATATCCTTGCCTGTGAAGCCCTTTTTGTGCAAAGCAATGATGATGGCACGTGTTTCCTTGCAGGTAACCATGTTTGACAGAGGAAGAACAATGATTCCAAGCACCACCCTCCTTTTGAAGCTTCCAGTCTGTTATACGAACTCAATCAGCATGACAGAGTGATCTCCAGCCTTGTCCTCGTCAACGCTCACACCTGTGTTAACGAGAGAATCACTGACATGATATCAGCTGGTCCTTTTGTGGCAGGGCTGAAATGCAGTGGAAATGTTTTTGGGGGATTCAGTTCATTTGCATGGCAAAGAGTGACTTTGCAATTAATTGCAATTCATCTGATCACTCTTCATAATATTCTGGAGTATATGCAAATTGCCATCATACAAACTGAGGCAGCAGACTTTGTGAAAATTAATATTTGTGTCATTGTCAAAACTTTTGGTGGGGACTGTATTTCCATGTAAAGCATATATTTTAATAATACTTCCTGTTGACCCGACCAAGTGACATCGCACCTATGATCATGCTGTGCCCTCTGTTAGCCAGTTCAGATGCGGGAGGGGTTCACCAAAACAGCTGATATAACCTAGAGGATTTAGGGAGAAGGTGGAGAGGGATGAAGTGAAGAAGAGAGACTGTTAATGTGTGTGTGTGGTCTCACCTGGTGTCCACACTAAGTGGCTACAGAGTACTTTATGCTGAAAAACAGAAACAATAGAAGATAATGTCAATAGAAGATACTGCATGTGATGCAGACACCTGTGTACCTGAAACATTTAAATATAGAGGGCTATGTGTCTGGTTATTGCAAGGCTAACCCCCAGGGAAATCATGACTTGGCAGCAACAGATAGCACAGATAGTCCAGTGAAAATAGCTGTGTTTATGTGGTGTAAATCTGAAAATTAGCAGCTGACATCTCAAGGGTTTTTTAATTAATGCATGTGAGACAGGTTCCATGTACAACAAGACAGGCAGAGATGGAGAAAAAGAACACAGAACAGTTTAATTACCTCTGGTTATGGACACAATAAAGCCAGCAATAAAGCTTCCACGGCCTGTTCCTCGGACAGTGAACATCTGGCAATATCTACATTTTCGACCACTTGGTCAGCTCGCTCTCTGAAAGTAAAGAAAACAGCTTATTTTTTATAGATATGAAAACAATAACTGAGATATGACCTTTCAATTTAAAGCAGCAGATGTCATTTTTAGCATACGTCAATACAGCCCAGTGCTGCTTACCTGAGATGCCATCTTTGTAGTTGTCCGCTTTGACTGCTTTCAGAACAATTATTTTTGATTGAAAATAAAAAAGGTTTTGCTCTCGACAAAAAGACAAAATGTACCTCCATAGCATATAACAATTTGCCTGTGAATAACCACACCTTCATACAAATGTGCTACTGTATGCAGAATTCTTGACGCAACCGAAGATGCTGCCATATCCTGCCAGCACGCCCACAAGCGAGCCACTGAGAATGATGAATGATGACTTGTGGAAGAGGGAAAGGAATGAGCTGGGAACAGCAATTTGTTGCAAGTTGGGGAGGAGGGCTAATAGCTGAACAATAGACTATTCAACCTTTACTAAAGAATAGTCTAATAGCCAAGCTAGGTGTGAACCCCCCCCCCCCCCCCCCCCCCTCCTATCACAGACCAGATTTGCCCTAACGACCAAGGGGTAGCTTGCTACTCAATGTAATAAAGTAATGACTTTTCAAATAACTTACCTTACACGTTGTTGGCTGACAATTTGTTAGCTACGCTGTCCTTATGAACCACATAGCATATCATTACAGCAGTATGTACCAGTATGTTAGCTAGCTACCTAACGTTAGTAGTTATACATCAAACTTGCCAGTATATTAACTATAGGCTATCTAACTACCCAACGTTTATTGACTTGATTATTCTCGTCATTCTTAGCTTAGCTAAATAGTATAGTCGTTGTGCTTTCTCAACAGACATTCGGGTGCTTTCGTAAATTCGCTCTGGCTATCTATCGGCTGGACAATAGAATGAGTCAAAATTCACCCAAGGCTGAAAAATGGCTTAAGAACGTTGGCTAAACTGGAACACTAGAGCGAGCCCATAGCAAATTAATGGAATCGAATGTTTGCAGAGCCTGTTTTGACTGGAGTGATGCTTAGAATTCCATAAAAAATGTATCTCTTTTTATTTTACCACTACAATCTGTTCGCCGGACGAAACTGGAGAAAAACTATTTGTGTGGAAAGTAAACATCCGCACCTCGACGGTGGCAACTGTGCTTATGTCTGCGTAATGAAAAAGTAGGGGAAAAATTAAAACGTATATTTCTGGTCTAGCGATCGATGACAAACGGGCTCGCTGCCCAGACTTACATAATTACAAAGAGGAGATTCTCCTGATTAAAACGGTGCCTGTGTTACAGTTTTGCTTCCGTCCCTCTCCTTCGCCCCTACCTGGGCTCGAACCAGGGACCCTCTGCACAAATAGACAATAGCCACCCTTGAAGCATCGTTACCTATCGCTCCACAAAAGCCACGGTCCTTGCAGAGCAAGGGGAACAACTACGTCTAGGTCTCAGAGCGAGTGACATCACCTATTGAAACGCTATTAGCGCGCTCCACGAGGTGAGATCTTGCATGGAGCCCCAGGCCGAGGGAGATTGACAGTTCTTTTGTGTTTCTTCCATTTGCGAATAATCGCACCAACTGTTGTCACCTTCTCACCAAGCTGCTTGGCGATGGTCTTGTAGCCCATTCCAGCCGTGTGTAGGTCTACAATCTTGTCCCTGACATCCTTGGAGAGCTCTTTGGTCTTGGCCATGGTGGAGAGTTTGGAATCTGATTGATTGATTGCTTATGTGGACAGGTGTCTTTTATACAGGTAACAAACTGAGATTAGGAGCACTCCTTTTAAGAGTGTGCTCCTAATCTCAGCTCGTTACCTGTATAAAAGACACCTGGGAGCCAGAAATCTTTTTGATTGAGAGGGGGTCAGATACTTATTTCCCTCATTAAAATGCAAATCAATTTATAACATTTTTGACATGCGTCTTTCTGGATTTTTTTGTTGTTATTCTGTCTCTCAATGTTCAAATAAACCTACCATTAAAATTATAGACAGATCATTTCATTGTCAGTGGGCAAACGTACAAAATCAGCAGGGGATCAAATACTTTTTTCCCTCACTGTACCTGTGTACTCCTGAAATTTTTGATACACGTTACCTCTAAAACAAGTTGAGTGTGGGTCCAAGCTTTCAATCCAACCATTCCGTCACACACCAGATTCACCTTTGTCAAAGTCGCCAGTCAAGACTTTAAGTTGTTGAATCAGAGATGTGAGTTGCTGGTTGGAATGAAAGCTTGTACCCACCCTGGCCTTTTGCCGATCAAACTGGAAATCACTGCTTCAAAGTTACTTACATTTACATTTAAGTCATTTAGCAGACGCTCTTATCCAGAGCGACTTACAAATTGGTACTTCTATCCATACTAGTTGATATGAGGCAACAATTAATGTTATTTAAGCTTGAGTTAGCGCCCCCTAGTGTATGATATCCTTCAGCATGTTAGGGCCTGTACACATTGCCACCATCAACCTAAGGCTAGTAAATACAATGGCCGTGGTCGAGAACATCAAATCCATGGTATATTGTTGATTGTTACTGACTTATCTACAAATAATAAAAGAGTAGTTATGATTCAGGGTGATTTGTAGATCAATCAGTCGGTAGTCGTCTGCACTGCCGACTGCAATGTCAAACATGCACAAAGTTTTTCTGTGCACCATGATGTCAGTACCTCTTGGTGGAGCAACAGACCCATCCTCTCCTGGCAGCACTCCACTCTGAGTTGCAGGCTGGGAGGTGTTACTTCTCAGCCTCAGCCTGGGCTTGGTCCTTGAGGGCTGCCTCCACCTGCAGCAGGGCCTCTGTGGGCCCTCCACCGTCACTGTAGAACTGCCCCCATCAGTCTGCCTGCAGCATATCATTTACATTACATTTACATTTAAGTCATTTAGCAGACGCTCTTATCCAGAGCGACTTACAAAATGGTGCATTCACCTTATGATATCCAGTGGAACAACCACTTTACAATAGTGCATCTAAATCTTTTAAGGGGGGGGGGGGGGGGTTAGAAGGATTACTTTATCCTATCCTAGGTATTCCTTAAAGAGGTGGGGTTTCAGGTGTCTCCGGAAGGTGGTGATTGACTCCGCTGTCCTGGCGTCGTGAGGGAGCTTGTTCCACCATTGGGGTGCCAGAGCACTTGTTTGCATAAGTTACCCGTTTCATCAAGCTGTAGTTTTTGCATTACCATTTAGCCTCATTCTGAAAGGTCTAAAAATGTTTTACTCTAAATGAAGTTTTATTTCCATAACCTACTGTTGTTCATCCAGTGGTATTGCGTCTTCTCTATGGGTAACACTTTTGGGCACTTATGCAAAACGAATTCATAGAAAGTATACGGTAACTAGCCTAGATGATTAAACATGTAAAACAATTACAGACAGACACTTTCATTTGAGTTATTATTAACAATTGTATGAAAAATATTTTGTTATAACATTTCATATGTATGCAGGCAACAGCTTACAGGACTGTAAACAGAACATAATGACATTAAACTACATTGCATTTCACTTTATCTGCAATTTTGTCAAGGACACCATGGAGCCTCTCTGTGTGGGATTCTAGGAGTGGCCTCATCCCTTTCACTCTCCCTAACCTTAAGGGTGTACATTCTGTCGGCTCCATGCGTGCGCTTGGCGGTGCTGGGGCTGTCTGCATCAGCTGATGCTTCGTTGTGCTGCACTGGGGTAGATGGGGTGAAATGGGGAGGGTTTGCTGAGATCTGCCTGGGGTGGAGGGCCGGGAGGGGGCTGGTTTACCTCTTTTGCTGCTGAGGTGGGGGACTACATTGCACGAGGCAATCAGGACAGGTGTTGAAATAGAGTCCCTTTCCCCAATTGCCTCGTGCATTCGTTTTAACCAGGTCTCAGCATTGGCCTCTCCCTGTTTTGTCCCTGTTACGGTAGGAGGGTTTTTCAAGTCCCATCACGAGGGTCAATAACAAGACAATATGATATTGTTTGAGCATTTTTCAAGTTGGCATGCATAACATTTTAGGTTTTAACATTGTAACTTTCTGTGGAAATCATAGTTAGTTTCAGTATTTTATTAATTGAACCAATATTAGAGAACAAAAGTTTAGAAGATAAAAAACAATGACATTAACATTTCCATGACCCATTTAATGTTTATTACTTTGTTCTTGTCATAAAATAAGTCGTACTCATCCTTAAAAATGTCGTACTGGAGAGAAGAGGAGGACCAAAACGCAGCAGGTATGTGCAGGCTCATCTTGACTTTTATTAACTATCAAAATGAACACCCAAAATAACAAACATAATTACGATCGACAAAAACAGTCTGGTAAGGCCCAAGGCTACACACAGAACAATTCCCCACAACCCCAAAGACAAACACACACACCTATATAGGACTTCCAATCAAAGGCAACTATACACACCTGCCTTCAATTGGAAGTCCCAATCATCAACCCAACATTTAACAAACACAAACCCCCTGCCACATCCTGACCAAGACTAAGCAATACGCCCTCTGCTGGTCAGGACGTGACAGTTCTTCTTTAAATTCTCCCACTTCTTTGAGGCCTGCCCACCTGTGAGCTTTCTCCGGCCCCATTTTCAGAGCTATTATCAATAAAATAATTACAAAGCATTTGCACATAATTAGTAATCATACATATAAACAAACAACTGACAGTAAATATATTACCCTCCCTAATTCAAACTTGATGTCACAAATACATGGTAGATAGGTGTGAGCCAAAAACCCATTTCCTTACACGCCAGACTGTTGACCAGTATAATACATTTACTATAGTACTAATCCATTATTTATTACGTTAAAAGTTTCATTTGTTGTGGTTAGGATAGACTCCCATACCGTTCCACCACTTACTCCCAGCCCAGCTTTGCAGCGTTCCTCTTCCCTGTAAACAACTCCTTATTTGCTGCTCGAAGAGAAATGAGGGTTTTGGTCCCGTCGTCTGACTCTGTTGTATACATCAATCTTGGGTGACAATTTGACAGTCAAGTATCGATATAGCTATCTAATTAGAATATATGATTATATGTCATTTCAACCCATTAGACCCCAATAGAATTCTAGAATGCTGCTGTAGGTTACTGAGAATTTTCAAGATAAAGCTCATCGTCTCACACATAGCTCAAAAACAAATGAGAATTACAAATTAACTTACGTTTACAGAACACAACCTCTTATTTAATGACACCACATTCATGTTAATGGGTATAACACCGATTTTTGTCTTCGATTGTCTAGACACTCACCATTGAAAACGATTAACACAACAGCAAAAAACGTAGAGTATTTCAATTGTAGTAAATTTGACTAAATGACTCACTCAAAATGTACCAAGTATAATATATTATACTATACATATTATTTACATATAAATAAATACAATTATTCAAAATGTTTACCAGAGGACAATATTCAGAAAGTATTTCAAAACCCACACAAAGTAAGCTATTTGATTGACAACAATTCTTACTTCTGTAACAATGTAAAAATGAAAACAACTAGTCAGAGACTTTCCAAATGTTGGTAACCTTTCTCAATACGATTTAGTATAGACCAGGTCTGACACAAAATGTAGAAATATTAGCGTATTTTGACAACTATTCAGTGAATGCAACAAGTATTAGATAGAATCAGATGAAGATACAAAACACAACTGATCAGAGACAATAAAATATTTGTATGACAAATGCATATTTCACACTGTCACTTTAGTGTTTGCATTTAGCCTACAACGTGTCATGGAACTTCTGGAAGCACTGCTCCATTCTGCAGAGCACCCAAAGGAGGTTTCTACACATCTCCCACTCTTTGCCCTGCATCTACTCCGAATGCACACCACACACCCTCTCTTGCGCCCTTTAAACTTCACCTGCTTTCAAATCAGTCCACACACCCTGGTGCACACTCTTGGCTCCCCTCTTCCTGCCACTGTAGATATACAGTGCATTCGGAAAGTATTCAGACCCCTCATCTTTTTCCACATTTTGTTACGTTAGTCTTATTAATGTATTGAATCGTTTTTTTCTCCTCATCAATCCACATAAAATCACCCCATAATGAAAAAGCAAAAACTGTTTTTTAGAAATGTTTGCAAATATATAAAAAATAAATAACAGAAATATAATATTTACAATAGTATTCAGACCCTTTACTCAGTACTTTGTTGAAGCATCTTTGGCAGCGATTACAGCTTCGAGTCTTCTTGGGTATGACGCTACAAGCTTGGCACACCTGTATTTGGGGAGTTTCTCCCGTTCTTCTCTGCAGATCCTCTCAAGCTCTGTCAGGTTGGATGGGGAGCGTCGCTGCACAGCTATTTTCAGGTCTTCCAGATATGTTCGATCGGGTTTAAGTCCGGGGCTCTGGCTGGGCCACTCAAGGACATTCAGAGACTTGTCCCAAAGCCACTCCTGTGTTATCTTGGCTCTGTGCTTAGGGTCATTGTGCTATTGGAAGGTGAACATTCACCCTACTCTGAGGTCCTGAGCGCTCTGGTGCAGGTTTTCATCAAAGATCTCTCTGTACTTTGCTTCGTTCATCTTTCCCTCGATCCTGACTGTCTCCCAGTTCCTGATGCAGAAAAACATCCCCACAGCATGATGCTGCCACCACCATGCTTCACCGTAGGGATGGTACCAGATTTCTGTGACGTGACACTTGGCATTCAGGCCAAATAGTTCAATATTGGTTTCATCAGACCAGAGAATCTTGGTCTGAGTCCCTTGTGTGCCTTTTGGCAAACTTCAAGTGGGCTGTCATGTACCTTTTACTGACGAGTGGCTTCAGTCTGGCCACTACCATTAAGGCCTGATTGGTGGAGTGCTGCAGGAGATGGTTGTTCTTCTGGAAGGTTCTCCCATCTCCACAGAGGAACTCTGGAGCTCTGTCAGAGTGACCATTGGGTTCCCTGGTCACCTCCCTGACCATGGTACTTCTCCCCCGATTGCTCAGTTTGGCCGGGTGGCCAGCTCTATGAAGAGTCTTGGTGTTTCCAAACTTCTTCCATTTAAGAATGATGGAGGCCACCGTGTTCTTGGGGACCTTCAATGCTGCAGACATGTTTTTGTACCCTTCCCCATATCTATGCCTCGACACAATCCTGACTCGGAGCTCTACAGACAATTCCTTCGACCTCATGTCTTGGTTTTTGCTCTGACATGCACTGTCAACTGTGGAACCTTATATAGACAGGTGTGTGCCTTCCCAAGTCATGTCCAATCAATTGATTTACCACAGGTGGACTCCAATCAAGTTGTAGAAACATCTCAAGGATGATCAATGGAAATAGGATGCACCTGAGCTCAATTTCAAGTCTCAACCCATTTTCTTGTTGTATTCCATTACAAGCTCTGGAACAGATATAAGTTCCTACCACTTTTAAAAGGTTCCTACCACACTCCAAAACCTTTTCCTGGCTGCATCTTTAAGCACCTCTCACATGGCTCTTTGATGTAAAAACATTTTTGATAGTATTATAGCTATACTCATTATATTTTACAGAGAAAATGTTGCTGTTTTATAGAGCTCAGGGATTCTTGAAAGGCGGACAAGTATTTGTCTAAATATGAACAATATTTGTCAGATATTTTGAGAGACCAAAGTATCAGCTATCACACCGTGTAAAGGAACAACCTCTATTTTATCATAAAATGCAACTAACTGGATTTAGGTCAACTCCATCAGACACCATAAAAGGCATTTACATTTTACAATTATTGTCCATCAAGTTGTCTAATTCAACATTTGATTATTCAGATATGTAATACTGATCTCCAAACTTGTTTTTGTTTTGTTTTATAACACTATTAAATGCTCCAGGGAAAATGTTGTTAGCATTTTGGCATGTTTTCCTAGATGTAGAACATAAAATAACATTTATAAAGCAAACATGATCCATTAGTTCTAGCACAGCAAATACTTCAATTGTTTAGGCATATGTTGAAGTGTGAATTCTTTTTTCTTCAGAACATTGACAAAAGAATAATGAGTTGAGTAGACAACAAGATACTCAAAACAGACATATTTTTTACTCAAATGTAAATTGAATAAAAACCTTTGTAAAATATGGGAAATGATTGATTTGAAAATCCCCAAGATCTATTAGATCTTTCAGCACTCTGACGGAGTTGATAGACAGCAATCGGACAGAGTTGAGGTTTTTACGGAGATGACAGAAATTGCGTGTTTCTTCATTCAAGTGGTATACACAGTAGCAATTCAGTTTGTCCTCACTCTAAAACCTAATTAAATGTACCATATTTGAACCTAAATGTATATTCTATGTTAATCTATCAGGCAGATGGAGTTGACGGTGAATGGTTGTGACCGTGGTGATTCCAATATTGTTTGTTTGAATCAAAAGTAGAGAACTTTACAGACCATGAGTGGTCTTGTTGCAGTAAATGTAATGAGGACATGAATAAGGGGTCCGTATAGTATAGTTGACCCTGCTCATTCTTGATTCATTTAGGATTTTTGACAAATCTGCTGACCAAATCTCCAGACACATCTTTTAGGAATCACAGTTTTGAGAGAAATATTCTTCAAAGTCACAGAGGGCTATTGCAAGAAACTACATAACATAATTTTTCTGTCAATACCCATTGTTGCCGGTTTTTAGATTTTTAAACACTTTTGTAGAGTTTGAAATTGGGATCCTGCTCAAATATTGCAACAAAATATATATATATTTTTTCAACAATGAAAAAACGCAGTGGAACTGGCTTTGAGGTCCAGAGTTGAGATTGGTGGCTCAAAGGTGATTTATAGAGCCCCATGAGGGCATTCAAACCTTTACACCCTGACAAAGGCCTATACCAAGCCAAAACATTTTGCCGTTTGTTTTTAAATCAATTAGTTCCTCCCTTTATTCTTCAAGAGTGCCTTGATGGTAAAAGTAAGTTCCACTGTAAATGTTTTCTAAATGTTTTGTCTGCTGAGTGGTGTCCATCATCCCCTTTGTTTTTCCTTTCCAGTACATTATCAAACTGTTAAGAAATGAAGGTACACTTTTTACGAAAGTCCAGTCATTTCAATTAGAGGAGCAAGACATAGCGGCGTTAATATTTCAAGAACACACATATACTGCCATTGCTATGTAAAGTATTTTTCAAAAGGGACTTGCAATGATTTTTTTCAGTCACCCTGTAAATACGAAACTTTTAAAGAGATAAAAACATCAAAACAACAATTAAAGAGTTTGCTGTCCATTTTTTAGCTAGGTTTTACCCTCTACTGACCCTGACCAAACACTGTGACCACAGAAATGTTCATATTAATGCAGTGTTGATGTTTAAGTGTATATTAGCAATTAAAATCCCTCTGGGTCCAAATATGGCGACCATACCACCATGGACCCAAGTAGTACTAAATAAATATACATATTTTAATTGGCTGTCAAACCAATGGTGAAATGTGCACTAATTAGTCTCAGGTTTGAGACTGGACGTAAACGCTCTAATAACTTATTTAGGGGGAAGTACCCCCCAATATTTAGGCTAATGACAGAAGACTACTTTCTAAGGATGTTACGCTCGACACTCACACTTGAAACTGTAGCGCTAGTGTTTTGACATCCGGCTCGAAATGCTGTTCTGACCATTCAACACTGTTTTCGAAACAGCATTTCGAGCCGGATGTCAAAACACTAGAGCTACGTTAGCAATGACTATGGACACAGATTTCTATTAAAATGTAACTATAAAATGCAAATATACATAGAATGCAAATTTTAAATAAAAATCACATGGCCATATAGTTTCACAAACAAATAAAAATGATGATTAGCAAATACATTCAAGACAGGTTTTTTTCTGATTAATAAACATTTCTTACCATGCAAACTACTTTGCAGTGGTCATATGTTTTTGTGAATGTGACAACATTTGTGACACCACAGGTTACTTTTGTGACCTACGTTATCCGTATTTGTGAATTGAATTACGTTTGTGACTTGCTTTGCATTTGTGAGTTTTCTCACATATTTGTGAGTTGTGTTTTATGGATCAGTTTGTGCAGATCAAAGATACACAATCCATATTAGGACATCCTCAGCTCTCAAGTCAAACTCCCTCAGTTGTTATTTTTCCTCCTCGTACAAAACCTCTACAACTTCTACTGCTTCAGTCCTACAGCTACTACATTAACTATTCATACTAAGACTACTACTACTACAGTAGTGACTTTGGGCATTCTACACTGCTACTATTATAGTCACAATAACAGTAGCAGCGAATTAGTGGCCATGTGGTTGTCACTCCCTGATCTGTTTCACCTGTCTTTGTGATTGTCTCCACCCACATCCAGGTGTCACCTGTTTTCCCCATTTAGTCCCTGGGTATTTATTCCGGTGTTCCCTGTTTGGCTGTTGCCAGTTCGTCTTGTCAAGTCAACCAGCATGGTTTTCCGTGCTCCTGTTTTTTCTTAGCTGACCATTGACAGGCCTCGGTTTAACGCTCACTCCTGGGACGATAAATGTGAATCCGAACATAGGTGTTCTGCCATGGCCAGCAAAGAGCCCGGATCTCAATCCCATTGAGCACGTCTGGGACCTGTTGGATCGGAGGGTGGGGGCTAGGGCCATTCTCCCCAGAAATGTCTGGGGACTTGCAGGTGCCTTGGTGGAAGAGTGGGGTAACATCTCACAGCAAGAACTGGCAAATCTGGTGCAGTCCATGAGGAGGAGATGCAATGCAGTACTTAATGCAGCTGGTGGCCACACCAGATACTGACTGTTACTTTTGATTTGATCCCCCGCCCTTTGTTCAGGGACACATTATTCCATTTCTGTTAGTCACATGTCTGTGGAACTTGTTCAGTTTGTCTGTTGTTGAATCTTATGTTCATACAAATATTTACACATGTTAAATTTGCTGAAAATAAACGCAGTTGACAGTGAGGGGATGTTTCTTTTTTTTGCTGAGTTTATAAGCAACTCCTATTTTTAGCGCCTGGCAATGCAGATGCTCGTTGTCACACGCACAATGATTGAATAACATGTACAGTTGAAGTCGGAAGTTTACATACATACACTGGACGATGACCCCAAACATACTTCCAAAGTTGTGGCAAAATGGCTTAAGGACAACAAAGTCAAGGTATTGGAGTGGCCATCACAAAGCCCTGACCTCAATCCTGTAGAAAATGTGTGGGCAGAACTGAAAAGGCGTGTGCGAGCAAGGAGGCCTACAAACCTGACTCGGTTACACCAGCTCTGTCAGGAGGAATGGGCCAAAATTCACCCAACTTATTGTGGGAAGCTTGTGGAAGGCTACCCGAAACGTTTGACCCAAGTTAAACAGTTTAAAGGCAATGCTACCAAATACTAATTGAGTGTATGTACACTTCTGACCCACTGTGAATGTGATGAAAGAAATAAAAGCTGAAATAAATAATTCTCTCTACTATTATAATGACGTTTCACATTCTTAAAATAAAGTGGTGATCCTAACTGACCTAAAACAGGGAATTTTTACTAGGATTAAATGTCAGGAATTGTGAAAAACTGAGTTTAAATGTAGTTGGCTAAGGTTTATGTAAACTTCCGACTTCAACTGTATGTGTACATTTATTTTGCAATGCTCGCGCACACGACGCATCCGGTTTGGGGAGCGTGTAAGGGGAGGCTTAATAGCATGAGATTGACACATCGTATACACATCACAGTAACCCCCTTTTGCCACATATGACATTCCCAGGTTGCTAAGAATCAGGGAGCATCGAAAATTCCAAAAACAAAGCCAATTTTGACAACGAGGAACTATAACACATTTTCAGTGCGGCTTTGTGCAGACTTCCCCTTCCCTTGGCAGTCTGTCCTCTGGGCTCCTCACTATTGAAAGACCAATACATCATGTCTCCTCCACTTAGTGCTATTCCCCCAGAACCAACCTCTGAACAAAGGTTTTCAACCCCGAATACAAGGCCCTCGCTTCCCTCTCTTTCCTTCATTCTAACATTCCGAATGATATGTTTCCTTGGCTCTCCTCTCGGCATCAATGCTAACACAGCGACTGAATTGCATTTCGGCTTCTGGATTGTTGCTCTAACTGCTTACAGTAACTGACTGTGGGGTATTCTTTTGAATACTAGATACGGTAATAATGACTTTCAACGAGTAACTACGGCTTGGCATCCAAGTACAGTAAAAACTTTAACAGAAAATCTGAAATAGTAAGCCATTTTCATTAACACAGTTAACATTTGACAAGTCTGGATTTTTGGAAAAGGTTTTACAGTAGCCTATTTCTTCTCCAATTATTGAGCCCTGAGAAAAAAAACACTCACTGTCTGATATGCATGTGACAAGCCTCATGTCCTGACTTGACATCTGCAATAAAACATTAAACAGCCGGTTTGTTAGTTGGCCCATGCCGTGTGTTAAATGGAATGGTTGTGTTTCTGGGAATGGGACCTGAATCCTGCTTAAACACTGTCACAATCAGTAACTTACTTACAGCCAATGGACATAGTCTAAGGACATCATTGCACATTAAAGACAGATAACAGCAACTCGCTTGACTTTGGTACAAAACAGTCTATTATATCACAGGTTGTTCATACAGCTTTTGTTAATAAAGTACATACGAACAGATAGTACATCTAGTCGCCTGCTCATGTATATGGACTTTGACTGTTTGGCTTTTTGGTTATTAATAAGTGACCAAGAGTCATCACATGAAATAGCTTCATAGGCCATTTCAAATCCTCATTGTCTCTTTACTCTGGTCCACATTATCCTGTTTCTTTATCTCGCTCTCTCGCTCTCTCTCTCACACACACGTACAAACACAATTTCACATGCAGCCTCACATCACCTCTAGAAACCGATACAATTTTCAGCTGGTGTTTTTATAAGTCTACATATTTTATTTTGTTTATTTCTTTCCAAGCCCATGTTTGTTTCAAATGTTCCTGTGTGTTTCTGGCTTCCTCTAGTAAAGTGGGCGATTGTGTACTTAATTTCATATACTCCTGTGCTGCTGATCCATATCCTGGTCTGTGAACGAGCATCAATACCCCCGAGACAGCTGCTCCTTCCTCCCTCAGCTGTCCCGCTTTGCTGCTCCGTGATAGAACATGGCAGTTTAGGTTACCATCTCAATGTAAATCTCTTTCATACACAAAGATAACAAGCCAATACGAGAGGAGGGGGACATTTCTTTGCACCCCCTGACTGAAATTCGAACAGCATTCAACACAGGTCTGGATGCCCTGCTCTAGTAGGGCTGTATAGTGAGACATCTGTAGAAAGAGTGTGTGTGTGTGTGTGTGTGTGTGTGTGTGTGTGTGTGTGTGTGTGTGTGTGTGTGTGTGTGTGTGTGTGTGTGTGTGTGTGTGTGTGTGTGTGTGTGTGTGTGTGTGTGTGTGTGTGTGTGTGTGTCCTACTGCTCTAACATAGCAATGGTAAATGGGTGAGTAAATGCTTATAAATATGTTATAAACTAAATAGTGTAGTTACACAGTGAACAGTTCCAAAGTAAACCACTTTGAATTGTTGTATGTGAGTATTGCTCTTTGTCAGGAAAAAGGCACTGTAAGTGAACAAGCTTAAGGGAAATGTTTTTCTGACTAGCTTTATTTTATCAAACGAGGGATTGAGCAGCATTGAGGCTAGACTGTGATCAGAGATGAAAGTGAATATGTAATTAACACTCTCCCTATAATTACTATCAGACATTCTTTTCATTTGAAGATGAAATGATTTATGTTCTCTTCCGAAACCAAGGTCAGATGCCCAGTCATACATATTTAATAAAACAGGCAGGATTAACACACGGGCGGGCGGGCAGGCTGGCTGCTAAGCTAAATGTCATGCCATCGTATGCTCTATCGGGCATCTCTAAATGAATTAAATGGCATATCCAAAGTACACTCATCATGCAGACAATTATTACTGTAAAATGAAATCAAACTTGGTGATAGAGTTGGAGTTTACTTAGCCACACAGCCATAGGTGAACAGGGATTACGTTAGGAGACTGTGTGTGGAGTAGGTGTTGTTGCTTATCCTGCATTTGTGCATATTAATAGGCCCATAAATACATATCTTAGTTCATTATTATCTCACAGTGCAAAACGGTCTATTTCATTGAAGCATGTAGTGCTAATAGCCCCTACTTAGAACAAAAAACAGTCGTGTCGTTTCATTTCAGCAAGCCACAACCTCAGATTCTTCTGAAATGGATTTCTGTAGTGAGAAACAGATAATATAATAATTCCTGCAACATTATTTTTGTTGAAAGACAATTTGAACTTGGTCAATTTGGGTGCAGTAAATTAGCTTATTTTAATTTATGGGATTCATATAATATTCAATAAATATAGTACCCAACATCGGATTTGGACCAAAGCTCTTCTTAACAATCCAACTAAATGGTCAAAAGCTACCCACGGACCACCCCAAACCCCACACCAAGCCCACCGCAATGGCCAGTATACAGTATCAGGACAAACTGAATTGCTTTCATGGAGGACTGGCTTGAATTGTGAGGATGACCACACAATTTATTTTCATAATGAACAAAAGATATTGTTGCAAAGAAAATGTACTCAGCTCTGGCAACCCATTATGACACACACCTGGCAACCCTCATTACGCACACCTGCGCTCCATCATGAGGCACACCTGGACTTCATCACTACCCTGATTACTTCCCCCTTTATCCAGCACTCCCTAGCATCACTCTTCAGGCAGTATTGGTTCACTTTTCATGTCCAGAAGCTTTTCTTGTTTTGTAGCGCTCCATGTTCGTTATTATTAAACTCACCATCTGCACCTACTTCCTGACTCCCTGTGTCTACATTACAGATTCTGTCTCAGAAATTATGGAAGCAGCAAATGATTACACCATCTTCCAAATGGTAGAGCAACAGGTTAATCTAGTCTACTGGGTACGACCATGAAGGATGTCCTACGTGTTCGCCACCGCCTTGACACCACCAGCAAAGTTCTCCATACCTCTGACGGAGGGCCTCCTACCACGGGTCATCACAGTGAGCCAGTCCCCCAGCCTACCCAGCAGTCCGCCCAGGTCAGCGATGCCCGACTTTCCCTTTCGAGAAGTATGACGGTACTCTATCGAAATTTCGTGGCTTTCTACTCCAGTGCTCCCTCTATTTCACCTGTCAGACGGGAGCCCCCACCCCCTAGAGGTCCAAGGTTGTCACGGTCATTTCCCTGCTGACTGGACAGGCGTTGGAGTGGGCTACGGCCGTCTGGGAGAGAGGAGAGGATGCGGTCTTCGACCATCCTCCAGAGTGCAGAGAGGGAGGTGAGTGACTTTATTTTTCTTCGAGAGCGCTGGTGTCCACCATGCCACTCCACCCCTCGTTTGGCTGTCCTAAGGGAGAGCCTGAAACCATGAGGTGGGGGGCCACGCACCTCTCCACGTCATGGGAGACAGCTGGGACTCTGTTCCTATTGCGGCCAGGAGGGACACCAGCTTCAGCGGTGCCCGGTGCGTCCTAAGCCGGGGTCCACTAGAACAGAGGGGTGGCCCTGTGACCTTCCATCTCCCAAGGTAGGCGTGAGTTTTCCATCACTTTCCGCCAAACCCTTTCTGGCTTCATTTTTGCTGGCTGTCCCTCATCTGTCTCTACAGCTCTAGTGGACTCCAGTGCCGCTGGGAACTTCATCAACCAGGCCCTCGCCTCCTCCCTGAACTTAACTTCATACCCGCTCTCCTCCTTTTCCTGTCCAAGCTCTGGATATGTGACCATTGGGATCCACCACAATTACTCATGTCACAGCACCACTCACCTTCAACGTGGGACCCAAGCACTAGGAAAGCCTTCCCTTCACCACCGCACCCATATACAAAGTAATCCTCGGCCTCCCATGGCTTCAACTCCATAACCCCACCATCTCCTGGTCAAGGATGAGAATCATCGCCTGGGGACCAGGATGCCGAGGGACCTGCTTTCCCGCACCCTGTGGTTCCACGTCTGTGGAGGGTCTTGGGAGTGTCCTCCAGCCCATCAAGCGGTCCTCCCGTATCGTTGGTCCCATGTTTTGGGACATGATGTGGACATCTGCCAGGCTCTGTAGAGAACCAGCTCCTGCCACCTGCCCTCCAGAGTGCATCTACGTCCCCAAGGAGGTGAGAGATCGGCTGTTGACCTGGGCACACACATCCCTTGCCGCTGGACACCCAGGTATCACCCGCACCATCCAATTCCTCTCCGATAAATACTGGTGGCCCACCTTGGCGAAGGACGTCGCCCACTATGTCAACTTATGTTCAGTATGTACTCAGTCCAAATCTTCCCGGCACACTCCAGCAGGTGAACTACTTTCGCTTCCCTCAGCGCCCTTGGTCACATCTGTCCATAGACTTTGTTATGGATCTCCCCATTTCTGATGGTTTTACCATTATTCTGGTTGTTGGTGACAGATTCTCAATCTTGCCGTTTTATCCTTTTCTCTGGTCTACCTACCGCTCTCTCCAGGTCGCTGAGGCACTATTCCAGCAGGTCTTCCAACACACGTCGCGGGTCTGGAAAGCCTTTATGGAGAAGCTGGGGACCATGATCAGGTGGACAACCACTGCAGTGAGGCTCCCGTGTTTCATCCTGGTGCTCACGTCTGGCTCTCCATCAGAAACCTCCGCCTGCTCTGCTGGAAGTTGAGCCCCCGGATTGTGGGGCCTCTCAAAGTCCTCCTGAGGGCCAATGGGGTAACCTATAGATTACAGATCCCCACTAATTACCAGATCTCACCGTCTTTTCATGTTTCCCTCCTCAGGCCGGTGGTTCCTGGTCCCCTAGCTGAAACCATCCCCCACGACACCCCTCCACCTCCCCTGGACATCGAGGGATGCCCCACCTATGCCGTCAGATCCTTCTTGGACTCCCGACGTCGTGGGGGTCGGCTCCAGTACCAGATGGACTGGGAGGGGTATGGTCCAGAGGAGCAGTGTTGGGTTCCAGTGGACGACATTCTAGATCCCAACATCATCCGAGATTTCCACCTTCGCAGAGATTTCAACCTTCGGGTTACTGTCACGTCTACTCCCACTCCGGCGCTCGACGTCACCGGTTTACTAACCACCGGTCCTGGCAACCCATCATTATGCTCACCTGCGCCTCATCACCACCTTGATTACTTCCCCTTTATCTAGCAATCCCTAGCGTCAGGCAGTCTTGGTTCAGTTTTCATGTCCAGATGTGTCTCTTGTTTTGTAACTCCATGTTATTATTAAACCAACCGTCTGCGTTACAAATGTTTTTAAAATTGTATAACTTCCTTAATTTTGCTGAACCTCAGGAAGAGTATGTGGATCCATAATAAATACAAATAAACAATACACTATGCCACAGCTTCATAATACTTGTCAAACATAGAGGACTGATACTGGCCATTAGGGTGTGCTTGGTTTTGGGGGGTCTGGGAGTGGCTTTTGACCATTTATTAAAATCATTGTTAAGAAGACGCTTGGTCCAAGTTGGGTACTATATTTATTGAACGTTACATGAATCCAACAAATTGAAATAGCCAATTTCGGTGCATCAATTGGCATAATTTCTTTGTTCTAATTATCTTTCAGCAAAATGTTGCTGGAATGCTTCTGTTTCCATCTACAGAAACCATTTCGGAACAATCTGAGATGGTGGGTGTCGAAATCCTCTTGTGCTTTTTGAGGTGGAATGATTCAGTAGCCAGACCTAACTATCCAGTACTCATTATAAAACTACATTTGGGACTCATCTGGTTACGTGGTTATGGTGGCTGGGTCTCCGACAGATGATTTCAGCACTTAACCCACTGCCATGCTCGATAAACACAGCCCAACCACAGTATTGCTTTCCGCGTATCCAACTATTCACATTTATTAGCATTCACAGTCCGAGGAAGTCTCTGGTAAAACGTTTTCTGAACATGGAATATATAATCCAGGAATGATACAATTTTATGGGGGAAATATAAGAGTGTTACCGGAGCAGGCTTAAGACTACATTTGTTCTATGCTAAGCACCCCCAGCTGTGGTGAGGGATATGGCCTCTTCTGCCAATAAGCAGCGCTGCTTCACAGAGGCTAAGTATGAGTCCCAAATGGCACCCTAGTCCCTACATAGCGTCTTACTTTTGACCAGAGCCTTGGGCAAGTAGTGCACTATATAGGGAATAGGGTGCCATTTGGGAAACAACCCAACATCCTTGTAGAAGCTGCTGTTAGTATTAGACTAGAGACATTTCTGTGGGTGACCTCATGGACTGTGGTTTGGATGGCGCTCCAATGACGAACAATGTTTAAAGCTATGGCAAAGGATGACAGAAAAGTGTACAGTACAACATGACCTCAACGTTTCAATCCTCGTCTGCTCTACACGTAGTAGTGTTTCTCCAACTCTTGACAGTCAAGCCAGTTGATTGGATAAACATTGCCTACACATTTTCATTACAAACTCGATACAGTACATACACTCAGAATTGTTATATTATTTTTGTTCTTATAGGGGTACAAACACTTGTCACTGTAATGGTACCCTGTAAGGTATGCCCTTTGTACCTTTAGTTATAGGTACTTAATTGTACTCTTGCGGTTTGTACCTTATAAGAGCCAATAGTGTACCTTAGGGGACAGGTACAAAAGCATACCTTTTTAGGGTAGCACCAGTGTGACAAAACCATCTGTTCCTTTTAGATGGCAAAAATGTACCTCTAAAAAGATTTTGGGGTGTTGTTTTAACAGGGTGTAAAGCCTTATTTGCATATTTCCCAGGGTGCCTTAAAAGTTAATTTTGGAGTAGCCAGTTTTAGTGACAGAGACATGGTTGTTGCATTCAATTGATTTTTGTCCTATAGTCTTCACCAAGTGATTGCCAGCCCATACTATAACTCCACCGTGGGGCACTCTGTTCACAACGTTGACATCAGCAAACCGCTTGCCAACACAATGCCATAAACGTGGTCTCCGGTTGTGAGGCTGGTTGGGCAAATTCTCTAAAACGATGTTGGAGGCGGCTTATGGTAGAGAAATGAACATTCTGGCAACAGCTCTGGTGGACATTCCTGCAGTCAGCATGCCAATTCCATGCTCCCTCAGAACTTGAGACATCTTTGCCATTGTGTTGTGTGACAAAAATTCATATTTTAGTGGCCTTTTATTGTTCCCAAGACAAGGTACCCCTGTATAATGATCCTGCTGTTAAATCAGCTTCTTGATATGCCACACCTGTCAGGTGGAAGGATTATCTTGGCAAAGGAGAAATGCTCACTAAGAGGCATGTAAACAAATTTGTGCACAACATTTGAGAGTAATTGTGACGATCGTCGTAAGGAGTAGACCAAGGTGCAGCGTGTTGAGTGCTCATGATAAATATTTATTATACTCAGAACACTAGACAAAACAATAAACAAAGGAAAAACGAACGTCACGTTCTGTAGGCTTCACTGAGCAATACAAAAACAAGATCCCACAAAACAAGGTGGAAAAAAACCCTGCTTAAGTATGATCTCCAATTAGAGACAACGAGGACCAGCTGCCTCTAATTGGAGATCATCCCAAACAAACCAACATAGAAATACCAAAACTAGAACCTAACAACATAGACATAGAAAACATAGAATAAAGCCCCCTGTCACGCCCTGACCTACTCTACCATAGAAAATAACAGCTTACCATGGTCAGGACGTGACAGTAATATGCTTTTTGTGCGTACGTAACATTTCTGGGATCTTTTATTTCAGCTCATAAATGTATTTGTATTTATTATGGATCCCCATTATCTGCTGCCGAGACTATTCTTCCTGGGGTCCAGCAAAATTTAGGCAGTTTATACAATTTTAGAAACATTACAATACATTCACAGATTTCACAACATACTGTGTGCCCTCAGGCCACAACTCCACCACTACCACATACAGCTGAAGTCAGAAGTTTACATACACCTTAGCCAAATACATTTAAACTCAGTTTTTCACAATCCCTGACATTTAATACTAGTACAAATTCCCTGTCTTAGGTCAGTTAGGATCACCACTTTATTTTAAGAATTTTGGAGCAGTGGTTTCTTCCTTGCTGAGTGGCCTTTCAGGTTATGTTTATATAGGACTCATTTTACTGTGGATATAGATACTTTTGTACCATTTTCCTCCAGCATCTTCACAAGGTCATTTGCTGTTGTTTTGGGATTGATTTGCACTTTTCGCACCAAAGTACATTCATCTCTAGGAGACAGAACGCGTCTGACGGCTGCGTGGTCCCATGGTGTTTATACTTGCGTACTATTGTTTGTACAGATGAATGTGGTACCTTCAGGTGTTTGGAAATTGCTCCCAAGGATGAACCAGACCTGTTTAAAGGCACAGTCAACTTAGTGTATGTAAACTTCTGACCCATTGGAATTGTTATACAGTGAATTATAAGTGAAATAATCTGTCTGTAAACAATTGTTGGAAAAATTACTTGTGTCACGCACAAAGTAAATGTCATAACAGACTTGCCAAAACTATAGTTTGTCAACAAGAAATTTGTGGAGTCGTTGTAAAACGAGTTTTAATGACTCCAACCTAAGTGTGTAAACTTCCGACTTCAACTGTATCTACAGTGCTAAATCCATGTGAATGTGTGTATAGTGTGCATGTGTGTGTATGCATGTGCCTGTGCCTATGTTTGTGTTGCTTCCCAGTCCCCGCTGTTCCATAAGGTGTTTTTTGTATGTTTTTAAATCAAATTTTACTGCTTGCATCAGTTACTTGATGTGGAATAGAGTTCCATGTAGTCATGGCTTTATGTAGTACTGTGCGCCTCCCATAGTCTGTTCTGGACTTGGGGACTGAAGAGACCTCTTTTGGCATGTCTTGTGGGGTATGCATGGGTTTCCGAGCTGTGTGCCAGTAGTTTAGACAGACAGCTCGGTGCATTCAACATGTCAATACATCTCATAAATACAAGTAGTGATGAAGTCAATCTCTCCTCCACTTTGAGCCAGGAGAGATTGACATGCATATTATTATTATTAGCTCTCTGTGTATATCCAAGAGCCAGCCGTGCTGCCCTGTTCTGAGCCAATTGCAAGTCCTTTTTTGTGGCTCCTGACCACACGACTGTACAGTAGTCAAGGTGCGACAAAACTTGGGTCTGTAGGACACTGCCTTGTTGATAGTGTTGTTAAGAAGGCAGAGCACCACTTTATTATGGACAGACTTCTCCCCATCTTAGCTACTACTGTATCAATATGTTTTGACCATGACAGTTTACAATCTAGGGTTAATCCAAGCAGTTTAGTCATCTCCACTTGCTCAATTTCTACATTACTTATTACAACATTTAGCTGAGGTTTAGGGTTTAGTGAATGTTTTGTCCCAAATACAATGCTTTTAGTTTTAGAAATATTTAGGGTTAACTTATTCCTTGCAACCCACTCTAAAACTAACTGCAGCTCTATGTTAAGTGTTGCAGTCATTTCAGTCGCTGTAGTATGTCGTGTCTTTGGCTATGCCGGATTAAGTGATATGACATGCTATTCTATAAAATCCTTTCTCTGTAATTAATATTACCTGATTAAACTAATCATGTAAATGTAATTAACCAGAAAGTCGGGGCACCACGAAAGAGTGTTTATTGAGCTGTTATCTTCCGAATAAACTCTTAAAGACCTAGTAATATTTTACATCAATAGCAGTCAATATTAACTTCTATGGGCTAGATGGGACGTGACCGTCCCACCTGCGGGACACACTATTCAACAGCCAGTGAAATAGCATGGTGCGAAATACAAAACAGCAAAAACTATTTTACACCATTTTAAAGATAAACTTCTCATTAATCTAACCACATTGTCCGATTTCAAAAATGCTTTACAGCAAAAGCATAAAATTAGATTACGTTAGGACATAAACTTCACAAGAAAAACCACACAGCCATTTTCCAAGCAAGGACATGCATCACAAAAACCAAAAATATAGTTAAAATATTCACTAACCTTTGATGATCTTCATCAGATGGCACTCATAGCACTTCATGTTACACAATACATGTATGTTTTGCTCGATAAAGTTCATATTTATATCCAACAACCCCATTTTACATTGGCGCGTGATGTTCAGAAAATGTATTCCCACCAAAACCTCCGGTGAATGTGCACATCAATTTACAAAAATACTCATCATAAACGTTGATAAAATTTACAACAGTTATTGAAAGAATTATAGATATACTTCTCCTTAACCTCCCTGGGCAAGGTGGGACGTTTGCGTCCTAGTCAACAGCCAGTGGAATTGTGTGGCGCGAAATACAAATACCTCATAAATGCTATAACTTCAATTTCTCAAACATATGACTATTTTACACCACTTTAAAGACCATACTCTCGTTAATCGAACCACACTGTCCGATTTCAAAAAGGCTTTACAGCGAAAGCAAAACATTAGATTATGTCAGGAGAGTACCCTGCCAAAAATAATCACACAGCCATTTTCAAGCATGCATATATGTCACAAAAACCAAAACCACAGCTAAATGCAGCACTAACCTTTGATGATCTTCATCAGATGACACTCCTAGGACATTATGTTATACAATACATGCATGTTTTGTTCAATCAAGTTCATATTTATATCAAAAACCAGCATTTTACATTAGCATGTGATGTTCAGAACTAGCATACCCACCGCAAACTTCCGGTGAATTTACTTAATTACTCATGATTAACGTTCACAAAATACATAACAATTATTTTAAGAATTATAGATACAGAACTCCTTTATGCAATCGCGGTGTCAGATTTTAAAATAGCTTTTCGGCGAAAGCACATTTTGCAATATTCTGAGTAGATAGCCCGGCCATCAAGGCTAGCTAATTTGAGACCCACCAAGTTTGGCCCTCACCGAACTCAGATTTACTATAAGAAAAATTGGATTACCTTTGCTGTTCTTCGTCAGAATACACTCCCAGGACTTCTACTTCAATAACAAATGTTGTTTTGGTTTGAAATAATCCATAGTTATATCCAAATACCTCCGTTTTGTTCATGCGTTGAGGTCAGGATCCGAAGGGTGATGCGCGGGCACATTTCGTGACAAAAAATCTAAATATTCCATTACCGTACTTCGAAGCATGTCAAACGCTGTTTAAAATCAATTTTTATGCGATTTTTCTCATAAAATAGCGATAATATTCCAACCGGGCGACGTTGTATTCGTTCAAAGAGAGAAAGAAAAACATGGAGTCCTCTCGTGCACGCGCGCTCCAGTGTCAGTGTTCCCTGCCTGACCACTCACAAAACTCCTGCTGTTTTTCGCCCAGAGACTGCAGAGCTCTCATTCCACTTTCTGGCACCTTCCTAGAGCCAATGGAAGCCTTAGAAAATGTCACGTTACAGCAGAGATGCTGTATTTTTGATAGACATGCCCTAGAAGGACAACAAATTGTCAGAAAGGGCACTTCCTGCATGGAATCTTCTCAGGTTTTGGCCTGCCATATGAGTTCTCTTATACTCACAGACACCATTCAAACAGTTTTATAAACTTTAGAGTGTTTTCTATCCAAATCTACTAATTATATGCATATTCTCATTTCTGGGCAAGAGTAGTAACCAGTTTAAATCGGGTACATTTTTTATCCGGCCGTGAAAATACTGCCCCCTAGCCCCAACAGGTTTTCATGCAACCGCTGTGTCAGATTTTAAAATAGCTTTACGGAGAAAGCACATTTTTCAATATTCTGAGTACATAGCTCAACCATCAAAGCAAGCTATACAGATACCCTCCAAGTTCTGGGGTCAACTAAACTCAGAATTAGTATTATAAATATTCTCTTACCTTTGCTGATCTTCGTCAGAATGCACTCCCAGGACTTCTACTTCAATAACAAATGTTGTTTTGGTTTGAAATAATCCATAGTTATATCCAAATACCTCCGTTTTGTTCATGCGTTGAGGTCAGGATCCGAAGGGTGATGCGCGGGCACATTTCGTGACCAAAAAAAATCTAAATATTCCATTACCGTACTTCGAAGCATGTCAAACGCTGTTTAAAATCAATTTTTATGCGATTTTTCTCATAAAATAGCGATAATATTCCAACCGGGCGACGTTGTATTCGTTCAAAGAGAGAAAGAAAAACATGGAGTCCTCTCGTGCACGCGCGCTCCAGTGTCAGTGTTCCCTGCCTGACCACTCACAAAACTCCTGCTGTTTTTCGCCCAGA
The DNA here is from genome assembly GCF_965601325.2 of Salmo salar. NCBI lineage: Eukaryota > Metazoa > Chordata > Actinopteri > Salmoniformes > Salmonidae > Salmo > Salmo salar. Next base: position 76,514,153 of record NC_138300.1, on the reverse strand, counting down.
GACTGCAGAGCTCTCATTCCACTTTCTGGCACCTTCCTAGAGCCAATGGAAGCCTTAGAAAATGTCACGTAACAGCAGAGATGCTGTATTTTTGATAGACATGCCCTAGAAGGACAACAAATTGTCAGAAAGGGCACTTCCTGCATGGAATCTTCTCAGGTTTTGGCCTGCCATATGAGTTCTCTTATACCCACAGACACCATTCAAACAGTTTTATAAACTTTAGAGTGTTTTCTATCCAAATCTACTAATTATATGCATATTCTCGTTTCTGGGCAAGAGTAGTAACCAGTTTAAATCGGGTACATTTTTTATCCGGCCGTGAAAATACTGCCCCCTAGCCCCAACAGGTTTTCATGCAACCGCTGTGTCAGATTTTAAAATAGCTTTACGGAGAAAGCACATTTTTCAATATTCTGAGTACATAGCTCAACCATCAAAGCAAGCTATACAGATACCCTCCAAGTTCTGGGGTCAACTAAACTCAGAATTAGTATTATAAATATTCTCTTACCTTTGCTGATCTTCGTCAGAATGCACTCCCAGGACTCCTACTTCCACAAGAAATGTTCTTTTTGTTTGAAATACTCCATATTTATGTCCAAATACCTCCGTTTTGTTAGTGCGTTCAGATCACTATCCAAAGGCATAACGCGCGAGCGTAAATCCAGACACAAAAAGTCAAATATTTCCATTACCGTTTGTAGAAACATGTCAAACGTTGTTTACAATCAATCCTTAGGGTCTTTTTAACATAGAATGTCGATAATATTCCTACCGGACAATAGCGTATTCATTCAAGAAGAAAAAGAAGGAATGGCGTGCTGGCGGGCTCTAGCATCACCAAGTCCTTTGTCCTCAGGCAGTCCACTCATTGACTGAGCTCCTATTTTCTGCCCAGTAACAGGAGAATGATGAAACACGTTTCTAAAGGCTGTTGACAGCCAATACTAACATAATTGACAGATTGAAAAGAAGGAAGCTTTTACAGAATACACATATTCCAAAACATGCATCCTGTTTCCAAAACTAACCTAAATTACAGAGTGAAAAGACGGAAGACTGTACAGAATACAAAATATTTTCCAAAACATGCATCCTGTTTGCAATAAGGCACTAAAGTACAACTGCAAAAAATGTGGCAAAGGAAATGAACTTCATGTCCTGAATACAAAGTTGTTTGGGGCAAATCCAACACATCACTGAGTACCACTCTTCATATTTTCAAGCCTAGTGGTGACTGCATCATGTTATTGGTGTGCTTGTCATCGGTAAGGCCTAGGGAGTTTTTTAGGATAAAAATAAATGGAATCGATCTAAACACAGGCAAAATCCTAGAGGAAAACCTGGTTCATTCTGCTTTCCAACAGACACTGGGAGACAAATTCACCTTTCAGCAGGACAATAACCTAAAACACAAGACCAAATATACACTGGAGTTGCTTACCAAGATGACATTGAATGTTCCTGAGTGGCTGAGTTACAGTTTTGACTTAGATCGGCTTGAAAATCTATGGCAAGACTTGAAAATGTCTGTCTAGCAATGATCAACAACCAACTTAACAGAGCATGAAGAATGTTTTAAAGAATAATGTGCAAATATTGTACAATTGAGGTGTGCAAAACTATAAGAGATTTATCCAGAAAGACTAACAGCTGTTATCGCTGCCAAGGGTGTATTGTACTTATGTAATCAATAAATATTAATGTTTTAGATCTTAATACGTTTTTACAAATGTAAAAATGTTTGTCCACTATGATATTAGAGTATTTTGTGTAGAAAATTGATGAAAAATTACAATTAAATCAATTTTAATCCCACCTTGTAACACAACAAAATTAGGAAAAGGTCAAGGGGTATGAATACTTCCTGAAGTACAGTCATAGCCAAAAGTTTTGAGAATGACACAAATATAAATGTTCACAAAGTCTGCTGCCTCAGTTTGTATGATGTCAATTTGCATATACTCCAGAATGTTATGAAGAGTGATCAGATGAATTGAAATTAATTGCAAAGTCCCTCTTTGCCATGCAAATGAACTGAATCCCCCAAAAAACATTTCCACTGCATTTCAGCCCTGCCACAAAAGGACCAGCTGACATCATGTCAGTGATTCTCTCGTTAACACAGGTGTGAGTGTTGACGAGGACAAGGCTGGAGATCACTCTGTCATGCTGATTGAATTCGAATAACAGACTGGAAGCTTCAAAAGGAGGGTGGTGCTTGGAATCATTGTTTTTCCTCTGTCAACCATGGTTACCTGCAAGGAAACATGTGCCATCATCATTGCTTTGCACAAAGGGCTTCACAGGCAAGGATATTGCTGCCAGTAAGATTGCACCTAAATCAACCATTTATCGAATCATCAAGAACTTCAAGGAGAGCGGTTCAATTGTTGTGAAGAAGGCTTCAGGGCGCCCAAGGAAGTCCAGCAAGCGCCAGGACTGTCTCCTAAAGTTGATTCAGCTGCGGGATCAGGACACCACCAGTACAGAGCTTGCTCAGGAATGGCAGCAGGCAGGTGTGAGTGCATCTGTACGCACAGTGAGGCAAAGACTTTTGGAGGATGGCCTGGTGTCAAGAAGGGCAGCAAAGAAGCCACTTCTCTCCAGGAAAAACATCAGGGACAGACTGATATTCTGTAAAAGGTACAGGGATTGGACTGCTGAGGACTGGGTTAAAGTCATTTTCTCTGATGAATCCCCGTTCCGATTGTTTGGGGCATCCGGAAAAAAGCTTGTCCGGAGAAGACAAGGTGAGCACTACCATCAGTCCTGTGTCATGCCAACAGTAAAGCATCCTGAGACCATTCATGTGTGGGGTTACTTTTCAGCCAAGGGAGTGGGCTCACTCAGTTTTGCCTAAGAACACAGCCATGAATAAAGAATGGTACCAACACATCCTCCGAGAGCAACTTCTCCCAACCATCCAGGAACAGTTTGGTGACGAACAATGCCTTTTCCAGCATGATGGAGCATCTTGACAAAAGTGTAGACTAAGTGGCTTGGGGAACAAAACATAGATATTTTAGGTCCATGGCCAGGAAACTCCCCAGACCTTAATCCCGTTGAGAACTTGTGGTCAATCCTCAAGAGGTGGGTAGAACAAACAAAAACCCACAAATTCTGACAAACTCCAAGCATTGATTATGCAAGAATGGGCTGCCATCAGTCAGGATGTGGCCCAGAAGTTAATTGACAGCATGCCAGGGTGGATTGCAGAGGTCTTGAAAAAGAAGGGTCAACACTGCAAATATTGACTCTTTGTATCAACTTCATGTAACTGTCAATAAAAGCCTTTGAGACTTATGAAATGCTTGTAATTATACTTCAGTATTCCATAGTAACATCTGACAAAAATTTCTAAAGACACTGAAGCAGCAAACTTTGTGGAAATAAATATTTGTGTCATTCTCAAAACTTTTGGCCACAACTGTATATGAGATTTGGTTGCGTTGTCAACTAAACACAACTCAATATTACTTTTGTAATACAGTTAATAGCCTACAGTTAGGGCTATCTTACAAACAAATGTAACATTAAACCTTGAAATGCGTAACACATTCATGGCCACCTTTTGAGGTTACTGTAACTAAAAATGTCTTCTTATGTAATCATATAAAGTGTGCATGTTCAAGATATCATGGCATGCATAGGTCGTCACGGGTTTGTGGAGATCTTCACAACTGCTGTAATAATCTGTGCAACATCTCGAACGGCATTGATCACTTGCACAATGTCTTTTAATGTGATCTCAACTGCATTCCAGGTAATTTGGTTCTGCTAGATGAAGCACAGTGATAACAATCTGTTGTATGAATAAACAACATATCTGACATATTCCCATTTGAACTTTGCTGTGCTTTTAAATGGTTGAAAACGCATCGAAAGACATTTGGGTGAGAACTAAACCAAAAATCAGACAGCGTTTTTTCCATTGGAATTTGGTTGTGCTTTTAGATTGTTGAAAGCATAGTCATGATAACAAATTGGAAATTTAGCTAACTTTCAGCTGCCTTTTTGAATGGGTGAATATAGGTTGTAATCTCATTGATCAACGTCTCAATGAGAGGGTGGGTAGTGACGAAGTGAAAGTCTGTGAGAAAAAGTGAAGGAAAGACAGAAAATAAACTGTCTGTCTGTCTGTCTGTCTGTCTGTCTGTCTGTCTGTCTGTCTGTCTGTCTGTCTGTGCCCCTCCAGTACCCTTTATACTGTTCTTCTAAATAATTTATGTATACACTCATATCTCTCAGTACACAACTTCTTTGATGCCCTTTGATGACAACTGAATTTAATTTGCGTCTAAAAGCCTAGAAAACATTGAATTCATGATTATCAGCACATTCTTGACTTCTAAGCAATTACTGTAATTATGTAAATGTAGAACTTTGGACCACGTTCTGAATAATTTAAAATGTAAACAGACTGTTATTCAATATGGTAGAATGTTAAAGGGAAAGTTTAGGTTTTTACAACTTGATGTTAGATGACTCCTCACCCTAAAAGGAGAAACTGTAATGCATGGTTCAGGTTTTTTTCAAACAGAAAACCGAACCATCTAACATCAAGTAGCAAAAACTTCCCCTTTAACATATTCCATGGCAGTGAACTAGCATGATTAGTCATGCTGAAAGGATGCTAAATGATGTGATGTTTAAATAAGTTTTAAAGAACACCACAGTATACCATGTATAATGGTGTCGGAGGAGATGGCTGCCGTTTTACGGTCTCTTAACCAATTGTACTATTGTGTGTGTTTTCTTTTGCGTTATTTGAGACTTATTTTGTTCAATATGTTTCTCCCACCGTTTCTAATGATCGAAAATAGCTTCTAGATATAAGGACGGCGATTACTCACCTCATACTGGACGAACGAGTTGGATGCAAAGGATTTACTTCAGACACCCGACAAGCCCCAAATCCCTGTGATTCGCATGAGAAAGAGACGGAGATGTCGGGGACGTAGGTCGGGTGCCTTGTAAGGATCCGAAAGTCCTGCAGCTGCACCATCAAGAGCATCTTGACTAGTTGCATCACTGCCGGGTATGGCAACTGCTCGGCCTCTGACCGCAAGACACTTCAGAGGGTAGTGCATACAGTCCAGTACATCCTTGGGGCCAAGCTTCCTGCCATCCAGGACCTCTATACCAGGCGGTGTCAGAGGAAGGCCCTAAAAATTGTCAGCCACCCTAGTCTCCAGCCACCCTAGTCATAGACTGTTCTCTCTGCTACCGCACAGCAGGAAGTACCGAAGTGCCAAGTCTAGGTGCAAAAGGCTTCTTAACAGCTTCTACCCCCAAGCCATAAGACTCCTGAACAGCTAGTCAAATGGCTACCCAGACTATCTGCATTGTCCCCCCCCCCCCCCTTTTATGCTGCTGCTACTCTCTATTATCTATACACAGTCACTTTAACTCTACCTTCATGTACATACTGTATTACCTCCATTACCTCGACTAACCGGTGTCCCCGCACATTGACTCTGTACCGGTACCCCCTGTATATAGCCTCGCTACTGTTATTTTACTGCTTCTCTTTAATTATTTGTTATTTTTATTTTATACTTATCTATTTTTTACTTAAATCTGCGTTGTTGATTAAGGGCTTGTAAGCATTTCACTGTAAGGTCTACACCTGTTGTATTCGGCACAATTTGTTAAAATTTGATTTAGTCAGATTTACTCTTGGTAAAACGTCTTTGCAATCACCCCAGCCAACTCTATCAAAAATCTTCTTCACCCATCACACACAATCTGCAGCATATTAGTGATTTCCGCCTGCAGTCAAAGGTACATGTTCTAGACAGGCGGCCACACAAATTGTTAACATTTAGCCCATATCTATAGTATGTTTTAGCTTTGGTGCCGAGTGTCTGTGAGTTTGATGGTTAATGTGTAACCCCCACAAACTAACTGAACCTGGATTCGTGGAGATGCCCAGAGGAACATTGTGCTTTGATAAGCCAGCTGGTGTTGTGTGCTGAGTCACTGGACACACGACTGGACAAATAGGTGACAAGTTAGCACACATAATGACAGTTTGACTGGGCCCACACCACCGCAAGACAACGCTGTGTCTGAACACTGTCTGAAAAGTGCATGTTGGACTGAGAATATTTGGACATCACTTTTACATCACTTGGTTGAACAACACTCAACTTGGGACTTACTACTACTCCTACTAGTTGGTCGGAACACCGCTCAACTTGTTCTAAATACTACTCCACTACACTATCTTGGTTGGACTACCACTCAACTTGGTTTGGCTACCAATCAACGTGGTCTAAATACTACTTAACCAGCTTGGGCTGTCTACCTCTGACCTAGTTCCAGACCCTGACCCATCTTGAGTAGTAACCCTGCTTCAGGGGGTCATGGATGGTGTCTCTAAATGCCCCAGGGGTCAGCTCCTGCACCTGGATGTGTGTGTGGATGAGCAGAAGCCTCGCGGCGGTGTCCTAGAGCTCCTCGGGAGACTGAGGCCCCAGTGGAAGCCACAGGACATCAAGATGAAGGTATCAAATTGTCACATCAGAATGCCAATGGGCAAAACTGGTTGAAATGATGTTGTAATGCTGTAATTTGAAACAGTTTTGCCCGTTGGAATGTAAGCGAGAGGTATTAGTATTCTGAGAAGTGAGTAGTATTAACCCCTAGTTTTGTTCTCGTGTGCATCAGACCTTGAACATGTTTCAATGAAAAAACATTCTCCTCAACCTTCAACCAGACACTCAGAGGTAACAACTTCTGCAATAAGGTCATAGAAAACCATAGGAATCACGTAGAACGTCTGTCCTCAGCTAACATAGCTTCTCTTAAGGTCTCCATTCGTGTGTGCAAACAGTGGGGCAATCTCCCAGAGAAATAGGATCTATGTTTGTCAGGGTCACAGTGGAGCGGGACTGACCTCTCAATCTAGAACAGGTCTAGTTCAAACACACAGAGAGATGAACGCTAACCCCCAGATTTCCCCCTCAAGCCCTCTCAATCACTATTGTGTCTAGGTTTGTGGGGACTCTGAGCAAAAAAATATTAAACCAAAAATAGACACTCTTGGTTCATAAAGACAAAGCTGTTCAGAAACGACAGAAAAGTGGATATATAGACATCTCCGAGAAATTCTCAAAAAGTAGGCAGCATAGCCTCTCAAACTCTCTGGATTGAATTGAAGCTTTTCTGTCTGGCTCAAATGTCTTTGCCCTGTCAATCTCAACTCCTAGACGGACATGGTTCGACATAATTCAGAGGCCAAGTTGAATAGATATGAGTCAGAATGAATTGGGGAGAGAGACTTTTCAGTCAGTTGGATAGAGAAATGATCCTCCACAGAGCTTAGACCAAGACATCTAGTTTCACTGACTGGGTTGTGTTCATTAGACACGAAACTGAATAAAACATCCTGAAACCGGGAGGGACTACCTAGACTTAATGTACTTTTTCCGTGGCAAAGATGGAAGAATTATTACAGCACTCCAATTCATCCAATTCATTTAGTGGTTCTCATACCTCTGTTGAAGTACGGAACAGATAGTATAATCATCTCTTAAACTTCATAAAAAAAGACATCTATTCAAACGAGGCAAACACCTCTCCTTAAACCAAAACCCGTGTTTTGGGAACAGGAATACAACTAAATGTTATTTTAAAGTTGGATCTAGTAAGTCTTAAACTAAACAAAGCATGGGTTCCATCAAATGTGAGTTCACAACAGCATGAAGGCTACAGTGGCATTGGTGAATGGTGCTCACCACATTGTGCAAGCCCAGAACCAAATATTGTGTATACTGGCCAGCTAACAATTGTTCTAAGAGTCAACTCAAGTTTGCAACAACATTTGTGATTGCTATCCAACAAAAGGCAGATTCTCGCTAGAATACACCTCCACACAAACGGTTTGTCAATGCATGGTCCTTCATGTTCAAGAATAGGTTATGGGTTTGCTCTCTTTGTCCCACATACCACACCGGGTTGATGAGAAAAGCCTGCCGTATTTTATTACAATAGTCTATCTTGTGTTAGCTGTGGCATGTTTGTTCAATTGGCTCTCAATCCAGCGCTATGAATACTTCATCAAATGTCAAGGTGACCATGTTTGTTCTCTGCCACTCTCGATGAAACATTGTGTTAGATGCAGTCCCTTTCGGGGGTTTGAGGAGCCCTTGGGGGACAGTGGGAGTGAGAGAACGTTGGAGCAGGCAGTGAATGGAAACAAATGTGCATTGATGTGCATGTGGAGGGTCTGATATTGCTTACCATGACCACATCATAATCACTGAACATTTTCCAGTCGGTGCTCAATAATGAAAGTGGCCTGTAGGATTTGTCCTTGAAATTGTCCCAATCAGTTACATAATACACTGGAGTGACTATAAATGCTTACAAGCAGGGTGTTTTAATGTTTCATTTTAATAGTTCCTCAAATTAAAGGGATATTTCACTCAAATTACAGAATTACATATTCATTTCCTTACCCTGTAAGCAGTCTATGGACAATGTAAGACAGCAGTCAATGCTATGGTTTTGTTTATCTGGCCACTCTCTGCAGGGAATTTGTATTTCTTTTATTTGTATTTAACCTTTGTTTAACTAGGCAAGGCAGTTAAGAACAAATTCTTGACGGTAATGGTATGGAATTTTGGTGAACCATCCCTTTAATGAGTAGGACCATACCCCTCTCCCTCCCTGGACGAGTCTCCACCTGCTTTGAATAAGAGATGGGATTGTCTCTCTTTGGTTAATCATGGGCTCAATCATCATAACATTGTTATTGTGTAGTGTAAAGTTGGAAGTCATAAACTATTGCGACCTGTCAAAATACCATAACTTTTAACACAATATGAATGCTGGCCCAATTTAAGTGTTATGCAATTACTTTAAACAGGAACTTATGACTTGATGTTAGGATACACGTGTTATATTTAATGTTTTAGTTTGTATTTGCCCACATGGAACAATCCACAGCACTGCAAACCTCTACTTCTTTCCATTTTTAATCTCATGCAGTAAATCCGACCTTTGTTTGGATTTATTCAGATCTTTTTGTGTGCTTTTCTCCTCTCTTTCCTCATTCATATTTTTATACATTTTTGGACTGTTGAGGAACAGAGATAATGGGTCCACAGGCCTATCACCATAAACATACAAAACATCATTGATGTAGACATCATGCGTAAAAGTGATATAATCTGATTTAAAACAGGAGGAGTGGGAGACACTCACACATAACAGGTAGACAGTAGTGATGGGTGGAAAATATCGATACAGTTACATATTGGGATATAATCGTTTACAATAAATTGTATCGTTTCGACAATCTCGCAATATTATATTTTGTACTAGTTGGCTGTACCTGCACCAAAACTCCAGTATGTTTTCTTTATAGCTTTCTCCATCTTCTTTTTAAATAGGAAGCCAATTTGCTTTCAGCAGTTTTATTTCCATGACTGATCAAAACTCGTTTTCTCATGGCTCTCTCTTGTTCCTCTGCATCAGACATATGGTGAGCAATATGTTTGGAACATCGAATCATAATATAATCACAGTATCAAATCGCAACACATACATAATCGTGAGAATCACAATACATATTGTATCGGAATCTTATATAATATCGTGAGGTCCCTGGAAATTCCCAGCCCTAGAAAACAGGTATACACATGGGTGGGCTGTGACGTCACAGCTGAGCTTGCGCTATTTGTGAAACCTCAGAGCAGGGAACTAACGGCTCATGAGGGGGTTAATATGAGGATGAGAGTCAAGAACGTTACCGGGCCTCCCGAGTGGTGCAGTGGTCTAAGGCACTGCATCGCAGTGCTAGCTGTTCCACTAGAGATCCTGATTCGAGTCCAGGCTCTGTCGCAGCCAGCCGCGACCGGAAGACCCATGGGGCGGCGCACAATTGGCCCAGCGTCATCCGGGTTAGGGGAGGGTTTGGCCGGTAGGGATGTTCTTGTCCCATCGCGCATTAGTGACTCCTGTGGTGCGGCTGGCTTCCTGTTTCTTGAAACAATGCCCCTCCGCTTAACCCAGAAACCAGCCGCACCAATGTGTCGGTGGAAACACCGTACACCTGGCGACCGTGTCAGCGTGTATTGCGCTCGGCCTGCCACAGGAGTCGCTAGTGCGCAATGGGACAAGAACATCCCTGCCGGCCAAACCCTCCCCCAACCCGGACGACGCTGGGCCAATTGTGCGCCGCCCTATGGGTCTTCCAGTCGTTGTGTCAAGAAGCAGTGCGGCTTGGCTGGGTTGTGTTTCGGAGGACGCACGGCTCTCGACCTTTGCCTCTTTCGAGTCCGTAAGGGAGTTGCAGCAATGGGACAAGACTGTAACTACCAATTGGATACCACGAAATTGGGGAGAAAAAGGGGTCAAAAAATTGAAAAGATTGTTACCGCTATCGACACTATCCTGATATTGTTGTGTTGTGTTCAGGTGTTCACAGAGGGCATCACCAACCAGCTGATGGGCTGCTTCGTGGGCTCGCTCCAGGAGTCAGGGGCCGTGCTGGTTCGTGTGTACGGGAGGATGACAGAGCTCTATGTGGACCGGGAGAGAGAGGTGGAGATGTTCAAGATACTCCACACTCACAACTGCGGCCCGCAGATCTACTGCAGCTTCCAGAACGGCATCTGCTACGAGTTTGTGAGGGGGGCCGTGTTGGACGACACACTGCTCACACAGCCTGCCATCTATAGGTATCTGTGAAAAGTTCTAAATGACTTACACATACTGTACATTTAGGGTACAGATTTGAAGAACACAAATGAAAAAATGACGCCTATGGTGACTTTCAAACAGTTACAGAGTTTAATGGCTGTGATTGGAGAAAACTGAGGCTGGATCAACAACATTGTAGTTCCTCCACAATACTAACCTAATTGACAGATTGAAAAGAAGGAAGCTTTTACGGAATACACATATTCCAAAACATGCATCCTGTTTCCAACAAGTCACTAAAGTAATACTGCAAAAAAATGTGGCAAAGCAATTAACTTTTTCTCCTTAATACAAAGTGTTATGTATGGGTCATGTTTGGTGGGTCATGTCTGGGGAACGCATGACTCAGCATTTGCCTTTCCTGAGCCCGTTGGGGAGTTGAGGCGATGAGATCGCAATTGGATATCACGAAATTGGGGAGAAAAAGGGGGTTAAATATATATATATATATATATATATATATATATATATATATATATATATAATAAAAATAAACAGAATACAGCTAACCACAGGCAAAATCCTATAGGAAAACGGTGTTCTGTCTGCTTTTCACCATCCACTGGGAGATGAATTCACCTTTCAGCAGGACAATAACCTAAAACACAAGTCTACACAGGAGTTGCTTACTAAAAAGACAACGAATGTTCCTGAGTGGCCGAGTTACAGTTTAGACTTAAATCTGCTTGAAAATCTATGGCAAGACTTTAAAATGGTTGTCTAGCAATGATCAACAACCTATTTGACAGAGCTTTTGTACAATCCAGGTGTGTAAATCTCTTAGAGACTTACCCAGAAAGACTGTAACAGCTGTAATCACTGACAAAGGTGATTCGAACACTCAGGGGTGTGAATACTTGTACTTAACAAAAATATAAACACAACATGTAAAGTGTTGGTCAGTTACCATAGCAGGCGGTGATGCAACCAGTCAGGATGCTCTCGATGGTGCAGCTGTAGAACTTTGAGGATCTGAGGAACCATGCCATGTTTCATGAGCTGAAATTAAAGATCCCAGAAATGTTCCATTTGCACAAAAATCTTATTTCTCAAAAACGTTGTGCACAAATTTGTTTACATCCCTGTTAGTGAGCTTTTCTCCTTTGCCAAGATAATCCATCCACCTGACAGGTGTGGCATATCAAGAAGCTGATTAAACAAGAAGCTGATTAAACAGCATGATCATTACACAGGTGCACCTTGTTCTGGGGACAATAAAAAGCCACTCTAAAATGTGAAATTTGTCATACAACACAATGCCACAGATGTCTCAAGTTTTGAGGGAGCGTGAAATTGGCATGCTGACTGCAGGAATGTCCAGAGCTGTTGCCAGAGAATGTAATGTTAATTTCTCTACAGCGTCATTTTAATTTGGCAGTACGTCCAACCAGCCTCATTAAATCACATTTTATTTGTCACGTGCCGAATACAACAGGTGTAAACCTTACAGTGCAATGCTTAATTAGAAGCCCTTAACCAACAATGCAGTTTTAAGAAAAATAAGTGTTAAGAAAGTATTTACAAAAAAATGCATAAATATTAATAAAAGAAAATAGAAAAATAACAGCAACAAGGATATATACAGTGGGTACCAGTACAGAGTCAATGTGCGGGGGCACAGGCTAGTCGAGGTAATTGAGGTAATATGTACATGTAGGTAGAGGTAAATTGACTATGCATAGATAATAAACAGAGAGTAGCAGCAGCGTAAATAAATGGGGGTGGGGGAAGGGTGTCAATGCAAATAGTCCGGGTAGCCATTTGATTAGCTGTTCAGAAGTCTTATAACTTGGGGGTAGAAGCTGTTAAGACGCCTTTTGGACCTAGACTTGGCACTCCAGTACCATTTCCGTGCGGTAGCAGAGAGAACAGTCTATGACTAGGGTGGCTGGAGTCTTTGGCAATTTTTAGGGCCTTCCTCTGACACCGCCTGGTATAAGGTACAAGGTCCTGGAGGTCCTCGATAGCAAGAAGCTTGGCCCCAGGGATGTACTTGGCCATACGCACTACCCTCTGTAGTGCCTTGCAGTCGGAGGCCGAGTAGTTGCCATACCAGGCGGTGATGCAACCAGTCAGGATGCCCTCGATGGTGGAGCTGTAGAACTTTGAGGATCTGAGGACCCATGCCACATTTTTCAGTCTCCTGAGGGTTAATAGGTGTTGTTCTGACCTCTTCACGACCACGTGTATGGCGTCGTGTGGGCGAGTGGTCTGCTGATGTCAACGTTGTGAACTGAGTGCCCCATGGTGGCGGTGGGATTATGATGTGGGGAGCAAAAAGCTACGGACAATGTGTTTACACGGAGTGGAACAGGGAAAACCAAGAGCAGACTCAGACGAGGAGACTGGGATGAAGTAACCAAGGTATTTATTGAAACACGGGGAAGATGGAGTGCAGGCCAGGGGAAGCTCGGACGGGTTGAAGGAAACCAGGTGCGGAGGCTGAGGCTGGGGCGAGAGGGGTTGGGACAGGGTAAGGAGGTCCGGAGGGGAATCCAAGGGAGCAGTAGAGTGGGGAATCCAGGGCAGAGTAGCAGGATGAGGAGACGTGGGACTGGAGACATGGACCAGAGTCAGAGCGGCCAGAACTGAAGCGGAGAGGAAAACCGTGTTAGGCAAGGAAAACAGGCACAACAGGATAACAGGCTCTAAATAGTAACAAATGGCTAGAGACGTAGACTGGCTGAGCAGAGATTACTATCTGGCAGTGTGGAAATTGCAGAACTGAGTATTTGTAGATGGCTTGATTATGGAACAGGTTGCAGCTGGTATGGATCTGCTCTGACTCCAGCACACCTGTCTCCGCCCACACAATCACACAAACAGAGAGAGAGAGAGAGGGCGAGACCACTGGGGGAGTGGCGGCAGGTCAAAGAGACACAGGATGAGCAGTAGAGGGCATGGCAGGAGCAGATGTAACACAATGAACACAATTGCATTTTGAATGCACAGAGATACCATGATGAGATTCTGAGGTTCATTCATTCATTGATAATGCATAATAATGATCTGTACACAATTCCCGGAAGCTGAAAACGTCCCAGTTCTTCCATGGCCTGTGTACTCACCAGACATGTCACCCATTGACATGTCACCCCGTTTCCTTGAGATGCTCTGGATCGACGTGTGTTTTTTAGGAGTATCAGAGGACAGGATAGGGTCGCTGAGATATCAGAGAACAAAACGATGTGAAGGCTTTCACAGGTTCTTAGAAGGTTTCTTTAGAGTAGCACCTGTTGGTTGGCAGGCTGGCGGCTGGCTGGCTGGCTGGCTGGCTGGCTGGCTGGCTGGCTGGCTGGCTGGCTGGCTGGCAGGCTGGCGGCTGTGTGTGTGTACGTGTGTGTGTACGTGTGTGTGTACGTGTGTGTGCATGTGTGTGTTTGTTTGTTTTTACTTTATGTAAGGTTTGGGTCTGGATAAGGATTTATCAGTGGGTACCAGAGTAAAGAGTATGTTTGTTGGACTCAACCTGTACTAATATCAACCAAACAGTTACAGTCAAATTTCTGTGTATTACCTTCAACCTTCTGACTTACTTTTACCGACCTCATTAAATATGTTCACTCTTCAATTCACTACCTCTCATGTGTGCAAATCAGTTATATACTGTATATTGTGCTTGTATTTAATTATATATATTATGCCTATTATTTCATATAAATCAGTTTCCTTAGATTTACTCCCTAGATACATTTCCTTTGATCCCCTGAACCAGTTCCCTTAGGTTCTCTAAACCAGCTTCCTTAGGTTTTACTCCCATTGATCAATTTTAACTCTGAACCAATTTCCTTAGGTTCTACACGTGATTGTAGGTCAACTCTGGATCAATTTCGTTAAATCCTACTGTTCACCGACCAGATTAATCATTATAGGAAAATAGTTCTGCCAAATTGAACCTCAAAATGTTGTGGATGAGGAGGACAAGAGATCTTTCACCATTAAGACTCGGCTGGAAAACAGACAGTACCTCACAGAGATTTTAGAATAAGGTCTCTTACCTTCTTAATTGTGGGCAGAGCTGCTGTCTGGGTCCAAGCCGAGTGAAACAGGTCAAGAAGTGAAGTCGCTTTTTTTTGTGTGCAATATCTTGGCTCTGTCTCATTTGTAGTTATGCTATACAATTATACAATTTTTTTTTCCTTCTGTAGATTGATTGCGACAGAAATGGGAAAAATCCACTCGATCAAGCTTGAATCGGACAACCCTGTGGAGAATATTCTGTGGAAGAAGATGGCCCAGTTTCTCAAACTTGTCCATAATGCTCTGAGCAACACAACAGCGCCACATAGGTGAGTTAACACAACCCTATCTACTTAGAAACTTAGACATTTTATTGTTTGTTAAATGTTTTTTGTAAACCAAAGATTTGTAATAGTCGTTCACTTTCCTCTTCCTTTATGAGTTGTATTGATGGTGAAGTCTGACTCATTTAGCCAGTCGTTACTGTTGCTATTATGCTGTGTTCATAACCAAGTGGGAAGGTGGTATTTACCACATACAGCTGGGAAAAATCCAGTTGAATGTCCCTCCAACTGGTAATTACTATTGGTAAATAAGTCTATCATACCTGAGCTCCAATTTATCCTACATGCTGAACTCTTGACATCACATATTAAGGAAATACCTCGATAACAGCATTTTCGGCAGTTAAATGCAACAACAAAACACTATTTAGAAAAAGCAATCTATTAATATGGTTTTTAAACACTATAATTTGTTTGTGAGCTTAATGTGTACTTTTAGATTAGGGTTGACACACCTTGTTTGCCATCAGACAATTTGTGTTTCTCAATGGGTTCAAAGCATGTGAATGCATCCAACTCGTATTTTAGGAAGCACTATGCAGAAATCGCTCAGCCATATCCTGGTTGCTAAAATTCTAATGGTTCGCCTAATTTCAGTTTGTATGACAAAACAAGCAGTCATTGTGTAGAGAATCATTGTACCATCTAAACCGGTGTGAAACATATTTTCCATAACCAAAAATATTGTATTTCAGCTGTTGTACAACCAAAGTAAAAGACACAAAAACAAAACTACAGAAAGGGAAGCACAGAAATAGCACAAATAGAACAGATCTACCGCTTCTTAGACTTGCTTTCAATGAAAGATCTATTACTCATATTTTTATGTGAATTTGCTATGGTTGCCCAAAAAGTTACATATTGTAGCTTTAAGACTGAACAAGTGGAAATTACTAGCTTCCTACTTTGTTATGAACGCAGCATTAGTCCACTCTCTCTTGCTATGTGGGGACACCAAGATGAGAAGAAGTGATTGGCCCATTGAGGAGGTGGGGGAGTGGCGCCTGTGGTAATGACATTGTGCTATCTTAGCCAGGGTCACAGGGTGAAAAGAGAGATGGAACTTCCAGACACTACAAATAAAAGCAGACATTGGCTCGGTTTCCTTGAAACGCTCTCTCCCTTATCAGTCAAATGTTCTGCCTTGTTTACGTTTGCTAAGAGGGGTCGGAAGTCCATGCAAACTCGAGTCAAACTAGAGTCCCAAAGTACTAGGTCTGCTTTAGTTTTTCACATTGAAAGAATATCACCACACTATGTTCTTTCTGGGTTTTTTTGTGTTTTGGTGGGAGAGGGCAAGGCAATTAGCTGTGGAGTGGGTCATCCATTTAACATAGAAGTACGATGGAGAGATTGGGATCCCTATGATAAGATAGGAGCAGCTTCCTGCATACATATGAGATGGAGTCAGTGTGCCTCTAGTAGTCTTTTTAACATTGCTATGACAGGACACAGACAACTAACTTTTTTGTGTGTAACATCCCATATAAGTTCTATTTTAGATAAAGAGAGTCGCACACGCTTGATATAAACTTCCAGTAATTTATCGGGTAAACCACCAACATTTCGGCATCACTGTGCCTTCTTCAGGGTAATGTCACGAATGCTTGAACCAGGTTATGTAGACAAACAGTGCAATTAGTGCAACCAATGACAATAGTGAGGGGGTGTGCCATAGTTACTGGTGGTCTACAAGCATGGCCACAGTATTGGGGATAGCTTTGTGGGATCTGACCTGCCCCCTGAGCCCACTCTAACACTCCTGACACCCATTCCAAATGGGAACTACGAATGTGGCTCATGCACCCAATGCAATAGCACCACATAAACATCCTTCTTCAGACACCCACATACAGGTCAGAAAATCCCTGTTAGGGGTATCATCTCATGCAAGACAAAAGGAGTGATCTATCTCATCACCTGTCCATGTGGGAAAGCATAGATAGGACAAACGAAAAGACAATTAAAACAATGCATAGCTGAACACCAAAGCTTAAGCAGGTGTAAGAACGTTAACTTTCCAGTAGCAGCTCACTTTGTTGGAGCTAACCATTCTATCTCCTCCCTGAAATACACAGGTATTGAGCAATGGCTACCCAGACTGCTTGCATTGCCCCCCCCCCCCCCCCCCCCCCCCCCCCTTTTACACCGCTGCTACTCTCTGTTATCATCTATGCATAGTCACTTTAATAACTCTACCTACATGTACATATTACCTCAATTACCTCGACTAACCGGTGCCCCCGCACATTGACTCTGACTCTGTTATTTTACTGCTGCTCTTTAACTACTTGTTACTTTTATTTCTTATTGTTCTTCATATTTTTTCAACTGCATTGTTGGTTAGGGGCTTGTAAGTAAGCATTTCACTGTAAGGTCTACACCTGTTGTATTCGGCGCATGTGACTAATGCTATTTGATTTGATTTGTTACTCTACCTAGGAGAGGAGGTAACATCGAGACCCTACTACTACACAGGGAGGCCTACAGGATATCCTGTCTAAAACACTGACCCCTAGTGGTCTGAATATTGACATTGATCTCAAGCCCTTCTTATGAACATTTCTCCTTCTTATAAATGAATATATTCTTTCTAAATCAAATCAAATGTATTTATATAGCCCTTCTTACATCAGCTGATATCTCAAACCCAGCCTAAAACCCCAAACAGCAAGTAATGCAGGTGTAGAAGCACGGTGGCTAGGAAAAACTCCCTAGAAAGGCCAAAACCTAGGAAGAAACCTAGAGAGGAACCAGGCTATGAGGGGTGGCCAGTCCTCTTCTGGCTGTGCCGGGTGGAGATTATAACAGAACATGGCCAAGATGTTCAAATGTTCATAAATGTCCAGCATGGTCAAATAATAATAATCACAGTAGTTGTCGAGGGTGCAACAAGTCAGCACCCCAAGAGTAAATGTCAGTTGGCTTTTCATAGCCGATCATTGAGAGTATCTCTACCGCTCCTGCTGTCTCTAGAGAGTTGAAAACAGCAGGTCTGGGACAGGTAGCACGTCCGGTGAACAGGTCAGGGTTCCATAGCCGCAGGCAGAACAGTTGAAACTGGAGCAGCAGCACGGCCAGGTGGACTGGGGACAGCAAGGAGTCATCATGCCAGGTAGTCCTGAGGCATGGTCCTAGGGCTCAGGTCCTCCGAGAGAGAGAAAGAAAGAAAGAAAGAGAGAAAGAAAGAGAGAATTAGAGAGAGCATACTTAAATTCACACAGGACACCGGATAAGACAGGAGAAATACTCCAGATATAACAGACTGACCCTAGCCCCCCGACACATAAACTACTGCAGCATAAATACTGGAGACTAAGACAGGAGGGGTCAGGAGACACTGTGGCCCCATCCGATGATACCCCCGGACAGGGCCAAACAGGCAGGATATAACCCCACCCACTTTGCCAAAGCACAGCCCCCACACCACTAGAGGGATATCTTCATCCACCAACTTACCATCCTGAGACAAGGCCGAGTATAGCCCACAAAGATCTCCGTCACGGCACAACCCAAAGGGGGGCGCCAACCCAGACAGGAAGACCACGTCAGTGACTCAACCCACTCAAGTGACGCACCCCTCCTAGGGGCGGCATGGAAGAACACCAGTAAGCCAGTGACTCAGCCCCTGTAATAGGGTTAGAGGCAGATAATCCCAGTGGAAAGAGGGGAACCGGCCAGGCAGAGACAGCAAAGGCGGTTCGTTGCTCCAGAGCCTTTCCGTTCACCTTCACACTCCTGGGCCAGACTACACTCAATCATAGGACCCACTGAAGAGATTTCTACAGCCTATCAGCGTGCTTATTATGCATTATGGTTGAACCAAAAGATTACATGTAACAAAAATGAAATGTAATGGAAACAAATCAATGTATATGAAATAAAATTCAACAGTAATGTATGTTGATGCTAATATTATGTACAATATCTAATTTATGTTGCCATATGATAACAATAGCCTAATATATTCAACATGCTGTAAACTATTGTCTTGTAACGGTTTCACTCAATTCAGTCTCATCAACCTAGTAATTATGACACCCCCCCTCACTATTGTCATTGGTTGCACTAATTGCACTGTTTGTCTACATAACCTGGCTCAAGCGTTCACCACGTTACCCTGAAGAAGGCACAGCGATGCCTGAAACGTTGGTGGTTTACCTCGATAAATTACAGGAAGCTTATATATAGTGTGCGACTCTCTATTTATTTTTGCTAGTTTACAGTTTACTCGCCGTTAGTCAGCACCTCTACACAAAATCATTTCTCTGGGTGTGCGCCAGCTCATGCTTCTTATTAGATATACACATGATGTGGCATGACACAGGAAGTGGTATTTACGATATGATAATGGAAGTATAAGCAAACAATTTTCAATAATCTTAGAAGCAAATAAGACGATGTTCAAGCCAAGTATGTATAGGAAATTGCTAACCTGTAGGCCATTTCATTATAGAAAGGGCATTCTTCATTTTGCAGAGTGTACTGTCCACCAGCTTTAACCACAGATGCACCGCAGTCGGACGTCCAATAGATGGGGCTATATTGTGATACATTTTCAAACCTGGACAAGTTGATCAACAATTAAGTTTGAAAATGATTTTCACAGGACACAAAAAGAACAAATAGATTTGACTTAAAAGAAAAAAAACTTTTAGCAGTGCAGAAAGGCTCCACTAAAAGGTTGAACATTGTCTCCAGACATTTGGATGCACGGGAGGTTGGTGGCACCTTAATTGGGGAGAATGGGCTTGTGGAAATGGCTGGAATAGAATAGGTGGAATGGTATCAAATACATCAGACATATGGTTTCCATGTGTCTGATGCCTTTCCATTGACTCCATTTCAGGTATTATTATGATCCGTCCTCCCCTCACTAGCCTCCACTGTTTGGATGTCTAGATCAATATTTAAATGCATGTTTATACACTACATGACCAAATGTACGTGTACACCTGCTCGTCGAACATCTCATTCCAAAATCATTGTCATTAATATGGAGTTTGTCCCCCCTTTGCTACTATAATAGCCTCCACTCTTCTCGGAAGGCTTTCCACTAGATGTTGGAACATTGCTACGGGGACTTACTTCCGCCACAAGAGCATTAGTGAGGTTGGGCACTGATGTTGGCTCGCAGTTGGTGTTACAATTAATTTCAAAGATGTTGGATGGGGTAGAGGTCAGGGCTCTGTGCAGGCCAGTCAAGTTCTTCCACACCAATCTCGACAAACCATTTCTGTATTGACCTCGCTTTGTGCACGGGGGCATTGTCATACTGAAACAGGAAAGGGGCTTCCCCAAACTGTTGCCACAAAGTAGGAAGAACAGAATCGTCTACAATGTCATTGTATGCTGTAGCATTAAGATTTCCCTTCACTGGAACTAAGGGGCCTAGCCCAAACCATGAAAAACAGCCCCAGACCATTATTCCTCCACAAAACTTTACAGTTGGCACAATGCATCCGCCAAACCCAGATTTGTCCATCGGACTGCCAGATGGTGAAACGTGATTCATCATTCCGGAGAACACGTTTCCACTGCTCCAGAGTCCAATGCGAGCTTTACACCACTCCAGCCAACGCTTGGCATTGCGCAATGTGATCTTAGGCTTGTGTGCGGCTGTTCGGCCATGGAAAACCATTTCATTAAGTTTCCGACAAACAGTTATTTTGCTGACATTGCTACCAGAAGCAGTTTGTAGTAAGTGTTCCAACCGAGGGCCGCCGATTTTTACACACTACGAGCTTCAGCACTCTGCGGTCCCGTTCTGTGATGCTGTGTGGCTTATTACTTTGAGGCTGAGCCGTTGTTGCTACTATAAACATTTTCACTTCACAGCAACAGCACTTACAGTTGACCGGTGCTACTCTACCAGGGGCTACTCTGACGGTACCACGTTGAAAGTCACTGAGCTGAATCCACTCATTTGAAGGGGTGTCCACATACTTTTGTATACATAGTGCATGTCATAATCAAATATGGGTGATTTCTGTGCAGAACAAATTTGTTTATATTTTTCACATCTCTCATTGTAAGGCATTCCACTTATACAAGGAATTCTTCCAATCTATTAGCTCTTACAGGTCAATCGTCCATAAAATATACATTTCAAATTATTGCTTTGAATGTTTGTTTGTATGTGGTTTTGTGTGTGATAAAAGGAGCCACAGAGGGAGAGGTTGAGAACCGGACAACACACAAAAGCATCAGAGAGACTTTTGTACTTGGGGAATGTAAAAGTGCTTGTGAAAGAGTGTCTTCCGAGGAAACGGAGGTAGAGGGGGAGCAGGAAGAGGCTGCACCTGCAGAAGAGCCCCTCAGTCAGCGTCAGACAGTCACCCGCTGGGGTGGGAGGCAGAGGAGAGGAAGGAGAAGAGAGAACAGGAGAGGAGATACATCTGTGGTGTTGAGGAGAGGGGGGAAGAGGGCAGAACAGGAGAGGAGTGGGGAGGAGAGAACAGGACAGAGCAGGACAGGAGAGAACATGAGAGGAGAGGAAAGCAGGAAAGGAGACATACAGCTGCACTACAGTTCCGAGGAGAGTGCCGAAGCCGGAGAGAGCAGCCTCCTGCTCTGCTCAAAGCCCTCCTGCTAATTCTCCCATTTAACACTCAACACAAACCACACAATACTGCCATAATCACTGCTGCTCCACTGGAGCTGGTAATCAGCTGTAAATAAGGCGCATTGATAACGAGCCGCCAGAGGAGGAAATTCCTCTAATTACTGTAGCTAGCTCTCTAGAAACTTCACTGAAAGAAATGAGAGGAGTGGGAGCCGGGAGACTAGCAGCATACTTCACGACCGCCTGTGTCTGAAAGGCAGAGGAGTTGGGCAAGAGAAGTGGGGGGGGGGGGAGTTCAAGATAGCAGAGTGGTGTTGCGATGTAAAATGTTTGGGAGCTTGTTTTTGTTGTTTGAATTTATTTTCAAGATAGAATAATTGATCGGAATTAATCCCGTTTTCTTTTTTACCATGGATTGTGCCTTTGAACAAACATTTGTTTTCTTCTGTACTGTTATTCTGCAAACAGAATAAAAAATGAGTTTGCATTTTTAAAGAGATATGGAATTTGCTAACCACATTTAATATGACATATTTTAATGAATATTGATGATATTGAGATACAAATAAATTGCCTATCAAGAGCTAATATATGAATGAAATACTAATATCATACGAATATTTATACTGTTTTATTTTTTATTTAACTAGGCAAGTCCGTTAAGAACAAATTCTTATTTATAATGACAGACTACCAGGGAGCAGTGGGTTAACTGCCTTGTTCAGGGGCAGAATGACAGATTTTTACCTTGTCAGCTCAGGGATTTCATCCAGCAACCTTTCAGTTACTGGCCCAATGCTCTAACCAATAGGCTACCTGCCACCCCCTGTACTAGGCTATTTTTAAAAGAGTTTCTGGGAAAGTAAAAACCTAAGAAAAAATAGGGTTATTCTAAAATTGCAAGAACACATGTTGTAAGAACAAAACTGTGTTACAGTGTAGGCTATATCCCAGAAATACAGATAACAGTTTGAACAGGGCCCAAAGCCTTTATGAGTGATGAGCAAAGTGTCCATTCGCAACTACAATGAAAAATTATTAAACGGAGCTGAACAAGATAATCTTCCATCCAAATGAGTGATTGTGGGGCTGAGAAAATAGTGTAGGAGGGGAAAAGAGCTCTGTCATGACTGTAAACAACGGCCTACGTCTCTGCTTTTATTGTACGTTCCTAACAGACCCCACTAAATTATGTCGACAACTGTGTATAATAGTACCACAACTGTTTGTCCCCTTGCATAAATAGGTAGAACAGTGTTTAAATTACTTTCTTGGATTTTTTTTCTTTGGCGATTGAAAAGAGACAAACATTTTTTTATTTTGAACGGCACAATGCTTACACAGCGTTTCCCAGGTGCATTTTCGAGTGGCGTCCGTAAAAATAAGACCTTTGTTGATTGATAGAGCTTTCCCAAGAAGGAAAAACAAAACATTGTGAAGGCATGTAACCTCTCCGGATGATATGTTGTGCTGTCTAGTGTCATAAACAACTTGTTTTGATGTAAACGCATGCAGGCCTGGAGAATGCATCTACAGGTTGGTGAACTACTGCATTAAGTAATTCTCCCCCTGGTAGAATAAAAGGCCGGGCCAGACGTTTTCCTCTTCTAGTCTTTCTTCAAGTCTTTGCAGGCACAGGAAGTAATGGACTTTATTTGTCTCTGTATTTGTACTGTGCACAGAGTTATTTTTGCTGTAAGACTACTGATAGATTAATGGCCAACATGAACTTGATGTGATACAACAACTTGAAACATGGAAATAAGTCCAATATAGTATATTTTCTTTTAAAATATCAGTATTCAGTCAGTGGTCAAGTCTCTTGAAGGCACTGAGCCCTGCACATGTACTATATACTGTTTACTGTTTGAAGATTTAAGTTTTAATGTCACATGAACAAGTACAGTGAAATGCCTTGCACGTGCCAAACCCAACAATGCAGTAATCAATATCAATGTAGCACTAAAAATAACAAAAGGTAGAACAAAAACAATAAGAATAACACAAGAAAGTAAGAAGCTATATACAGCGTCAGTTCCAGTACCATATTAACAATGTGCAGGAATACTGGAGTGATACAGGTAGATATGTATAGGGGTAAGGTGACTAGGCATCAGGATACATGATAAACAGAGAAGCAGCAGCATAAATGATGATTGTGTGTGAGTGTGTGTGCAGGTGTGTAGTCTGCATAAATGTGTGTGCAGGCTATGTGTGTGTTGGAGTGTCAGTGTGCGTGAGTGTGCATAGAGACAGTGCAAAAATAAAAAATAAAATACAGTATAAGGGTCAACTCAGATAGTCCATGTAGCCATTATGTCAGCTACAGTATTTAGCAGAATTATGGCTTGGGAATAGAAGCTGTTTAGGAGCATGTTGGTGTCAGACTTGATGCACCGGTACCTCTTGCTGTGCGGAAGCAGAGAGAACAGTCTATGGCTTGGGTGGCTGGAGTCTTTAACGATTTTCCAGGCCTTCCATTCACACCACCTGATATAGAAGTCCTAGATGGTAGGGAGATCGGCCCCAGTGATGTACTGGGCTGTCCGCACCACCATCTGTAGCACCATGCGATCGAGGGCGGTGCTGTTGCCTTAACAAGCAGTGATGCAGCCAGTCAAGATGTTCTCAGTGCTGCAGCTGTATAACTTTTTGAGGATTTGAGGGCCCATGACAAACCTTTTCAATCTCTCTGAAGCTCCCCTCCATTGCAGCCCCATCGATATGAATGGGGGTATGCTCGCCCCTCTGTTTCCTGTAGTCCATTATCAGCTCCTTGGTCTCACTGATGTTGAGGGAGAGTTTGTTGTCCCAGCACCACACTGCCAGGTAACTGACCTCCTCCCTGTAGGCTGTATAATCATCGCCGGTGATCAGGCCTGCCACCGTTGTGTCCGTCAGCAAACTTGATGATGGTGTTGGAGTTGTGCGTGGCCACACAGTCGCGGGTGAACAGGGAGTACAGGAGGGGACTAAGCACACACCCCAGTGGGGCCCACGTGTTGAGGGGCAGTGTGGCAGTCGGGCCGTCAGGAAGCCCAGGATCCAGTTGCAGATGGAGAAGTTCAGTCCAGCTGATCTGCACATGCTCTGAGAATGTGCCCAGGAATATTGTCCGGCTCCGAAGCAGCGAACCTTCACTCTGTGGACAACGTCGCCGATGCATTTCCTAATGAAGCCAGTGACGGAGGTGGTGAGCTCGTCAATGTTATTGGCGGAGTCTCGGAACATATTCCAGTCGGCGCTAGCAAAGCAGTCCTGAAGCATAATCTCTGATTCTGATGACATTTCTCAACGGGCGAGTCACAGGTACTTCCTGTTTGAGCTTCTGCTTGTAAACAGGGAAGCAGGAATACAGACTCATGATCTGACATGCCGAATGGCGGATGAGGGAGGAGGGCATTGTACGCTTGCTTGTGGGTAGAGTAACAGTAGTCTAGGACTTTATCGCCCCTAATGGCGAAGGACATGTGTTGGAAGTTTGGCATCACGTGTCTTAATGACGCAGAATTAAAATAGCCGGTGACAAGAAAGGCTGCAGCACATGCATCTTTAGTACATTATAATATACATTATACCTTCCTTCATCTGTGTAAAAACAGCATGTGTAATAGCATGAAATACATTTGAATGTGATGATACTTTCAGTGCCTGCAATGCATAACTGTTATTTTATTGACTTTTTTGCCCACATAGTTCCAAGCTTCTGCAAGAGATCCCTAGCATCGAAACCCTGTCAGATGAAATGGAGACGCTGAAAAGACACCTCTCTCAGATCGGCTCGCCGACCGTGCTGTGTCACAACGACCTCCTGACTAAAAACATCATCTACGACAACAAAGAGGGTGGGTGAGGGTGTATGATGTGTCTTAGTGCCTGGAATTGAAGTTGCAACACTGACATTAAAAGTGATCCAAGCGAGTTCATTTGGTACAGTAGTTAAAAAAGCAATGGGGCATGAGGTATAACTGGATTCATTAGAATTGAACTGTTTAGGTATAGCATTTGTTCTGCCAATCTGGTGCAACAGACCATCAGTGTCGGTAAGAATACAAGTTTGCCATATTTTAGACTCAAAAACTCTGATGTCCCTTCGATTTCACTTATTTCCATAAAGTGGTCTGATTGTAGGACAAACCTTGACAAAATGTGGTTCACAAAACGGTCTTGATCTATCCCACAGCTTTCCTTTATGTTGCTATGCATACTAAACCTATACCCTATTCCCTTAATCCCCTTTTCATTTTTTTATGTCCTAATGTCATTTCAATCTTGCGGCATTGTTATGATGCATGTGAGGCACACGATTATGATAAAGAAATGATTCATGTTTCTTTGAATCTTGTCAGGGACTTTGTAGTTGTAACAGTAAAGCACAAACTAAAAGCCTATGATACTGGAACATAATCTAAGTAAAATGGAAAATAATTTCATTGTATCTAATTGAGGAAATTTAGCATTGACTTTTGGGTGTTGACTAAGGTGCGGCAGGTAGCCTCGAGGTTAAGCTCAAAAGGTTGGTGTTTCAAATCTCACAGCCGACAAGTTGAAAAAACTGTCTCTATGCTCTTGAGCAAGGCACTTAACCCCAATTGCTCCAGGGTCGCTGGACAACGGTGACCCTGGCCATGACCCCACTCCATCCGGGTGTCTCAGGGGGAGTTTGGATTCGCAAGAAGCACATTTCCATTACAAACTTGGAATGATGAACACTTGTACAAGTGTGTAACACGACAAATATAAGCACCCCCAAAATTATTATTTGTTAAAGCTTTCAGAGCACATTATCAATTATAGCAACATGAATAGAGTAAAGACTTGGGTTTCAAATACTTGAAGTCTGCCTGGTGGGTGGAGTTGACAGTTTTGGGACTTTGATTTATTAAGCCAGGCAAGCTCCAACAGGCCCAGGTAAGGTATTTGAATGGATTTTTTACAAGTATTTGAAAGCCAGATCTGGATTCAAATACGTCTATTACTGAAATGCCAAAGAACAGTTTACTAATGTGCATGTGTGTCATCGTAATAAGCTGCATTAATCCTACATTAATCTTTCCTCCTTTAGGCATGGTGAGATTCATTGACTATGAGTATGCTGATTTTAACTACCAGGCCTTCGACATAGGCAACCATTTCAATGAGTTTGCAGGTGCGTTACTTCAGTTTATAATTCATAGGGAGTGGCCCCTGATCCGTGACTGGTTGTTTTATTTCTGTGTGTCTCAGAGGAACTGGAGACTTATTTTCATTACCTGGACCGGGTTAACTGCATAGTTTAATGCCAAAAATAGATTAGCAATGTCACTATGCAAAACCAAACAAACCCAACAAAAATAGCCAGTACAAAAATGTCATTTACTTAGGTGGTTTTGCAGTTTGCACGAGCTAACGTTAGATAGCTAGCTAGAAGGCCTCAGTAGACTATTTAATCTCGCTAGCCAAGAAGTTAGCCCCATCAGTCTCAGGCATTGATCTAAAGCGCTTGCTAAAGGGCTTCTTAGCTAGCTAGCTAACGTTAGCTGGTTCTATTTGGAGCCTTAGCTGAGAGCGGTATAGTGTAAACTGCAAAATCACATGAGTAAATCAAGTTTTTGACAGGTGTGGTGGCTATTGTTGTTTGTCACTGAGCTTTCTCTCACAGACGGGGAATCAGAGAGAAAACTTAAAATGATTTTATTTAAATGTATTTCAATATTTAATTTCGCCCTCAACATTGAACTTGTACTAACCAAGCTCATTAAATGGACATTACACTTTCAAAGTTTGTTTTCAGACCTCTAAAGAAGTATTTTTTCAGATCTCTAAATCTAATGTCAAGATACGATCCTTGTCCATCTACAGTATATGCCTCCACCCCAAATGTATAGAAAAGATAAACTAACAAGTTACATTTATGAGTAAAATGTGCCTTTAAGGTGTGAAATAAAACCCTATGGTTTGACAAGTTATCATGTATCTGTGTGTTTGATCCATCACCAAGGTACGAGTGACACTGACTACAGCCTGTATCCCAGACCTGAACTGCAGAGGGACTGGTTGACTGCTTACCTTGAGAGCTACAAGCACAGTGTGGGGCTGGAGGCCACAGTTACAGAACTAGAGGTTCAGAAGCTCTATGTTCAAGTCTGCAAGTTCTCACTGGTGAGAGTCAATGGCACAGTACCCATTATCCGGCATTGATATTTCACAATAGTCTAAGTAGACAATCACAGCAAAATACTTTATATCTACTTTCTAATTCGCATATATATTTTTTGTGTTCATTGGCTGACACATCCATTTAATGAGTATTTGTTGATGCAGAGACAAGTAGTAGTTTGTGCAGGGGAGCCTGAATTTCACTATAGTTCAAAATTCAAACTAACATCCAACTATGTCCGTTTACGGGTCCAGATTCCCAAAAACCAAAGTATGATCGACCTACCGCTCTGTGCGTTTTGACAGACTCTATCGGAGTTGATTTGAAACCACTGCAAGGAAAAATGACAGACAGCAGCCGAGATGTATTTTTTTTTTACAACCACAATTTCCAGTCGTTGGAGGCTCGAGTGGAGCTGGACTAGACTGATGCTGCTTTCATAAGTCAACAAAATATGCAAGATTGTCTTGGTAATCTTTGGGGTAGTGTCGATGTCTCTCAAAATAGCCCAGAAATGATGAGAAGGCATTTTCTTTTCCTCTAAACGTGGAGGGAGGAAGAAAAAATTATGGCCTGGAAATGAATAAGAGCAGAGATAACATCTTGTTGATTGAAATCAGATTTCAGTGACAAACCAAGAACTCTGGCTTGGTGAAGTGGGAGAAGTCACTCACTCACTGACAACTAATGGCTGTGTCAAGTTTCCAGTCCAAGTAATTTACAAGTCTGGCGTAGAGATGGTGGATATGCTTGTTGATCAAAACAATCAAGAGAAAAAACTTTGGCGTAGCTGGTTTTCATTTAAAGGCCCAGTGCAGTCAAAAATGTGATTTTTTTTGGGAGGGTTTTCTATATATTTCCACACTATGAGGTTGGAATAATACTGTGAAATTGTGAAAGTTATGATAATACTCTTTTAGTGTAAGAGCTGTTTGAAAAGGCCGTCTGTTATTTCAGCCTGTTTGGGTGGGATTGAGTTTTGGCATTCCTGACGACATCACCAGGCGTTATAAGTTAATAGACCAATAACATAGAGAGTTTCAAACCTGTCTGTTTTCAGCTAGTTTTCAGGTTACATATCCCTCCCTTTAGGCTCATCCAATTAGACGCCTCTCTCAGACCACACCCAGACAGTCCTAGCAACATTTTTGCTTGAGATATTGCTCTTTGATTAGAAGCAATTTGTTTTTTTACCATTTTGATTTTAAGCAATAACAGTAAGGTACTTAATTGTTACCCAGAAATTAATTGATTTTGAGATAAAAATGGCTGCATTGGACCTTTAAATCTGATTTCGAGATATGACTAGAAAAATCCCAATATCCCTCCTATACTAAGGTCTTTAGTTATTTGACAGGCTGTTTGTAGTTTGCCAGTGTTTTTAGAGTGCAATGTCAGTTAATTGGAAACCGTATAGGTCCACTGAAAGGAAGCTTATTTTGTCCATGGCATTTCCATGTAAAGGACCCATGAGCACCAACATGTGAAGTTCATAGGAGCATATCAAATTGGGTGTCAAATAAAAGCTAAGAGTTTATATTTTTGGAAAATGAAGGCATAGATACATTTTTCAACCATGTTCCATCTTAAAAATTAGGCATAATGGTGGGACATCACAAAATATATTTTCCCAAAACACAAAAACTGTCCAGTTGTGCGGATGATTCTAAAATGTTTATTTTAGGGTGCAGAAAACTTTCACCTGATGAAACAAGAACATTCCCATAATGCATTTCTTCCCAGAAGACATTCCTATAATGTTGTAAGAATGTTGACGGAACACCTGGTATAAGGTGTTTAATTAAGTTATGGAAATTGTCTAGACTGTTGCAATAATATTTTTGTGATAGTCACATAGGTTGCACAGAACATTGTTCCACAATTTCCAAATAAGTACAATGCACTCGGAAAATATTCAGACCCCTTGACTTTTTCCACATTTTGTTATGTTACAGCCTTATTCTAAAATTGATTAAATTGTTTTTCCCCCTCATCAATCTACACACAATAATCCATAATGACAAAGCAAAAACAGGTGTTAAAACCTGTTGGGGCTAGGGGGCAGTATTGAGAATTTTGAAAAGAATATGTGCCCATTTTTAACTGCCACCTACACCAACTCAGAAGCTAGGATATGCATATTATTACCAGATTTGGATAGAAAACACTCTGAATTTTCTAAAACTGTTTGAATGGTGTCTGTAAGTATAACAAAACTCATATGAGAAAACCTGAGAGAAAAAAAGAATTTTGTGGCTGTACTATTTTTTTTAATCATTGTTTTATAGATACCAGAGTGAGAAAGGATTCATTTCGCAACTCCTACGGCTTCCACTAGATGTCAGCGATCTTTATAAAGTTGTTTGAAGCGTCTATGATCAACAGAGACCGGATGACAAGGAAGGGAAGTTGACCTCCCTGGGATGTCGTCACTTCCATTATTGCTTGCACCTGCTCAATCATGTGACGCGAGACAATTTTCAAATACATTTTTCAAGACACAGGAGACGTCGGGTTGAAACATTACTGATAAAATGGCTCTAAAGATTGATGCTAAACAACGTTTGACATGTTTGAACGAACGTAAATAGATTATTTTTAAACTTTTCGCCGTGACTTCCCACCCCCCCGCCCGCGCTACTTTTGAGTAGCCACCGAAGCGCTAACAACATGGAACAACTTGGAGTTATTTGGACATCAATTATGAACTTTGTCAAAAGAAACCACATTTGTAGTGGACCTGGGATTCCTGGAAGTGCCAATGGATGAAGATAATCAAAGGTAAGGGAATATTGACAATAGTAATTTTGATATTACATGGTTACAAGATGGTGCTAACCTGTATAGCCTAGCCTATTGTTCTTAGCACAGCACCCGGTTTATTGCAAATTGTGATTTCCCAGTAAAGTTATTTTGAAATATGGCAATGCAGTAGCGTTTACGAAATGTTAAAATATAATTATTTGAATGACAATATTATAATTTACCAATTTTTTCGAATAGTAATTTTGTAATTTGTAACGTTGTTCACCGGAAGCATTTGAGAGAAGAAAAAAAATCTGAATTTCCCCGCCTATGTAAAATGCTGTTTTTGGATATAAATATGAACTTGATGGAACAAAAAATGCATGTATTGTATAACATAATGTCTTAGGAGTGTCATCTGAGGAAGATTGACAAAGGTTAGTGCATAATTCTAGCTGGTTTCTGCTTTTGGTGACGCCTGACCTTGAATTGAAAATGGATGTTTGTACTTTTGTGGCTATGTACTGTCCTAACATAATCTAACTTTATGCTTTTGCCGTAAAGCCTCTTTGAAAATCGAACAATGTGGTTAGATTAAGGAGATGTTTATCTTTTAAATTGTGTAAAATAGTTGATTGTTTGAGAAATTGAAATTATTAGATTTTTTATGTTTTGAATTTCCAGCCTTGTTAGCAATCCCGTCTCGGGGTTCATTGCTAACCTGTAGCCCCAACAGGTAAGAAATGAATGCACATTTATTAAAAAGAAAAAACTTAAATATTACATTTACATAATTATTCAGACCCTTTACTCAGTACTTTGATGAAGCACCTTTGGCAGCGATTAAAGCCTTGAGTATTCTTGGGTTTGAGGCTACAAGCTTAGCACATTTGTATTTGGAGAGTTTATCCCATTCTTCTCTGCAGATCCTTTCAAGCTCTGTCAGGTTGGATGGGGAGCTTCGCTACACTGCTATTTTCAGGTCTCTCCAGAGATGTTTGATTGGGTTCAAGTCTGGCCTCTGTTTGGGCCACTCAAGGACATTCAGAGACTTGTACCAAAGCCACTCCTGCATTGTCTTGGCTGTGTGCTCAGGGTCGTTGTCCTGTTGGAAGGTGAACCTTCTCCCCAGTCTGAGGTCCTGGGTGCTCTGGAGCAGGTTTTCATCAAGGATCTCTCTGTACTTTGCTCCGTTCATCTTTCCCTCGATCCTGACTAGTCTCCAGTCCCTGTCGCTGAAAAACATCCCCACAGCATGATGCTGCCGCCACCATGCTTCACCGTAGGGTTGGTGCCAGGTTTCCTCCAGACGTGACGCTTGGCAGTCAGGCCAAAGAGTTCAATCTTGGTTTCATCAGACCAGAGAATCTTGTTTCTCATAGTCAGAGTTCTTGAGGTGTCTTTTAGCAAACTCCAAGCAGGCTGTCATGTGCCTTTTACTGAGGAGTGGCTCCTGTCTGGCCACTCTACCATAAAGGCCTGTTTGGTGGAGTGCTGCAGAGATGGTTGTCCTTCTGGAAGGTTCCCATCTCCACAGAGGAACTCTGGAGCTCTGTCAGAGTGACCACTGGGTTCTTGGTCACCTCCCTGACCAACAATCATGTGATATTTTCGTGACTCAAACATTACAACAAAATCTATGTGCTAAAAAACATTAGCTGACATTTCAAAATAGCTCTTCAAGGCAAGGTTTCCCTAACTCAGTCCTGGTTTCCCTAACTCAGTCCTGGTTTCCCTAACTCAGTCCTGGTTTCCCTAACTCAGTCAAGGTTTCCCTAACTCAGTCCCCCCCACCCAAATTACAGCGTGCCATGTAAAGGCACTGGTACGAAGACCAAACAAACACGTAACAAAACACAGGGTTGAAACCCAAACAAAAGAGCAAGGAGTACCTCGAATAAATACACGGGACGAGACCTGTAATCATCTGCACAATACAGGCGGCACGAGAACCGAAACAACAAGGCACAGGTACTCACAGGCACAACGGAACAATAATCGACAGCCCAATGGTGAACCAAAGGGCACATTTATACAATTACAATCAGTGGGAATGGTGACCAGGTGTGCGTAATGACACAGTTCCGGAGGGATCCGTGACACTCTAGCACTACACATTGATTGATTCAACTAATCAAAGCTTGATGATTAGTTGGTTATTTTAATCAGCTGTGTAGTGCTAAAGCAAAAACCAAAACGTGCACCCGGTGGGGCCCTAGGACCAATTTTGGGAAACCTTACTCTAAGGTATGAAATAACTGACATGACAAGAGGATTCTGCTAGTGCATTCTATTATTACAACTTTCAAGAGTAAGTTGTAAGCCTAACAGTTCCCCCCCCCAAAAAAAAATTAAAAAATTAGGGAATAAGTTTGGGAACCACTGGCTTAGAATACCGACACAACTGCGAATGCGAACGAATGAATGTGAACCGAACAAAACAGCGGTACCAAGTAGGCCTAGTAAAACAAAATATCAGATTGATGAAGGCATGACACAATCTATATTTAGGCTAATTCGATTAACAGTGAACAAACACAGTCAACAAAAGTCGAATGGAGATCCAAACAACCACTACTAAAGTGAGATGCAGCCATGCACTACTGTCTCGCCAAACAAATAGTCGTGTAAGTCCACTTCAAACATGGGAAACCATGCAGCAACATATTGGGATATGGCACAATACGCTTCCATACAGTTCCATTTACATCCACAAAAAACAATAGGCTACCAAGAAAGCCATAACAGAATGTATCTATTTCTATGATGAAACATACTGATATGTAGCTATACCTAGGGATGTCATTTGGGTTCTTGCATGGAATTATATTGAATTCTGCAGTAACCAAGTATTCCAGCCACACTTCCTATGAACCAGTTGCTATTAAATTACAATTTTTGGACAGAAAACCTGCGGCTAGGGTGGGGTTCTAGGCTAACCTGGGCTGCCTCCTAGGTTCCAAGATTGTCAGGAACAGTCGGAGGCGGAGGGGGCTGTGGAGCCATTATTCTGGCGGCACTTCTGGATGGGTGGGTAGGCTCTGCACGCGGACCTAGCTGGAGTTCAGCAACATCATTGCTGCTGGGCTTGGCAGCGGCCTCTGTGGTTTGATGTCGCTCATCGCTCTCCTTCAGTGGTGTAAAGTAAAAATACTTTAAAGTACTACTTAAGTCGCTTTTGGGAATATCTGTACTTTACTATTTATATTTTTGTCAACTTTTACTTTTACTTCACTACATTCCGAAAGAAAATAATGTACTTTTTACTCCATACATTTTACCTGACACCCAAAAGTACTCGTTACATTTTGAATGCTTAGCAGGACATGAAAATGGACCAATTCACGCGCTTATCAAGACAACACATGGTCATCCCTTCTGGCTCTGATCTGGCGGACTCACTAAACACAAATGCATCTTTTGTAAATGGTGCCATCTGCTTTGCTTAAAAGAATGAATTTGAAATAATTTATACTTCTACTTTTACTTTTGATATGTAAGTGTATTTTAGCAATTACATGTACTTTTGATACTTAGGTTTAGAACCAAATACTTTTAGACTTTTACTCAAGTAGTATTTTACTGGGTGACTTTTACTTTGACTTGAGTAACTTTCTATTAAGGTATCTATATTTTTAGTAATGTATGACAATTGGGTACTTTTTCTACCACTGCTCTCCTTCTCCTTTTGGCTTTGTTTAGGTACTTTGGTGAAGCCAATTTTTGATATCAATCGTGGCAGTGGCAGATTAGTTGGCTTGAGGTAGCTAAATAGGCTAAGGCTAGTAACCCTAACGTTTTTACAGCTAGCTAAGAAACTAACTAAACTCTGTAGTGGTGGGGCATGAGGTAGAGTTGAGTTCAACTTCAACAGTAAACTTGACCCCGCCCTTATAAATCAAAATCAAATATTACAGGTGAACCACGTTATTCACTTAGACTATCACAGATGAGTAATGTTTTTCCCCTCCCCAAAGGAGTCATACCTAACCACCCCAGTGGCTTTCCATAGCCCCCTACACACACCGCGGCATGCTCTATCCATTGTGCTGACACAGTGCAGCGGAGATACAGATTTTCACTCAATCATTTAAACACTTTTGCTATTTATATAGGGACTAAAGCCAAAACTAAGGGGGCACAAGTTTCAACTGAGGGTCTAAGCCCCCTTTTATCCCGTCGTGGAGGCGGCCTGGTCATGGGTGAACAGGGAGTACAGGAGGGGGCTGAGCACGCACCCCTGTGGGGCCCCAGTTATGAGGATAAGTGTGGCAGAGGTGTTGGTGCCTAACTTCACCACCTAAGGTCGGCCCGTCAGGAAGTCCAGGACCTAGTTGCACAGGGTGTGGTTCAGACCCAGGGCCCCGAGCTTAGTGATGAGCTTGGAGGGCGCTATGGTGTTGAAGCTGAGCTGTAGAATGAACAGCATTCTTACATAGGTATTCCTCTTTTCTAGATGGAAAAGGGCGATTCTCTTACCAAACTTTGCATCTGCACAGTTCTTCCAGTAACTGTGTTTTTGTGAATTTTTCGATGAAAATTGCTCAAAGTAGTCCTTGTGCATAGAGTTGTATGGTTTGTTACCGTTATCAATTTCTGTGGAATTGCCCTTCATCAATCACAAAAAGAGAAAGAACTGATATTGATGCCCCCTGAACTGCTGGGGTATGTTTTGATATTTCCTAGAGCCCTTTAATAGACAAATTGTCTCTGTGGCATCACTAAGGAGTGGCTCTCCGCAAATGTTCTTGGGATGGGAGCTTCTCCACTGCTCCTCTCCCCACCTTAAGCCCAGACAGAGCGAGCCAAGTCACACTGGGTTCTCTACAACTCGCTCTACGATAAAGAAATTGCAAAAGAGAATGTTTTTTTACGCAAACTGAACATTTTTAATATCGACTGCCATATCTAACAAATGTTCTATAAATCTGTCCTGCAGTGTGCAGTCCTTTGGTCATATATGCATGTTTGGAAATAGATATATAGATATAGATATATAGATCAAGAATCAGCCACCAACCTGTACACAAAACTCATCCTCCTAAAACTTGAAAGTATTTAACAGGACAGTACTCATCCCCTTTACTCAAAACTCAGTCACAGCAGCAGCCGGATAAGGGGAAAAATACTTTTTCAAAAGAAAATCAAAATAGATAGATATGGGAACAAATGTTTTCCCCAACAGCCATTAGGCTGTATAATAGATAGTCTGATGGTCCCTCGAGTATACAGCATATTGCACTTTCACTTTCAATGTGTAGCTATCGCTCTTTGAATGAATTCCATTGTGTCGTTTCTGTGTTTTCATGTTTTATGTACCGTCTTTTTAAGCACATGACCAAAGGAATTCCCCCCCGGTGGTATAATAAAGTTAATCTGAATCTTCTTTGTCCCCATCAGGGAACCCCTTCCCAGGTACCGAAAGACTGTGACTGGGATGACTCCTCTATTTCGTATTAGTAGCATGCTTCGTCTCTGGGCTTTTCTGAATAGCTCCCTGTCATTGGCCATCTCTGCTTAGAGTTAGGCCAATGGCATCTTAATGTTATTAATCACAGCAACAAAAAAAACTGCACTCAATCTCCATCTAGAACTGAGGAGAGACGTTACATATGAAAATGTGGCAGGAAAAAAATGAGAGGGGAAACCACATACTGCTCCAGTATTTCATTCCACCCTTTATTTGATTATCAAATAAAAATGTGATTATATCATTCGGCCACAGCACAGAGGTCTGCCTGGAACTCGTTAGGAAATGATTAGTGGTCCCACCATAGAGAATTACAATAAGGGGGATGACAACAGAAATGTATGGAAGCGTGGGAACCTATAGACTTTCCCCCATATTTTTCAGAAGCAAAACACAGGGAAAGCAAAACCACAATTCACATGTGGTTTATGGGTATACAAAAGCCTGTCATGAAAATGTTTCCTAAATGACATCCCAAAACAATACACCTCTTGCAAGTTAGAGTCCGGGCCTCTATTTCAGCTCTTGCCTCAAATTCCGTCCAGCCGCAGTGGGCAGTATTTTCTGTCGGCCGTTGCAGAATTTGTCGTCGACGTCTCATTGAAAACAATGGCATCTGTTTCTGTCTTGCCATCGTGATTCGCCCGGGACGCGGCATAAGAAAGCTCATTACATTTCTGTCCGGTGGGCACACAATCTTTCACCATAAGAGGTACATCCTCAAAGCCATGGACAAGACTCTGAAATCTATTCAATAGTAATAGAACATTTTTAGTTACAGGGTAAAGCATTCGATTTATACAGAAGATGAGGTCAAGTGCAACCCTGGCCTGAACAAGCAGGCAACCTGTGTCCTAACTTTTGCTTCTCTCGCTTTCTCCTTATCCCTCTGTTTTTCTCCATCTATTCGCAGGCCTCCAACTTTTTATGGGGTCTCTGGGCAATCCTGCAGGCCAGATATTCCTCCATTGATTTTGACTTTGAAAGGTGAGTGACCTGTATCTCTAGAGTCTTGAATGTGACCAATATTCCCATTGGGCAAAACTGGTTCATCAACATTGTTTCCACGTCATTTCAACCCCCCCAAAATGTATATGACGACATTGAATCAATGTGGAAAACTGATTGGATTTGTAAAAAGTCATCAGCATCAGGGCATTTTGTATTTTTTTCACTCAACTTTTTACCTAAATCCAACGGCATGGTGAATTGCTTTGTTGATTTCATGTTTCACATTATTTGACAACTCAACCAAAGGTAAATCAAAACTAGACGTTGAACTGATGTCTGTGCCCAGTGCGTTGCTTCTAAATGCTGATACAAAGTAAAACCTACAAGGGTTTACATAGCTTTACTATGAATAGCCGTTCCTCTCG
The DNA here is from genome assembly GCF_965601325.2 of Salmo salar. NCBI lineage: Eukaryota > Metazoa > Chordata > Actinopteri > Salmoniformes > Salmonidae > Salmo > Salmo salar. Next base: position 76,476,835 of record NC_138300.1, on the reverse strand, counting down.
TCAGATCCCTGCCGCCCAGCACTCACACAACCTTTATGAGAAATAAGAACAAGTATTGCACAATGCAGTAACTTTAATCGAATCACCTGGTAACACATTAGCCCCAGTAACAAATATTTGTATTTTCAGGGGGACCGAAATGTATTATAAACAGCATAGTCCTCTGAGCAGAAATTATTCCTCTCCTCCAATGCCCCATTGTACCCCACAGAAGCAGCAGTCACCACTGTGCTGACGTTAATCACTATTGACACATGGCACCCTCCCCTATGTGTGGCTTCGCTGTCCGCTCTGTGGATCAGTGACAGGGGCCCCACCACTTTATATCGGAACTTTGGAGGAAATGCGATCCAGCAGGAGCAGATGGAACAGAGCCAGTATTGTTCCAGTCTCATTGGTCCTCCCTGTCTGTCTCTCACCCCTGGTTCGGCCATATGTGGCTGTTAGCCTGTCTGGCCCCACTAAGCTCCAGGCACAAGTTGCCCCAATGTGCGTAGAAAGAGTCAGATTACATCCCTATATCCCAAATCTAAGGTTAACCATAACAAGGTGGAAAACAACAGTGAGTTTGCACCAGTCACTTAAGGGGTAATGTCCCCCTCTAGAGCCTCCAAAAGAGAGCCTATGTCCTAGACTTGGAGAAGGAGGGTCCTCACGATGGAGGTTTGTTGGGGTGTTTCTCTCTATGCCCATTTACTTGTTGCATTATCCCTTTGAGACGAGTCTCTGCTGACTACTCAACGAGTGACAGGCAACTGCTAGGCCTCACACTTAACCAAAGCCACATGTGCATGTGATATTGGGGAGCCGCAATGGGAATGCATGAACTCCACCCTCCCTGCCTCCCACCCTACCGTTGATATTGACTTTATTTATTTTTTGTTTCACTTGTATCTGCTAGGCAGCGGTTGAGTTTGTGGATGTATTGGCAAGGCAGCGGTTATTCCATGCTTCCAAAGCCAATTTGACGAAGACATTATTATGAGGAAATGAGTAAGAGGCCCACTGTTTGGAATGGTTTGAGTGAAGAAAATGGAGACATGCACAAAAGCACATTGTGGAATGGTTTACCTGCTTTTCAGTGTGTGGATTTGCCCCCCCCCCCCCCCCCCCCTTTTCTAAATAGTAAATAGGAAAATGTTTTTATTTTAGATTTTATTGTAAGATGATATGGTTTATTTTATTCTAATTTCATTTTCATTTAATACTGTTGGAGAAGTTAGATGTAGGTTTTCTTTAGTGCGCTTCATGTGGTCAATGAGGTCACGTGTCAAACGGTACGCCTACATCATATAACCATAGACGTATCTAATCTTTAAGCAAAAGGGAAAAAACTGCAAATTACAACAGATGGCTCAACGGAAAAAATATTTGTAATCATTCGTTCTCAACAATAACTGTTGAGAACCAAGTTACTATTAGAAGTCAGATGACGACTCTAAAACAAGTTCTACATTTTTCAGATAAATAACTTTTTCTCAAATTGAACAACGGAAACAATTGACCATCCTTTCCATCATGTCATTGCCAATTTCAGGCCCAAACGATCAAGTTTAACAGAGTGAAAGATTCATACAAACAAATACAACAAAACAAAATGCACACATTTTAGCAGACGCTCTTACCCAGAGCGACTTACAGTAGTGAATGCATACATTTCATACAATTTCATACTTTTCTTTCTGTGCTGGCCCGCCGTGGGAATCGAACCCACAACCCTGGCGTTGCAAACACCATGCTCTACCAACTGAGCTACAGGGAAGGCTAATGGGTAAGTCGAGGAACTGGAATAGAACTGGAATAGAGCTTTATGTAATACAACTCTTGTGTCTAAATGAGTCTTTTCATCACTGAGGTAAGGCGCTGTCCAGTAACGCTCACACTATATACTGAGCAGGCATTGAGGAGTTAACGATAAAGTCCTTTATGTCTCCATTTTCCGTTCTTTTGAAACTTCACTCTGTTTCAAAGACAAGCACAATAGCCAACGGCAAGAGCACACACAGACATTAGATGTGTTGAAGTGTTGAACAACATGGTTCAAACAAATACAAAACCACTTTACTCTTGGTAAACTTTTGAAATATGTCTAGGCTTTTAAAGAAACTGCACTTTGTTCAGATGTTGAAAGTCAAAACAAACTTAATGTTATGAAAGGCAAGTACACAAAGCAATGCCATTTTGGGACAACTTCTGTGAAGATACAACATGCTATTGTATTTATTATGGATCCCCATTAGCTACTGCCAAGGCAACAGCTACTCTTCCAGGGGTCCAACAAAATGAAGGCAGTTATACATTTTGAAAAACAATTTGTAAAACAGTTTGTCCAAAGTAAGAGGGAGAAATTGCCCGTGGAATAAAGAAAATGTGTAATATATTCCTAATCAGTATTGTTTGATTATTTGATTGTCAAGTGTCATCAGCTTATTTACAGGATATGAAATGTAGGATGACATTTGGTATAAATCCCAATCTTTGTAAACATGTTATTTTTATTTCATCATTGTCGTTTGTCAAAATCAAATAAGTGCTCTCTCATGCCCCCCCCCCCCCCCCCCCCCTCGAAAGGAAAGGCAGCGTAGAATGAGGAAGATTTAAAGTGCTTTCACTGAATTGCTTCCTTTCCATGACTGAAACAAGCTACTTTTTTAAATCTGGCGTCACTAAAAGAACTGTGATAACGGTTATCAAATGAATAATGTTTTTTCCTCCCCTGAAAGCAAGCATTATGGCAACACACCACATTGGTGTTGATGAATAAGTCTCTACGCTGGAGTCTGAAGCACAGTTCACGAGTGTAGAAAAGCGCTGAAAAGGCAATCCGGGCCAGCCAAACAAAACTGGGACTGATCCCGAATCATCTCCTATACAGTTCCAAATGCTTTAGACAGAATGGATATACGGTAGTTCGCAGAGCAATGCAACACTTAAAAAAAAATATATATATATTTATAATCTTTTTACTCATTAGCATGTAAATCCATGATTTAAATATTAATTAGCAGAGCAGGTGAAAACATTTTCTTTGAATAAACACCAGATGTTTCATTTCTTTGTGTTTTACGGCATATTCATGTTAGTGTGGATTATTTAACTGTACTTCACTATGTTAAACTGTTGACGGTAAACAAAGAAATGTGTTTTTCTGTCAATGTCTTTCCACCTGTGTTTATGCAGGTGTGTTCATGAGGGGAGTTAGATTTAAGCCAGGATTTAATCCAAGGTGCTTTATAAAGCAGAGCACTACAACATACGTTTTAAGGTCATTTACACATGAGCCGACATGCATTTACCGTGAATAAGATATCCGTGAAATGCCTTTAAACGGCGACTTGTCGGCTGTCTAGTGCGATGCGCCATAATGCACCTTGGATTGAATCCCAGCCTTATTATGGTACGCATGGAACACCTCAAGGTCTTTCATCTCTTATCCTCTATCTGCAGGTACGCCATAACCCGATTCCACTACTACTTTGAGAAGAAGGAAGAATACTTTGGATTGACTTAGTTAGAAAACTGAGCCCCAAGAAATGTAAACAGTTCCAGTCTGCTGCATCTTTATTTGAATTTAAGATAGTATTTTTATTGATACACAATGTTGAAATGTTGCAAAAGAATGCGGCAATATAACCATGTGTGTTTCCAGAAAATGTACACTTGATTGTTACAGTTACTAAAAAAGAATGGTGTAATTTCAACTGATTCTCCAAATATTTTGTTTTACCACAGTGAGGTTGGAGATAACCTCCTTTGGCAAATTGAGATGGCTTCCAGGCCAGAAATATGTTAATTTACATTTAGCCAAGTTACTCAAAGCAATAAGAACTAATACTAAAATCATGAGAGGGTTATTTCCAGGCTCATTCAACATTAAGCTCAGTTAAGATTTTTTTTAAATGTCCCCTGGCATGGATTTAGAGTGTTGTATTATTTCAAGATGGTATTACCATCATGCTCTGTTTCAATTGTTTTGTTATAAGACTGCTTTCTTTTGTTGCCCAAAAGATTAAGATTAGATAAATAAATTGTTCATACAATGTACATCGAACAGTATATTGTACAGTATATACTGCAGCATGCATAGGCAAGTGTTTTTGCTGAACTTCACTTCAGTACAAATCATTACAATTGCATAAAAAGCATTTTAGAAATAAAGTGTTGCCTATCCATTTATCTATCCCTCTTGATAGCTGGAGGGAGTGTCATCTATGGATTCATCTCTGTTAAATATCTACTATGGACATCTAGCTAACGGTGTACATCCGATTTTGGCTACCATGGTTGCGTTCATACAGGCAGCCCAATTCTGACCTTTTTTATCTCACTAATTGACCAGCCAGATCAGCTCTGAAAAAAATCTGATGTGATTTGTCAAAAGACCAATGAGTGAAAAAATATCTGAATTCGGCTGCCTGTGTAAACACAGCTGTATATGTGTTTATTATGCAATATGGGCAAAAACATTCATGCTTTTGCTCATGGGTGTGGAGAGGTAATTTCTGGGCAATATCTCTGTCCATTTGGAGGACCCCTTTTGCCTCGAGAGCACCTCCAGAGGCAAAAGTTCATTTTTTAAAACTTTTTTTAAAGAGTAGTGTGACAGAGAAGTGAATTTCTTCTCTGTTGCTGTAAATGAGAAAGTGCCTTAATCAGCTTAAAATAACAATATCAAATGAAACACACAAATTTACTAACTGTATTCAGCAATGTGCTACTACAGTACATCCTACCCCCAGAGCCCTAAACTTAAACATCAGATTGAAGCCAAGAGATCCCAAAGATCCCAAAAAGAAGTGGGATGTCTTACAAAAACAAAAGGGCCACTGGGCCAACTCGTTTTGGATCCAGAAAGGCCTCATGATCCCATTCTCCAAGTCGGACAATGCTAATGTGAGACGTGCTGAGGGCTGGTTAACGAAATCAAGAGGCGACCGCAGCGCTGACGGTCACCTTAACAGAACAGTTGTCTAATTCAAACCAGGCCATCTCATCCCCTTCAAGACATGGTAGGACCATGCGCTCATACTGGAAAATGTAATGTAAATGTGAGGCCTCGGAAAAAACACATGACTGTTTAGTGCTGTGCAGTGGAGGCTCCTCAGAGGAGGAAGGGGAGTACCATCCTCTTCAGTGAATTTCATAAAAATAAAAAGTGAAACATCTATGTTTTTTAGATAAAACTATTCTAAATATATTCACGTCACCAAATAATTGATTAAAACATTGTTTTGCAATGAAGGAATACAATAGCCTCAAGAGCACTCTGTAGGGTACCTCCATGGTGTGGCTGGAGGACAGCTAGGTTCCGTCCTCCTCTGGGTACATTGACTTCAATTCTAAACCTAGGAGGCTCATGGTTCTTACCCCCTTCCATTGACTTACACAGTAATTATGACAACTTCCGGAGGATGTCCTCCAACCTATCAGAGCTCTTGCAGCATGAACTGACATGTTGTCCACCAAATCAAAGGATAAGAGATTGAATCTGGTACTGAAAGCATAAGCTACATTTAGCTAGCACTGCAGTGCATAACATGTGGTTAGTAGTTGACTCAAAGAGAGAGAAAGGCAATACTTCAACAGTTTCGAACAAATTCATTTCTGCCAAAATTAAGGAGAAGCGAGAGAGAGAGCTAGCTATATTTTTTACTTTCACTTACTTAGCTAGCGTCGAATGCAGTTAGCTAGGTTAGCCTACTCAAACACCCAGCTCAAATAGAGGGATGTTATGTTAGCTAGCTGACTATGGCTATCCAACACTGGAACTCTTCCAAGTCAAGGTAAGCCTTTGGTTTAACTGCTTGCTGCTGACTGTACACTGTACTGCATGATTGTAGCAGGTTTACTAACATGTTAGTTCTAGTAGCTATGTTGACTATGACGTGACATCGATGTAGGCTGTGTTTAGCGGTTAGTGGTCATGATATGAAGGTTTGGTTTGGAAAGTTTTTTTTGCCTGGTCATAGATAGCTGATGTGTCATGCACTGAAGTCCACAAGCGAAGGGAAAAGGTGAGAGGAGGAGAGCGTGTAGATAGATCCGAGAAGGAGTGATATATACAATGAGCTGTTTGTATGTGGCTGCTATGAAAGTGAACTGTGTTTGCGTGTGCTCATGGGTGTATTCATTACGCCGATTCTGTTGAAAAACCTTTATTTAAACGGAAGGAAAAGGAACGAAACGGGGATAAACACACTTGAATTTATCCAATAGAAACTCTCGTTTGCAACTGTTGGACTAATGATTACAACCTAGATCAACTAGATGCAGGCAGGAGTGTGTAAGGCGGTAGAGAATGCGTTGATCAGTTGATTACTCAGAATTCTACCAACACCACGGACATCCGGTAGAGTAAGTTCAAATGTATGTGTGTGTGTGTGTGTGGGGGGGGGGGGGGGTTCTACTAAGCTAACATATGGAATTGTTTTCAGATGGTCATACAATGGATAATTTTTCTATTTGATTTTGAAATTTAGGACCCCTGTAGAAATAAAAAAAAATATATTGGATTATACATTGAATTTGGCCTGACTGCTATTAGCCCATAGAAACACACATAAGCTGGTTGAGAGAATGACAAGCGTGTGCAAAGCTGTCATCAAGGCAAAGGGAGGCTATTTGAATAATATAAAATATAAAATTTATTTAGATTTGTTTAACACTTTTTTGGTTACTTCATGATTAAAAATGTGTTATTTCATAGTTGTGATGTCTTCACTATTATTATACAATGTAGAAAATAAGTAAAAAATAAAGAAAAACCCTTGAATGAGTAGGAGTTCTAAAACTTTTGACCGGTAGTATATGTCAATTGTAAAGTCTTTTGTCTGTAATGTCTTTTTTGTTATGTGTCAGACCCCAGTAAGACTAGCTGTCACCATTGGCCTCAGCTAATGGGGATCCTAATAAATCAAAATGTCTCAAGGCTTAAAATGTCTTCTTTAAGCTGTCTCCCCCCTTCATCCGATTGAAGTGGATTTGACAAGTAACATCAATAACGGATCATAGCTTTCAACTGGTCAGTCTGTCATGGAAAGAGCAGGTGTTTTTAATATTTTGTAAACTCAGTATGTACTTCCATTCATTCAAAAAAATATATTTTACACCCTTTTTCAATCTTGTTTCATCGCTGCAACTCCCCAACAGGCTCAGGAGAGGCTAAGGTCGAGTCATGTGTCTTCTGAAACATGACCCGGCAAGCTGCGCTTCTTAACACCTGCCCGCTTAACCCGGAAGCCAGCTGCACCAATGTGTCAGAGGAAACACCGTTCAAATTATGACTGAAGACAGCCAGCAGGCGCCTGGCCCGGTACAAGGAGTCGCTAGTGCGCGATGAGCCAAGTAAAATCCCCTTGGCCAAACCCTCCCCTAACCCAGATGACGCTGGGCCAATTGTGTGCCACCCTAAGGGACCCCCGGTCACAACCGGTTGTGACACAGCCTTGGATCAAACCTGGGTCTGTAGTGACGCCTTAAGCACTGTGATGCAGTGCCTTAGACCGCTGCGTCACTCGGGAGGCCCTCCATTCATTTTTTAAAATGGTACCAGGCTACCTTCAGACGAGAATTGTGGGGTCATATTAGGGGGCCATATTCGTGTGTAGCCCAAACTGTTCAGATGCTACAGACAAAATTGGCAGATTGGCTGTACCGACTTTAGATGAGTACCGTAACGCTTGTGTGGGTCAAAACGGAGTATCTCGCATTCGTGAGTATCTCATCTTTCCATAGAAGGGTCATAGTAGCACAAATTGTTCGGACGCTACAGACGTTTTTGTGAGAAGACCGATTTTCATGATGTCTCCTGGTTTGACAAACACCGCTGTAGCTCTGACACCTTCCACCGCAGATGTGGGAAGGCTGACATCAACAGATATGCTCGATTGAGATACAGCCCTTGCAAAAAACATATATTTTGCTTTAAACAGAAGGATTTTGAAGGGGACTTTTTTATTATGATAATAATAAAAGTTCTGTGCAGACTCAGGATAACTGAGTCCATAATTTGCTTTCTAATAATCATTACCTTTTCAGCATAGAAGTTAATGAATTCATCGTTGCTGAAGTGAAGGCCATCCTCACTTGGGCAATGCTACTTTTTAGTTAGCTTTGCGACAGTATCAAAAATACATTTGGGATTGTTTTTATTCTCCTCAATCAGGTAGTGCCGGAATACATGGGTGAACAGGGTCTCCGCAGTTTGTAGAGGCGTAGGGAGACCGGGCAAAGGAAGGAGACGGCAGGACTTAGAAAACTGATCCACAACGACCAGGATCGTGGTGTTTCCCCGTGACTGGGGAAGATCCGTCACGAAATCCACCGATAGGTGTGACCACGGTCGTTGCGGAACGGGAAGGGGTTGTAATTTCCCTCTGGGCAGATGTCTAGGTGCCTTGCACTGTGCGCATACCGAACAGGAGGAGACATAAACCCTCACGTCCTTAGCTAACGTGGGCCACCAGTACTTCCCCGCAAGGCAGCGCACCGTCCGACCGACACCAGGATGACCAGAGGAGGGTGATGTGTGGGCCCAACAGATCAAACGATCGCGGACATCAAACGGAACGTACACGCGCCCAATGGGACACTGGGGGGGAGTGAGTTCTGCACGTGACACCCGTTCGATGTCCGCGTCCACCTCCCATACCACCGGTGCCACCAGGCAAGAAGCTGGAATTATGGGAGTGGGCTCCGTGCACCGCTCCTCTGTATCATACAGCCGGGACAGTGCGTCTGCCTTCACGTTCTGGGAACCTGGTTTGTAGGAGAGGGTGAAAACAAAGCATGTGAAAAACATGGCCCACCTTGCCTGGCGAGGGTTCAGTCTCCTCGCTGCCCGAATGTACTCCAGATTTCGGTGGTCAGTCCAAATGAGGAAAGGGTGTCTAGCCCCCTCAAGCCAATGTCTCCACGCCTTCAGAGCCCCGACAACAGCCAACAACTCCCTATCCCCCACATCATAGTTTCGCTCCGCCGGACTGAGCTTCTTCGAAAAGAAAGCTCAGGGGCGGAGTTTTGGTGGCTTACCCGAGCGCTGAGATAGCACAGCCCCTATTCCAGCCTCGGACGCATCCACCTCAACTATGAACGCTAAGGAGGGATCAGGATGCGCTAGCACTGGAGCCGTGGTAAACAGAGCCTTCAGGTGACCAAAAGCCCTGTCCGCCTCAGCCGACCACTGCAGTCGCACCGGTCCCCCCTTCAGCAAGGAGGTAATGGAAGCCGCCACCTGCCCAAAACCCCGGATAAACCTCCGGTAGTAGTTGGCAAACCCTAAAAACCGCTGCACCTCCTTTACCGTGGTTGGAGTCGGCCAATTACGCACGGCTGAAATGCGGTGATTCTCCATCTCCACCCCTGACGCGGAAAAACGGTACCCTAGGAAGGAGACGGACTGTTGAAAGAACAGACATTTCTCCGCCTTGACGTAAAGGTCATGCTCCAACAGTCGACCAAGCACCATGCGTACAAGGGACACATGCTCAGCGAGGGTAGTGGAGTATATTAGAATGTCATCTATATACACCACTACACCTCGTCTGTGCAGGTCCCTGAAGATCTCATCCACAAAGTATTGGAAGACGGATGGAGCATTCATTAACCCATACGGCATGACGAGGTACTCATAGTGCCCAGAAGTGGTGCTAAATGCCGTCTTCCACTCATCCCCTCCCCGGATACACACCAGGTTGTACGCGCTCCTGAGGTCCACTTTTGTGAAGAAGCGCGCCCCGTGCAATGACTCTGTCATACTAGCAATGAGAGGCAGCGGGTAACTGTATTTTACCGTAATCTGGTTCAAACCTCGATAGTCAATGCACGGGCGTAAACCTCCATCCTTCTTCTTCACAAAAAATAAACTCGAGGAGACAGGTGAAGTGGAGGGCCGAATGTATCCTTGTCCCAGAGATTCGGCAACATATGTCTCCATAGCCGCTGTCTCCTCCTGTGACAGAGGATACACGTGACTCCTAGGAAGTGCAGCGCCCACCCGGAGATTTATCGCACAATCCCCCGGTCGATAGGGTGGTAATTGAGTCGCCTTCTTTTTACAGAAGGCGATTGCCAAATCGGCATATTCGGGGGGAATGTGCATGGTGGAAACCTGGTTTGGATTTTCCACCGTAGTGGCACCTAAGGAAACACCTACACACCTCCCTGAACACTGACAGGACCATTCCTTGAGAGCCCTCTGTTGCCACGAAATAGTAGGATCATGAGAAGCCAACCAGGGAAGACCCAACACAACGGGAAATGCAGGAGAGTTGATCAGAAAGAGACTACTTCTCTCCTCATGACTCACCTGCATTACCATAGCAATGGGAGCTGTGACCTCCCTAATTAGCCCCGACCCCAAAGGACGACTATCTAGGGCATGTACAGGGAAGGGAACATCAACGGGAACAACAGGAATCCCTAATCTATGGGCCAAGGAACGATCAATAAAGTTCCCAGCTGCGCCTGAATCTACTAGTGCCTTATGCTGGGAATGCGGGGAAAACCCCGGAAATCCTATAGATAACCACATGTGAGCAACAGGGGGGTCTGGGTGAGTCGTGTGCCTACTCTACTGAGATGAACCACCAGTGTTTCGCCTGCCACCTCGACTTCCTGGAGAACCTCCCCAGCACCGACCAGCAGTGTGCCCTCTGCGGCCACAGCTAGTGCAGGGAATGGTCCCCCGTCCGGTCCCCCTCATCGCAGCCCCTCCCAACTCCATAGGTGTTGGGTCTAAGGGACTGGGGGATGGAACTAACGGACTCCGATCCGGACATCCGCGGGAGGTCAACAGGTTATCCAGCCGGATAGATAAGTCCACCAGCTGGTCCAGGTTGAGGGTGGTGTCCCTGCAGGCTAGCTCCCTACGAACGTCCTCTCGCAAACTACACCTGTAGTGGTCGATCAGGGCCCGCTCATTCCATCCCGCGCCCGCCGCCAGAGTTCTAAAGTCCAGCGCAAACTCCTGAGCGCTCCTCATCCCCTGTCTTAAATAGAACAAGCGCTTCCCCGCCGCTCTCCCTTCACGTGGATGATCAAATACTGCCCGAAACCGGCGGGAGAAGTCCTCGTAGTCATCCAGAGTCGGGCCTTCCCTTCCCCAGATGGCGTTGGCCCACTCCAGGACTTTACCAGTCAGACAGGAGATGAGGGCGCTCACTCTCTCGCGTCCCGAAGGGGCCGGCTGGACAGCTGCCAGGTAGAGCTCCAGCTGGAGTAGGAACCCCTGGCACCCGGCAGCTGTTCCGTCATACGCTCCTGGGAGCGAGAGCCGAATCCCACTGGATCCTGATGACGGATGGGTGGGCATGGGTGTAGGTAGAGGTGCGGGTGGCGGTGGTGTGGCTGGGTCGAAGGGAAATCCTCTTCTCTCCCATCTCTCCATGGTCTGCAGCACGCGATCCATGGCTGTCCCGAAACTCTGTAACATGTTTGCGTGCTGCTGGAGGCGCTCTTCTACTGGGATAGGAGGGCTGGCTGCTCCTGGTGACTCCATTAAAATGGTCCGTGATTCTGTAACGCTTTCGTTAGTAGAAGTAGCAGAGTCAGGCGCAGGACACAGGGATAAGTGCAAACAAACGTGTTTACTCAAAAAAACACAATCAAAATTCTCCCACAGTAAAATAACAGGGTTGGGAGAAACACCTCCAACAACCACTAAACATGAACAATCACAGACAAGACAGAAAGGGAAGCCAGAGGGTTAAATAAGGAACATAATCAGGGAATTGAAAACAGGTGTGTATAATTAAGACAAAACAAAACGAACAGGGAAACATAGATCGGTGGTGACCAGTAAGCCGGTGACGTCGACCGCCGAACGCCGCCCGAACAAGGAGAGGGGCCTACCTCGCGGGAAGTCGTGACAAACTGCTGGTTTCAAGGAGGGACATTAATCCGGACGCTTATAAGAAATCCTGCTATGCCCTCAAATGAATCATCAAACAGGCAAAGTGTCAATACTGGACTAAGATTGAATCATACTACACCGGCTCTGACGCTCGTCGGATGTGGCAGGGCTTGCAAACTATTATGGATTACAAAGGTAAACACAGCCGCGAGCTGCCCAGTGATGCGAGCCTACCAGACGAGCTAAATGCCTTTTATGCTCGCTTTGAGGCAAGCAACACTGAAGCATGCATGATACCACTAGCTGTTCCAGACAACTGTGTGATCACGCTCTCCATAGCCGATATGAGTTAGACCTTTAAACAGGTCAACATTCATAAGGCCGCGGGGCCAGACAGATTACCAAGACCTGTACTCAGAGCATGCACGGAACAACTGGCAAGTGTCTTCACTGACATTTTCAACCTCTCCCTGACCGAGGCTGTAATACCTACGTTTCAAGTAAGCCACCATAGTTCCTGTGCCCAAGAGCACCAAGGTAACCTGCTTAAATGACTACCACCCCATAGCACTCACGTCTGTAGCCACCTGGAAGAAACAAACACCTATGTGAGAATGCTGTTCATTGACTACAGCTCAGCGTTCAATACTATAGTGCCCCCAAAGCTCATCACTAAGCTAAAGACCCTGGGACTGAACACCTCCCTCTGCAACTGGATCCTGGATTTCATGACGGGCCGCCCCCAGGTGGTAAGGGTAAGCAACAACACATCTGCCACGCTGATCCTCAACATGGGGCCCCCTCAGGGGTTTATGCTTATTCCCCTTCTGTACTCCCTGTTCACCCACGACTGTGTGGCCAAGCACGACTTTAACACCATCATTAAGTTTTCCGACGACACAACGGTGGTAGGCATGATCACCAACAATGATGAGACCAGGCAGTGTGGTGCCAGTACAACAACCTCTCCCTTAATGTGAGCAACACAAAGGAGCTGATTGTGGAGTCGAGAAATAGGATGCCTGAGCATGCCCCCATTCACATCGACGGGGCTGTAGTGGAGCGGGTCGAGAGCTTCAAATTCCTTGGTGTCTACATCACCAACAAACTATCATGGTCCAAACACACCAAGACAGTCGTGAAAATAGGGCATGACAATGCCTATTCCCCCTCAGAAGACTGAAACGATTTGGCATTGGTTACCAGATCCTCAAAAAGTTATACAGCTGCACCATCGAGAGCATCCTGACTGGTTGCATCACCACCTGGTATGGCGACTGCTCGGCATCTGACCATAAGGCACTACAGAGGCTAGTGCGTACGGCCCAGTATATCACTGGGGCCAAGCGTCCTGCCATCAAAAACCTCTATACCAGGCGGTGTCAGAGGAAGGCCCTAAAAATTGTAAAAGACTCCAGCCACTCAAGTCAAAGACTGTTCTCTCTGTTACTGCATGGCAAGTGGTACCGGAGTGGCGAGTCTAGGTCCAAGAGCCTCTTTAACAGCTTCTACCCCAAGCCATAAGACTGCTGAACAATTAATCAAATGGCCAACCAGACAATTTGCATTGACCCACTTTTTTTACGCTGCTGCTACTCACTGTTTATTACCTCAATTAGCTCAACTAACCTGTATCCCCGCACATTGACTCAGCGTGGTACCGGTACCCCCTGTGCATAGTTCCTTTACTAAATCTTTTTTGAACTATTATTTTTCTTAAAACTGCATTGTTGGTTAAGGGCTTGTAAGTAAGCATTTCATAGTAAGGCCTACACCTGTTGTATTCGGCGCATGTGATTAATACAATTTGTTGGTACCGACGTGGATAACAATATCCCTATACCATCTACACTCGCAAATTTTAGCCTCAGCCGGCACCGTCTTCAGATTAGCCTTTTAAGTCGGTAGCCCTGCCCCCTGGTAACCAATGTATGATCGCTGGATGATTGTTTTTATGTCTTAATATTGCGAGTAATGGAGTCACCAATGACTAGGCTATTTCAATTTGTCAGAGCTAATGGTGGGAGGCTTCGGCGACTCAGACCACGTAACGGGTGGAGGAAAGACTTAGGAAGGCTTGGGCTCTGACTCCGACTTCTTGCTTAGTGGGGAAAAACATTTGAAAATGTATATCGGCTAAATGAGCAACACCGCTTGAGCATTCCTCGCAGCCATCATTGTCCGGCTGCAGGGACAGCGATTAATACTACTGGAAGTGAAATAAACGCACACATGTTTAGGCGAGGTGCTGGCTAGCGGAGTAGAACACTTGAACAAGAAAAGGAGAGCTGTACCCTCTAGGAGCTCAAATGCAATAATTTTATAACCGTTTCGACAGCCAAGTTGTCTTCATCAGGGTATAATAACAAACACTGCGGGTCACTAGTTTATATAGTTTGAAAGGACACACACAGGTGTCTGTAATCATGGCTGGCTGTGGCTTGATATCATTGGTTGATTAAGAGATATATAAATAGAACATATAAAAAGCATGAATGGATAACATAATATCATAGATCCAATTTGGCTACATACAGTGCATTCGGGGAAGTATCAAACCCCTTCACTTTTTCCACATTTTGTTACATTACAGCCTTATTCTAAAATGGATTCAATAAATTTTTCCTCATCAATCCACACACAATACCCCATAATGACAAAACGAAAACAGTTTATAGACATTTTTGCAAATGTATTAAAAATAAAAAACTGAAATACCTTATTTATATAAGTATTCAGACCCTTTGCTCTGAGACTCAAAATTAAGCTCAGGTGCATCCTGTTTCCATTCATCATTCTTGAGATGTTTCTACAACTTCATTGGAGTCCACCTGTGGTAAATTCAATTGATTGGACATGATTTAGAAAGGCACACAAGTTGACAGTACATGTCAGAGCAAAAACCAAGCCATGAGGTCAAAGGAATTGTCCGTAGAGCGCCGAGACAGGATTGTGAAGAAGAACAGATCTGGGGAAGGATACCAACATTTTTGGGCAGTATTGAAGGTCCCCAAGAACACAGTGTTCTCTATTCATTCTTAAATGCAAGAAGTTTGGAACCACCAAGACTCTTCCTAGAGCTGGCCGCCTGGCCAAACTGACCAATCGGTCACTCTGACAGAGCTCTAGAGTTCCTCTGTGGAGATGGGAGAATCTTCCAGAAGGTCAACCATCTCTGCAGCACTCCACCAATCAGGACTTTGTGGTAGAGTGGCCAGACAGAAGCCACTCCTCAGTGAAAGGCACATGACAGCCTGCTTGGAGTTTGCCAAAAGGCACGTAAAGGACTCTCAGACCATGAGAAACAAGATTCTCTGGTCTGATGAAACCAAGATTGAACTGTTTGGCCTGACTGCCAAGCGTCACATCTGGAGGAAACCAGGCACCACTCATCACCTGGCCCATACCATCCATACGGTGAAGCATGGTGGTGGCAGCATCATGTTGTGGGGATGTTTTTCAGCGGCAGGGACTGGGAGACTAGTCAGGCTCAAGGGAAAGATGAACGGAGCAAAGTACCGAGAAATCCTTGATTAAAACCTGCTCCAGGGCACTCAGGACTTCAGACTGGGTCGAAGGTTTACTTTCCAACAAGACAACTACCCTAAGCACACAGCCAAGACAATGCAGGAGTGGCTTTGGGACAAGTCTCTGAATGTCCTCGAGTGGCCCAACCAGAGCCCAGACTTGAACCCAATCAAACATCTCTGGAGAGACCTGAAAATAGCTGTGCAGCGATGCTCCCCATCCAACCTGACAGAGCTTGAGAGGATCTGCAGAGAAGAATGGGGGAAACTCTCCAAATACAGGTATGCCAAGCTTGTAGCATCATACCCAAGAATACTCAAGGTTGTATTCGCTGCCAAGGGTGCTTCAACAAAGTACTGAGTAAAGGCTCTGAATACTTTTTTATTTGTTATACATTTACAAAAATGTCTAAAAACCTGTTTTTGCTTTAACATTATGGGGTATTGTGTGTAGATTGATGAGGAGGAAATAAAAAAAAGATATTTTAGAATAAGGCTGTAATGTAACGAATGTACTGTCAGCCTACAGACATTATTTACAATGGATAGCAAAAACACAATAATCACAAGAATGGCCTCAGATCAAACTCGACGTTTAGACCGAAGGGAGCAAGGGTCATTAAATGAAAGATCCAGGCGGACTCTCGTTTAGACCGACGGGAGCAAGGATCTTTCATTTAAAGACCCTTTCTCCCTTCAGTCTCAATGTAGAGTTTGATCTGAAGCCATGCTTGTGATTATAGTGTTTTTGCTATTCATTGTAAATAATGTCTGTAGGCCTTATGTTATCGATTCATGCTTTTTTATGTTATATTTATATCTCTAAATCAACCAATGAAATCAAGCTACAGCCGGCCATGATTAAAGACACCTGTGTGTGTCCTTTCAAACTATACTGAACAAAAATACAAATGCAACATGTAAAGTGTTGGTCCCATGTTTTATGAACTGAAATAAAAGATCTGTGAAATGTTCCATACGCACAAAAGGCTTATTTCTCTCAAATTTTGTGCACATATTTGTTTACATCCCTGTTAGTGAACATTTCTCCTTTGCCAAGATAATCCATCCACCTGACAGGTGTGGCATATCAAGAAGATGATTAAACAGCATAATCATTACACAGGTGCACCTTGTGCTGGGGACAATAAAAGACACTCTAAAATGTGCAGTGTTGTCAGACAACATTATTCCACGGATGTCTCATGTCTCAAAGGATTGTGCAATTGTCATGCTGACTGCAGGAATGTCCACCAGAGCTGTTGCCAAATAAATGAATGTTAATTTCTATACCATAGCCATCTCCAACATCGTTTTATAGAATTTGGCAGTATGTCCAACCAGCCTCACAACTGCAGACCACGTGTAACCACGCCAGCCCAGGACCTCCACATCTGACTTCTTCACCTGTGGGATTGTCTGAGACCAGCCACCCAGACAGCTGATGAAACAGAGGAGTATTTCTGTCTGTAATAAAGCCCTTTTGTGGGGAAAAATTCATTCTGATTGGCTGGACCCCAGTGGGTGGGCCTGGCTCCCCAATGGGTGGGCCTATCCCATGGCCCACCCATGGCGGCGCCCCTGCTCAGTCATTCGAAATCCATAGATTAGGGCCTAATGAACTGATTTCAGTTGACTGATTTCCTTATATGACCTGTTACTCAGTAAAATCGTTGAAATTGTTGTTCTTAAAAATGGTTTGTTCTTCTACCCTGATGAAGACAGCTTGGCTGTCGAACCATTGGTTCTAAAATGATTGCATGTGAGCTAGAGTGTGCGGCTCTCCATTTTCTTTTTCAAGGATGAACTCTACTACCTGTATTTACGCGTGGCACAGGCACTGTTTCATCCTTCCCTTCACTTAAATTGCCCTTGCCTAACGATTGTGTCTGAAGCCGGGCTTGCAACTTCGGCTATACTCACCTTAAGGTGATAGTTCTCCTGTATATTATGAGTACAGCGACTGCAATGAAAAGGCATAAAGTTATAGTGCTTTGCTTTTTTCGGTTGGAGGAGGTCCTTCAAATCCATGTCCAGATAAGCGGAAGTGTGACGGAACGTAACAGCCTTAAATAGCCGCCTGTCATTTTTAATAGCCGGGCGTCAGCACACATTTCAGCAAATAAACGCCTCTCTCAAATAAACGCCGGGTGTAATTTCATTGTTTACGAGGTTACCACGGACACATCTTTGGTATTCCCACGGTCATGTGCAATAAAAGTATTACTATTTGTTATTGCGTCGTCGTTGGTAGCCAGGGCGACACCAGAAAGAAAACACGACATCAAATTCAAGCTAGCAGTGAACAAATTCAGAGAGCAGAATTTGGTCGAGGCAACAGCCAGGTATTTTGGATCCAAACGAGTGAGAGAACGGCGAAGTCAAAAAGTCGAACTTCGACGTTTGTCTTTTTTAAATGTATTTTTATTTCACCTTTCTTGAGGTGGATCAGAAGAGGGCGAGACTGCAAGGTGGAGGGAGGAGAAAGGGAAGTTGAATGCACGCACTGGAACATACACAAAACACAAAACAACATCAAGATACTGAAAACAATTACTGAAAACATGTTCTATTTCGGCATCTTTACAGGTCGACTCAAGGGCTTAATGGGCAGGTTTGGCTTTGACCTTATCAAGCTGAAGACAATACACTCATTTATTACTGACTGCACCACAAACATCTTTCCAGGGTGTTGATGCATCCTCCTCCCAATCCAGTTCCACCTCAAACAGCACAAGAAAGAGGATTTCGACACCCATCATCTCAGATTGCTCTGAAATCGTTTCTGTAATTTGTAACAGATACAATTAGCATTCCCGAAACATTATTTGATCTCTGAGAAATTAAGGTAATTGATCTCACCCAAATGGGCTATTTTAATTTATAGGATTCAGATAATATTCAATACATTTTGTACCTAACATCTAATTTGGACCAAACTTCTTCCTACCAATGACTAAGACTTGAGCACCCCCCCACAACCATGCCAATTCCACCCCAGTCAATCAATCACACTTATTTATGAAGCCCTTTTTACATCAGCAGATTAGCCAAAAACCCAAAACAGAAAGCACTGCAGATGTAGAAGCACAGTGGCTAGGGAAAACTCCCTAGAAAAGTCAGGAACCTAGGATATAATCCCACCCACTTTGCCAAAGCACAGTCCCAACACCACTACAGGGAAATCAACAGACCACCAACTTACTACCCTGAGACAAGGCTGAGTATAGCCCACGAAGATCTCCTCCATCGCACAAGCCCGAGGGGGAGCAAAACCGGACAGGAAGATCAAGTTAGTGGCTCAACCCACTCAAGTCGACCATAGCGGGAAAAACCCTGGCACGACGTGACGCATCCCTCCTAGGGACGGCATGTAAGAGTATTAGTAAGCCCCCGTAATCGGGCTCCGAGTGGTGCAGTGGTCTAAGGCACTGCATCTCAGTGCAAGAGGTGTCACTACAGTCCCTGGTTCGATTCCAGGCGGTATCACATCAGGCCGTGATTGGGAGTCCCATAGGGGAGCACACAATTGGCCCAGGGTCGTACGGGTTTGGCCGCGGTAGACCGTCATTGTAAATAAGAATTTGTTCTTCACTGACTTGCCTAGTTAAATAATGGTAAAAAAAAGAATAGGTCAGAGGCAGAGAATCCCAGTGAAGAGAGGGGAGCCGGCCAGGCAGAGACAGAAAGGGCGGTTCATCACTCCAGTGCCTTGCCGGTCACCTTCACACCCCTGGGCCAGACTACACTCAATCGTAGGACCTACTGAAGAGATGAGTCTTCAGTAAAGACAAAGGTTGAGACTGAGTCTGCGCCTCTCACATGGACAATTGGCCCAGGGTCAAGACCATTCCATAAAAATTGGGCTCAATAGAAGAAAGGCATAACTCCAGCTACTTAGAAATTCTCGGGACAATAAGGAGCCCTGCGTCTTAGTGTACTTGTAGGTATCGTGTAGTGTACTTGCAGGACCAAATCGGAGAGGTAGAAGCAAGTCCATGTAATGCTTTGTAGGTTAGCAGTAAAACCTTGAAATTAGACCTAGCCTTAACAGGAAGCTAGTTAAGGGTAGCCAGTAGAGAGGCTAGCACTGGAGTAATATGATCACATTTTTGGGTTCTAGTCAAAATTCTAGCAACCGTATTTAGCACTGACTGAAGTTTATTTAGTGCTTTATCCGGGTAGCCGGAGAATAGAGCATTGCAATAGTCTAATCTAGAAGTGACAAAAGCATTGAAGTTTCTGTTTTTTGCAATGTTAAGAAGATGGATAAAAGCTGCCCTTGAAATAGTCTTGATATGTTCGTCAAAAGAGAGATAACGGAGTAACGCTGTGAGGTCCTTCACAGTTTAATTTGAGACGACTGTACAACCATCAAGATTAACTGTCACATCAAACAGCAGATCTCTTAATTTCTTGGGACCTAGAACTAGCATCTCTGTTTGGTCCGAGTTTAAAAGTAAAACATTTGCCGCCATCCACTTCCTTATGTCTGAAACACAGGCTTCCAGGGTAGGCAATTTTGGGGCTTCACCATGTTTCATCGAAATGTACAGCTGTGTGTAGTCCGCATACTGTAGCAGTAAAAGTTGACATTGTGTTTCCGAATGACATCCCCAAGAGGTAGAATATATAGTGAAAACAATAGTGTTCCTAAACGGAACCTTGACGAACACCAAAACTCACTATTGATTTGTCAGAGGACAAGCCACCACAAGGACACACTGATATCTTTCCGACAGATAAGATCTAATCCAGGCAAGAACTTGTCCATGTAGACCAATTAGGGTTACCAATCTCTCCAAAAGAATGTGGGGATCGATGGTGTCAAAAGCGGCACTAAGGTCTAGGAGCACGAGGACAGATGCAGAGCCTTGGTCTGATGCCATTGAAAAGTAATTTACTACCTTCACAAGTGCGGTCTCAGTACTATGATGGGGTCTAAAACCAGACGGGAGCATTTCATATACATTATTTGTCTTCAGGACGGCAGTGAGTTACTGCACAACAGCCTTTTCTAACATTTTTGAGAGGAAAGGGAGTTTCTATATAGGCCGATAGTTTTTACATTTTCTGAGTCAAGGTTTGGCTTTTTCAGGAGAGGCTTTATTACTGCCACTTTTAGATTCAAAGAAGACCATCCTCACTTGGTGAATACTGCATTCTAGTTAGCTTTGCGACAGTATCAAAATTACATTTTGGATTGTTTTTATTCTCCTTATTCAGGTTGGAAAAGTAGGCTGATCGAGCAGCAGTGAGGGCTCCTCGATATTGCACGGTACTGTCTTTCCAATAACTAGTATACAGTATCAGTTCACTATGTTTGAAAAGTACTATGAAGCTGTGGCTTGGAGTATTGCTTCTCCATCGCATAAAACTCCATCGCTTACTAGGCATCAATTAGCTAACACAATTGATTTGTTTATTGGGAAGTTTAATTAATGAGTTAGACACTCATCATACAACTTTGTTAGGTTGGTCATTTGGTTTCTATTTCCAAGAAATGTTTCTTCTTCCACAGACTTTCTGGTCTTGGAACTGGTCTTGGAACTCCTGTGTTCACCAGAAACGACTTCTGGTAAACTGTTTGCCACTAGTGGCAATAAATATTGTTGCCACAGGTTTGCCACAGATTAAAATAGAAGAATCTCGAGAAAAAAAAATTCCAGAAAAAAACTCTGGCAAACTGTTTGCTACCAGTGGCAATACATATTATTGTTGCCGCAGATTCACCACTAGTGGCAAACATTTGCAAACCTCTGGCAACATTTTTTGGCACACTATTTAGTTTGCAGCAAATTTGTCACCACTTTAAGGGAAGTTTGCAGCAACAAATTCATTTTTGTAAGGGAAACACACCAAGAAAAGACATTGACAGCTCTTGTCTTTGGTACATTTTTCGTGTCTTTATCCATTATTAAAAGAGATGCGAATACAAAAGTGATTGTAAAATGGTTATTGATGTAGGGGGCTGTTATTTTTTGTACCATAAGTCTTGGACATATGGCAATGCATTCTGTTACATCATTAGAAGTACAGCTGCACACAATTCCACTGATCAAGGCTGCAATAATGCCTTTCATTCACACAATCTGACAAGCTTTCAAACGAACATTGATTGAATATAGCATATTTAATTAATGAACTGAGCATGTGAAAGCGACCAAGGACTTTGAATGAAGAAAGGAAAAATTGCCCTTTTGTCCATTGACCATTTTCCTTTGAATGTTTCCTTTTTTTAATTGAAATAAAAGGTTTGATGTATAAGTACAGATTTCTAAAGCCAGTCTCACAAAGGCAATGTTTCAACATTTTATTTTATTTCTGTGATTTGCATTTAGCATTTTAGTATCTCCAAGGTTGACCTTTTGGTATTTGAATTACTAGTATTCCTGAACTGAACTTTCTTAACAACTTTTACAGTGGCTTATTGTAGACCATTCTATCAAAGCTGAGGATGATTTCTACGGCGTAGTCATGGGGACACTAGCGCTACAGTTTCCATTTTTTACGCGTCACAGCCAAGCATGCCGCAGTCACACGGGTCAAAATCTGTGAGAAAAAAAGGCAGACACAAAATAATTTCATTTCTGTGGAATTTGTTTTTGTAATTTAATGAAGTCAAATATTTATCCCCAGGCGGGTGAGGCATCCTGGTCTGTGCTGTGATGTGCGACAAAAAGGACTTGGACCTGACTGAATCGATGAACTGATAGTTGTTTATTGTACCGCCACGTCTAGGTGTAACAAAAAATAACTAATGAGACAACGCTCTTGGAGAGAGCCTCTCCAAGAGCGTGTTAGCATGACCAAACCTTCTACTATAATGACCTCATCCGACGCAAGCTACCTTTTGATGCCACATTGGGAAGAGAGAGCCTCTCCAGGATGTTTGAAGAGCCTGCCTTTGTAATAATGATTTTATAATTCACTTGGTCTGAAGCAAAAATTGTGCCTTGAGGGTCCATCTTAAGGAGAGTCTTTCATAAGAAGATCACCCAAGAGCAGAGCATGTGATTATGTCACAGTTCCTCTGTAACCACAAAAGAATAAAGGTCAAATCAAAGACTTTGTAATTAGCATCAGTTTATGAGTGTGTCAATGTTTCTCTCTGGCATTGGGCCATATGAACCAGTGTTAGACAAGAGCAGAACTCATGTCTGCCTTCCTTTTTGGATTTGATTCATTTGAAGATAGTGGATTTGTACTCAAGTGGTGTATTAGAAATCTCATCACATTTCCAAGTGAGGCACCAGGTAAATGCACAAACAGGATTCCTCACCCTGGTGGAATGAACATCCCTCTGGATCCACTGTGTCAAACCTGTTGTCATCTAAAAAAATATTTCCAAGTTAACATCTATGGCAGTAACATTCTCTTTTAAAACAAATGAATTGACATAAATCAAGATACTTTATACTGTTTAGAGTCTGTAAACAAATGCCAGGTCATCTATTGAGCCAATTCTGAAATGAAGCATCATTATGTGAGCAAAGAAAACATGTATATAAAGGTGCATCAACAGCATCAGAAAAGTACAACGCCTTAGGGCCCTTGTGTCAAAATATCCTGCCATTTTGCTTAACACTTCATGGCTCTTTCTGCCTTGCAGTAAAGTTAGTCATACAAAAGAAAATCAGACCTGCAGGTTTTTTCTCAAGTGGGGGGGGAGTTCAGACTGGAAATGCCACTCTCGGTCGCGTTCATTAGGGCAAGCAACGGAAAATACTTAAAAAACAATGTGCAACAGAAAATAGAAATAGGCATTTCTTATTGGGAGACCCGGTGGTCCCCACCTTTCAGTCCATTTACTTCCGTTTTGGTACCTAATGAACACAACCCAGCTCTGTCAAACGCAAGCTCCTCTAGAACTTTCCCCTAACTGTGGAGTCAGCACAGGAGAGTCCATTGTAGATGCAGAGCAATACATTAAGGTATCGATCACATCAAACACATGGAACCCCCGTTTGACTCTGTTCCATTAATTCCATTCCAGCCATTACAATGAGCCTGTCCTTCTATAACTCCTCCAGCCAGCCTCCTCTGCACACACACATACAGTACACACACATACACACATTAACACACACATTTAACCCTACCCACTCACACACACATGCACAACCGATCCTTTCTATTTATCTGGTGTAGGACAAACTGTACATCCTATAAAAACATTGAAAAGAAAGGGAAATATGAATTATTATGACTTATTTAACAAGATTAAGATGGCAATGGCACAAGTATGACTTCAAGCAGGCTCATCTCCTGGGAGCCACTTACACAGACACATGCACACACACAGAGCAGTGTGACAAACTTCCCGGCGCCCCTCATATGGTACAGTCAATTTGGGAATTACAATAAGATTTATTGAGTGGGTGGCTGGGAATGGCTGGGACTGTGTACACACCACAGCGTAGTGAGAATGTGTGGCGTTCCCAAACACACACCGACACACACACAGGCAAGGACAACTCACGATGAAGGAATAGAAAAATAGGCCACATTTAAATCGGTTCCCAAAATGATATTGCCCAATATTATTGGATGGGGACGACATGGATGGGAGACGGTATTCAATCTGACTTTATTATATATAACACATCGACTGGGACCGCAGTGGAGAGGGTCAAAATCTTCAAGTTCCTCACCTTGCACATCACTGAGGACCTGAAATGGTCCCTTCACACTGACAGCGTGGTGAAGAAGGTGCAACAGCGCCTCTTGAACCTCAGGAGGCTGAAGAAATTTGTCACGAACTTATGTAGTTACGAAAGTTCAATCAGTATGTCACGGGTGTCGTAGGGTGTAGACCAAAACGCAGCGGGAAAATGTATACTCATCTTCTTTTTATTAGTGAAGAAGGAAAAACACAAACAACGTATACACAAAAAAAAAAAAAAAAACGAACTGGACAGTCTCGTCAGGCACACAGCTAAACAAGAAATAATCTCCCACAATTCCCAAAACAAACACACTCCTAAATATAGGACCTTCAATCAGAGGCAACGATAGACAGCTGCCTCCAATTGAAGGCCCCAATCCCCATTACCAAAACATAGAAATACAAACGCCTAGACAGAACATAGAAATAAACGAACATAGAACGATAACCCAAAAACCCCGGAATACATAAATCAAATACCCCTCTACATACACAACCACCCCGAACCATATAAACCAAATACCCCCTCTACATGAACACATACACAAACACACCCTGAACCACATAAAACATATACCCCCTGCCACGTCCTGACCAAACTATAAGAACAATAACCCCTTTACTGGTCAGGACGTGACACAGTAAGGCTGGTCTGAATGGATCATCACTTTTCATTCATCTAGTAAACTCATAGAATTCACATCGCTTCCTACCCCAAACTATTCAATAAAATTACATATTTTATTTTGTCTCTGTTGTCATTCAGTTAAGCCTGTACTCGATTGAACTACAGATGCACCATCGAGAGCATCATGTCGGACTGTATTAACACATGGTATGGCTATTGCACCGCCTGCAACCGCAGGGCTCTCCAGAGGATAGTGTGGTCAGCCCAAAGCATCATCGGGAGCACACCGCCTGCCCTCCAGGACATCTACAGAACCCGGTGTCACAGGAAGGCCAAGAAGATCATCAAGGACCTCGCCACCGTGCAGTTATTGACCTAAACCGGTGCGTCTGGCACCTACTACTATACCCCGTTCCAAGGCACATCAATCTTTTGTCTGGCCCATTCACTGTCTGAATAGCACACATACACAATCAACTGTCTCAAGGCTTACAAATCCTTCTTTAACCTGTCACCTCCCCTTCATTTACACAGTTTGAAGGGAATTTAAAAAGTGACATCAATAAGGGATCATAGCTTTCACCTGGATTCACCTGGTCATTCTATGTCAGTGGTCACCAACCGGTCACCAACCGGAGATTGACTGATCGATCTCCAAGGCATTCATAGTCGGTCACCAAACATTTTTGTAAAAAACCCAGCGATAAAGCCTATTTTGGCGGTAGATTCAGCAGCCTTCGTGCTATGAAGATAAAGTGTTCACATGTTTAACCATTTCATGTCTGAAGGTAGAACTCCGCCTACCTGGCAGGCCCAGAGAGCAAATCAAGTGCACCTATAGGTTTACCGCTGGCCAATCAGATAGCTCAGATCACTGTATCTGCATAGTTTCCTGGAGCTATAGACTGTAAAAAGAACCCTCGAACGCACAGCAAAGTTGATACTGTGAGATTTCAAAACGTTTAAAACCATGACTAGAGAGAGACTCGTTTTTATGAGTAAGTTCATGTTTAAGTAGTTTTTCAGCACCGTCAACACTGTTCAACACTTTTATAAGCCATAAAATACACGTTCTCAATACTTCCACACACGCTACAACCAGCACTTCAGCTGCAATTAATGATTAGAGCAAAGTGTTCCGATAAGCTTGCGTTGTTATTATTAGCAGCTTGTGTCTTTTTTAATATCGAGGAATATTTAACTTTCTCTGGTCATTGGAGTAACAACATGAATTGGTGCATGAGGCAGAAATAATGCGATGAGAGCTGAGTTTCGCCATCAGCTGGAAGACCGCATCCCCTTTTCTCAGCAGAGGGAGGGAGAGCGGAGGGGCGGTGAGTCGGGTGAGGGGCAGCCTCAATGCTGCTCCTCCCCTCAGACTGACCATCAGATGCAGGCCATCTGTCCAGTAAAAAAATAAAAGCAAATTATTATGCTCACTCAGCTGTGCCTTACAAATAATATAAAAAATGATTTATTACCAGTGTGATCATATACCATTTCAAAATATATATAATTTCAAAATGATCTGAGAAGAACAACATTGGCAGGGCCTATAGCCTACAGACGTGTTTTAATTGGTTAATGTTTTTTAAGTGTTGTTTAAAAAAAATCTGAGCGGTAGATCCCGGCTTGCATT
The DNA here is from genome assembly GCF_965601325.2 of Salmo salar. Classification (NCBI taxonomy): domain Eukaryota; kingdom Metazoa; phylum Chordata; class Actinopteri; order Salmoniformes; family Salmonidae; genus Salmo; species Salmo salar. The sequence continues at coordinate 76,450,522 of NC_138300.1, read as the reverse complement.
TTGACTCAGAAAGTGATCTTGACTCAGAGAAGGTTGGTGACCACTGGTCTACGTCATGGAAAGAGCCGGTGTTCTTAATGTTTTGTACACTCAGTGTACATACAGTATATATTTATACTGAACTAAAAAATATATACGCAACATGATACAATTTCAACGATTTTACTGAGTTACAGTTCATATAAGGAAGTCAGTCAATTCAAATAAATTCATTAGGCCCTAATCTATGGATTTCACATGACTGGGCAGGGGCACAGCCATGGGTGGGCCTGGGAGGGCATAGGCCCACCCACTTGGGAGCCAGGCCCAGCCAATCAGAATTTGTTTTTCCCCACAAAAGGGCTTTATTACAGACAGAAATACTCCTCAGTTTCATTAGCTGTCCTGGTGGTTTGTCTCAGACGATCCCGCAGGTGATCAAGCCGGATGTGGAGGTCCTGGGATGGTGTGGTTACACGTGGTCTGCGGTTGGCTTATGGTAGAGAAATGAACATTCAATTCTCTGGCAACAGCTCTGGTGGACATTCCTGCAGCCAGCATGCCAATTGCACAATCCTTTGAGACATGAGACATCCGTGGAATTATGTTGTCTGACAAAACTGCACATGTTAGAGTGTATTTTATTGTTCCCAGCACAAGGTGCACCAGTGTAATGATCATGCTGTTTAACTTCTTTGGGATAGGGGCAGTATTTTCACGTCCGGATAAAAAACGTACCCGATTTAATCTGGTTACTACTCCTACCCAGAAACTAGAATATGTATATAATTAGATTATATTTGGATAGAAAACACTCTAAAGTTTATAAAACTGTTTGAATGGTGTCTGTGAGTATAACAGAACTCATATGGCAGGCCAAAACCTGGGAAGATTCCATACAGGAAGTGCCCTGTCTGACAATTTGTTGTCCTTCTGTTGCATCTCTATCGACATTACAGCATCTGTGCTGTAACGTGACACTTTCTAAGGCTTCCATTGGCTCTCTAAAGCCGCCAGAAAGTGGAATGCGGTGTCTGTTGTCTCTGGGCAAAGTATCGTAGCAGAGTTTGTAAGTGGTCAGCCTGGGGACAGTGAGACTGGAGATGCGCTGTCACGAGAATTCGCCATGTTTTTCTTTCAGTCTTTGAATGAATACAACGTTGCCCGGTTGGAATATTATCGCTATTTTACGAGAAAAATAGCATAAAAATTGATTTTAAACAGCGTTTGACATGCTTCTAAGTACGGTAATGGAATATTTTGAATTTTTTTGTCACGAAATGCGCTCGCGCATTACCCTTCGGATAGTGACCTGAACGCACAAACAAAACGGAGGTATTTGGATATAACTATGGATTATTTGGAACCAAAACAACATTTGTTGTTGAAGTAGAAGTCCTGGGAGTGCATTCTGACGAAGAACAGCAAAGGTAATCAAATTTTTCTAATAGTAATTCTGAGTTTAGGTGACCCTGAAGTTGGCGGATATCAAAATAGCTAGCCGTGATGGCCGAGCTATGTACTCAGAATATTGCAAAATGTGCTTTCGCCGAAAAGCTATTTTAAAATCAGACATAGCGATTGCATAAAGGAGTTCTGTATCTATAATTCTTAAAATAATTCTTATGTATTTTGTCAACGTTTATCTTGAGTAATTTAGTAAATTCGGTGGGTATGCTAGTTCTGAACATCACATGCTAATGTAAAAAGCTGGTTTTTGATATAAATATGAACTTGATTGAACAAAACATGCATGTATTGTATAACATAATGTCCTAGGAGTGTCATCTGATGAAGATCATCAAAGGTTAGTGCTGCATTTAGCTGTTGTTTGGGTTTATGTGACATATATGCTTGCTTGGAAAATGGCTGTGTGATTATTTGTGTCTATGTAGTCTCCTAACATAATCTAATGTTTTGCTTTCGCTGTAAAGCCTTTTTGAAATCGGACAATGTGGTTAGATTAACGAGAGTCTTATCTTTAAAATGGTGTAAAATAGTTGATTGTTTGAGAAAATTGAATTGTGGTATTTTAGTTGGTTTTGTATTTCGCGCCGTGCGATGCCATTGGCTGTTGGCTAGGGGTTCCGCAGGCGGAACGGGGTTCCGCTAGCGGAACGTCTGTCCTCAACAGGTTAATCAGCTTCTTGATATGCCACACGTCAGGTGGATGGATTATCTTGGCAAAGGTGAAATGCTCACTAACAGGGATGTAAACAAATTTGTGCACAACATTTTAGAGAAACATGTTTTTTTGTGCATATGGAACATTTCTGGGATCTTTTATTTCAGCTCATGAAACATGGGACCAACACTTTACATATTGCGTTTATATTTTTGTTCAGTATATATTCCGGACTCTGGTCAGAAAGTTTATTGCCTGCAATTCTATGAATTTTGCCATGTGGTTTTATACTGTATTTTGTACTGTGTATTTACTGTAATACTGTATTCTCGACATAGCTCATTCTAATATTTCTACTACTGTCCATTACATTTTAGTTAAACTGTTTATACACACCACATATTAATTTATATACTGGACTAATATATTTACTGATATACATTCTTAGTATATCTCATTGTTAGTATATCTTGTAAAAATTAATCTGGTGTAGATACGTATAGATTGCATTTGGATTACTGTTACAGTGCTATTTGGGTTGTTAATTGGATTCGTTCCAACATTTCTTAATTTCTTGTGTTTTTTATTATTATTATTTGTGTTCTTGTTAGACATTTTAGGAGCTAGCATAAGCATTTCGCTGCACCTGCTATAACATCTGCTAAACTGTGTACGCAACCAATAACCTTTTATTTTATATATTTCTGTAGGATTACTGTTGAAAAACAACCCATTTTGAAGGCAGTTCTTCCACGAAAATCCCAATTTAACCATTGGGAATAATAGCTCAATATTATTTTTGAGAAAACACATTTTAAATCAATAAATGTCTAACATTTTCTCTAACCTCAATGTATAAATTCTGCTCTCTTATTTCTCACTAAACCAAAAAGCAAAGATCTTTTATAAGGCCTGTTAATTACTCAAAAATGTATGTACGCTTGGCATGGACTCAAGCATTACTATAGAAAGCAGGTTGCTGCAACTAACTTCCTTCTCTGTGTGTGTGTACTTACTTTACTTGTTTAGATCAGCTTGGTATTAGTCTCTTGTTGAGGATACTGTTAGTGTTATAATCACTAATAAACAAGTAAATACAATAAGTAACATACAGCAAAAAAGTGCTGCCTTTTATCCATTGATAAACACTTCATACATGTCAATGATGAATTTGTAAGGAAATCTGTCTTTATTTTTTCTCTGATTGTCTTTCTCACCAAGTTGTACTGACACTTTGAGAGCCAACACCAGCTAATAAATACAATGAAATGTTAAAAAGCACAATTTAATTTCAAACACAATACTCAACACAAAATGTGTGTGACCAGGAAAAATTACGTCTGCTTCCATAGGTCGAAACAGACTGGCGGTCTGAGTGACCCTTTTACTTGTGTCAAAGGGCAAAGCACCTCAGGCAGCACTGGAGTTAAAACAATGATTTCTGCATAAATAATAAAAATGCTACTAAACTGGAAATGTACTCAAACCTGTCAGATGTGAGATTTTCCTCAAGTCCAAACAGGTGATTTTTTTTGTTTGTCAGAATTGTGTCGTTTTTTTTTTTTCTAACGACAACTTCACATTAGGCAGTACTGAAAAAAAAAACATTCCTATCCAGTGCGTGTGATGCTTAGAACACTGGGAATAATGTCTACGCATGAGGAAACCGGTATAACTCTCCTTTTTGTTGTAATGCAAGTCAAATCAAACTTCAGTCCAAACAACAATTTTTTTTGTTTTTTTTTCTACCAACCTGCAAAATGTCATTTGACATGGTCATAAAGAGTTACAAATCACATACAAATCAACCAGCAAACAGAGTAACCCAAACCCTACAATAGAGCTTGTAAAAGTAGACATATTTGCAAAGTGGAAGATTATGAAAATAGGACTTTTATGGGTACGTTTTAAATTGACTTTAAATATCAGTTTCAAAATATACATGCACTGCAGAAATAAACATGTACCTTTTGAAATGCTAGAGGTTATATTGACCCACGTTTTTTTGTTTTGCCAACGTACCAATTTTACAAAAAACAAAACATTGGTTTGTATTTTTGAAAACCACCTCGGACGACAACATAATTGTAAACTGATCAATTCACAGAAACAAAATTAACATTTTAAACCCCTAAATATATGGTGTCCCTACTATAGAAATTACTGTCTGGACCGCTCCTCTGCGTTTTCCTGTAATTCGGAATGACCGTAGAACTAAGAGTCTAACTTTAAGACTTATTGTGCCTATTAAGATGTACTGAGTCATTAACAACATTTGCTGAGTCTGTATAACACATGTTATACTCACAAACTCTACACACAAACTTGAGCCAGGAAAAAAATAAAAAAGTCAAACCTAAAAGCCACTCAAGCTGAAAGTCAATGTACTATAACGGTGTACCAAAACAAATCATTTGATCCTTTTTGGCCCCTATGCATTATGGGTGAATTAAAGTGGAAGTTCAGGATTTTACAACTTGATGTTAGATGGTTCCTCACCTTGAATATAGTTTATGGGCCAGGAGAAACTGTAATACATGGTTTGGTTTTGTATAAACAGCCAATACAAACTTTCATTGTAAAATCCTGAACTTCCCCTTTAACATCCTGTAGAAGATGTGGGCTAAGAAAAGGGAGGCGAAGACACTTGGGGCTAAACATCCACAGATTGATACTCTCTACAATGAACCTCTGTACAGGTCTGTGTCATTGCCAGAGGGGGTGCCAGAGATGACATTGCGACTGACGACGAGTGCTGGGTTGTTTACTGGGGTATGCAAGGGAAAATGTTTGAAAGTCGGTTGCCTTTCTGTTGGTACCTAATCAACAAGACCCTGTAGCGCCCCACAAGGTGTCCTAGAGCGCTGGGCCTACCCATGGTCGGGGGAGGGGGGGATTTTTCCTAATATGGACACATCAGCAATAAAAAGTGATTGTATAAGACTTTTTGCAGCATCAAAGGTAAGACTAGAACATTTCAGAGGGATGTGAATGTAGGTTTGGCACATTTCAAGAAAAACTGTACACTATCTCAACAACAACAACAAAAAATAATATTAATAATAATACAAGGGATTTTTCCTCCCCTGTTTCGTTGTCAGTCTTGAAAAGTCCTACCACTCTCTCATATGAAATCAAAAACACATTCACAAGCTGGCACAGCATACCTGAGCAAGGATATAAAACCCCATCATAAACAGTAATGTAACATATTGTAAGCATTTGTCGAGAAAGGTGTAGGGGTACTGTACTCATAAGAAATAATCATGTCAAACTACAAGACCTTAAGGATTTTATATTACCTTTCACATTTTCAAGTCCTGACAATCCAAGGTTTTACAGGCAGTAACCTATCAGGAACATGTCCATGGAAATAAAAAATAAAATAAAAAAAAATAAAAAAACGTCATCACACTTAAAATAAACATTTAAGACTGACCGCTGTCGAAGACCAATTCCTGATGTTTTAGTCAAATCCATGCACGCTCCTATAAACAAAATACACACGCGGAAATGTGTAGGCTATCTCTTTGTTCTTTAATCTCATTCTCTTCTCATCGCCCCTTTTACTGACTCTACCTTGCGATTGTCTGTGTTGCATTGTAATTGCCGTGTGAGTATGTTCACTGTCTATCTGTTAGATTGTCTGGAGGTTGTCTAGAGGTTGTCTTTGCCCAATCCCTCTGTATGGGATCGTTTCCGAGACGTTTGCGCATGCTAAAAAGAAGTACTCTCGTCTAAAAAGGTATTTTTGAGCAACATGCTCTGTGAGATCTGAGCATGTTTAATTTATGTCATTTCCTGTCGAGAGTCAATCTGAGAATGCTCAGTCTGTGGTGCATCGTATCCCGGACGGAGCTGCTTCGAGCACATGCTCAGCTCCCGTCGTACTGTCGAAAAGTTGTTCTGTTCAGAACTCTGTCTCTGTCATATTGTCCCGCTTAAAAAAAAAAGTTCAAAAAGATCAGAAGTTCTTCTGAGCGTGCTCAGTTGGCGCCGACAGGCTCCCGTGTCTCACGGTCACTGCTGTAGTCCGATTTGTCCTCAAAGTCTTCATACATGTCTATCTCGTCCTCTCCGCTGACCGGGTGGTCGCCGGTCACCATGGCGACCGGTTTGGGCGTGACCACGCCGAACGTGCTCTGGGTGACGGGGATGGCGGGCTCGGGGCTGGCCGAGGCGCTGGAGCAGTCCGACGTCAGGTGCGGTGAGGGTGTGGCTGTCGCTATGGCAGCCGGGTAGAGGCCGCCGGCACTGTTGCTGATGGGGATCTGAGGCTGTGGCCTGCAGTAGGTGGAGAGAGAGAGAGAGAGAGAGAGAGAGAGAGAGAGAGAGAGAGAGAGAGAGAGAGAAAGAAAGGAGAGAGAAAGAAAGAGGGAGAGAGAGAGATTGAGAGAGAGAGAGAGAGAGAGAGAGAGAGAGAGAGAGAGAGAGAAAGAAAGAAAGAGAGATGAGAGAGAGAGAGAGAGGTTGAAAGAGAGAGAAGGAAATAGAGCAAGAGAGAGGTAAAGAGAGAGAGAGAAGTGGAGAGCAAGAGAAGGCGAGTGAGAGAGTGTGTAAGAGAGACAGATAGGGTGTTTTACAAAAACAGATTCATTCTATCCTGGCCTGCTTTTGAACAGCTATTTAGAACAAGTTGAACGGTAGCTAACTCTTGTCTTTCGGGCAAACCTTAACGCAGAGCTTTTGCCAGCACACAGTAGTCCTGTCAATGCTAAATAGCCTCTTGAGAAATGGATGGAATGAAGGTAAACACATATCACTCAAGCAAGCCCTCTGCCCTCAAATGAAGCACATAAACCAAGAAAATTGATGTCAGTTTCCTCATCTAACAGTTCACCCCTTCTAGAAACAATTACCGCAGAGAACCTCTGACAGACTCATTTTCACATTAAACTGCTTAAAAACGACCCTGTTTCATTATAAGGAGCCAGGTCGAAATTGGTTATACCTCAATTTATAGCTCCCCTCCAGTTATTTGATTCAGTCCTGAGTGAAACTCCAGCCGCTATGGCGAATCAGGCTTTTCTTCCGCTTGACCACACACACTAAATTACAGAGTTAAACCTGTGACGTCTGCCCTGTACCGCCTCTCTCTCTCTCTCTCTCTGTCTCTCTCTCTCTCTCTCTGTCTCTCTCTCTCTCTGTCTCTCTCTGTCTCTCGCTCTCTCTCTGTCTCTCTCTCTCTCTCTCTCAAACATCTGCTAGTATGATTTCTGTGTCATATTTCTACCGCCCGCAAAGCGCCTGCCATTGTCCTAATTTAATAAATGACAACTATTAAAAATCACTCCAATACAAAGCAGTGCCCCTGGTAAATCCATTAAAACGTGGCCTGCCGTGATGACTTTAATCACATCTATGCCTGTTTTCTATTAAGACCCAGCCACTGGCTTCGGCTGAATCCCAAAAGGCACCGTATTCCCTATAATAGTGCACTACTTTTAACCAAGGCCCATGGGGCTTTGGTCAAAAGTAGTGCACTATTTAGGGAATAGGGAGCCATTTGGGATGCGGCCTTGTTTTCAGCATTGCCTGCAGTTTGACATGAGAGGATGAGAAAAGCGCTATGATAAAGAGACCTTGTTATCTTTAAACTAGTAGTTTGGATTATAAATTCAGCCTATAGCGCAGCACTATGACTTGAAGGGAAATACTGGGTGCACGGGGAATTAGCCTTACAAAGACCAACTTCCCCTTAACAAAATGATTAGGAGCAGTCGACTCAAGTATTCCAATCCAAAAAAATGGGAGCCGTCCATGAAAAAAATATTGAAGAGATAGTTGATCCCGGGATCAGTTTCCTTTCTCTATTAGCTTAGTATTAAAGTGACCTACTTCAAAATGTTTTTAATTAAGTATGTTAAAAATCAGATTTTCTGTGTTTGAATGGTGTGGGCGCAACCCCAACAACAGAATGAAATGAAAATATACATGACAAGTAATGGTTGTCCAGCTCAGTCAACGAGGCAACGTGACGTCACGCTATATGAGGAAATAGCAAGCATTTTTTGTTTAAGGTGATGTTTTTTAAGTGTTTTTTCCACTAATTCAAGTATAGGATGAGTCAACCACATTATTTGGGTATGAGATAATAGAATATGAACCTTCAAAAGGGAGATTTTCACTGGACAGTTACTATAAAGGTTGACTACTCCAAAATCAAAGTTTGTCAGACGTTTTCTGACCTCAAAAGTAGCCTAAAGTCAAGATGAATCCACGTACCACATCACCGGTTGTGTATGTCCAGCTTCAAATGAATGAAAAAGGTCTCTTTGTTCTGGAAATATGGAAATGACATGGTGCTCTTCCATTTATTTTGGATTGTGGCGTAGAGCCTAATCTACAAAACAAATTGCCTGGGACATGGACTTACCTCAACAGAAGACCACTTTTGAGGTTTGAAAACACAAACTTTGATTTTGGAGTGTAATGTCCCTTTAAGTATACTAACAGTTAGCCTAAAGACTGCACAACAGTAGATCAGTAGAGTGTCTCTCTCTTCTTACCCCACACTGAAGAACTGCCTCATTTCCTGCCGCCGCGAGCGCATCATCTGCTTGTACTCGCCAATGCGTAGCTTCTTGCCGTCGATGATGCAGGTCCTCTTGGGCCGGGGCTTGTACTTGTAGTTGGGGTACTTCTCCAGGTGGATCTTACTGAGATGGGCCTGTTCCTCGTAGTATGGCTGCTTCTCCTGGTTGGTCATGGACTTCCAGCGAGAGCCTATACACGGATAGCGGGACACACACACAGCAAGGGTCAGGGTTGGGACCCAAACTACAGCGTAAGGACACACACACACACGTGCGCACACGCACACACACACACACACACAGGTGCGCGCACACACACGTGCGCACGCGCACAGACACACACACTGAAGGGCACTATTACGGTATTGGTGTTCGTAGAGAGTATTGGAGTTGGTGTTCGTCGAAAGTATTGGAGTTGGTGTTCGTAGAGAGTATTGAAGTTGGTGTTCGTAGAGAGTATTGCAGTTGGTGTTCATAGAGAGTATTGAAGTTGGTGTTCGTAGAGAGTATTGGAGTTGGTGTTCGTAGAGAGTATTGAAGTTGGTGTTCGTAGAGAGTATTGGAGTTGGTGTTCGTAGAGAGTATTGAAGTTGGTGTTCGTAGAGAGTATTGGAGTTGGTGTTCATAGAGAGTATTGGAGTTGGTGTTCGTCGAGAGTATTGGAGTTGGTGTTCGTCGAGAGTATTGGAGTTGGTGTTCGTCGAGAGTATTGGAGTTGGTGTTCGTAGAGAGTATTGGAGTTGGTGTTCGTAGAGAGTATTGGAGTTGGTGTTCGTAGAGAGTATTGGAGTTGGTGTTCGTAGAGAGTATTGGAGTTGGTGTTCGTAGAGAGCATTGGAGTTGGTGTTCGTAGAGAGCATTGGAGTTGGTGTTCGTAGAGAGTATTAGAGTTGGTGTTCAAAGAGTGTATAGGAGTCAAAGTTTTGTCAAGTATAGTCCTGTAACTAGAAATCTTTTCACAGTTTAGTGGATTACAACGTTCTGTAAATTGCTTGTTTATGTTCTTCTAATAATAAATAGTGGGATCGATACAGTTACATATTGCAATGTAATTTTTGGACAATATTATATCGATATTTGACTATATAGATTTCTTTTTAAACTAGCGTTAGTCAGCTGTACCCGCACCAAAACTCTGGTATTTTTCATCCTATAGCTTGTTCTTTCATTTTCTTTTTAAATAGTGAGACAAAATTTGTTCTCCACATTTAGTTCCCTGACTGATCAAAACAAATTTTCTCCAGCTCTCTCTCGTCCCTCTGCAGCAGACATATTGTGAGCAATATGTTTGGAACATCAAATCGCAATAAAATCACAGTTTCGAATCGCAATACATATAGAATCATGAGAATCGCAATACAGATCGTGATAATATAGAATCATGATAATATTGAATTGTGAGGTCCCTGGTAATTCCCACCCCTATCTTATAATGTGGTTCAATTAGCCATTGAACCGTACGTGTCAGCACTTCCACTGTACAAAATGTATGCCGTCTTACTTCTATCATAGCAGGAAATCTCTTCAAGTAGGAACTTGTAATAAGAGAGAGACTACTGATGCATCTACATTGTTGAAGGGTGCTTGAAAACAGGAATCCGTCACACTTTAGGATCCCTGATACAGTGGGTTCTCATCATGTCTCTCCTATAAGCACCCAACGACGGAACAAGTGGACAGGGCCGTTACCGCAGGAATGGAGCACATCTGCGTGGCTTTCTGACAACCCATTATACACACACACCACAGCTCGGACACACACAGAGAGGAATCCAGGACTTGTGTCCCAACTGACACCCTATTCCCTATTTAGTGCACTGCTTTGTCCTGGGCTCTGGTCAAAAGTAGTGACCTATTTAGGAAAAAGGGTGCCAACTGGGGCGCAAGCGAGGACTCTGTTTACTGACGTTTATCGAGACTCCCTTCTTTTTAAACTAAGGAAACAGTGAGGACACTTTTTTTTTTACAGACTAAAGCGGCCGCATCGTGTCCCTCGTCTCCAGCTGTGTTATTGTGTTTGGGCAGCACACACTCCATCGTCTCCTGATTGCCTCTCAGGTCTGGCATTTCCCTGGTGTCATCACAAACAAACCGCTAACTAGGTAAATATCCGGAATGTTCTGTCTCTGTCGGATAGGTGGAAGTGATAGATGACCTCTGACCCTTTAAATATGACTCCAACTTTGAGTGATGAGGTTTGAGCTATCCAATGCTTTGGAACCCTCAAACTCAACTCTGGACCTCGAAGCCAGTTCCACTGTATTTTTTCATCGTTGCCCTCCTAATCAGGGACAAATTTAGACCTGGGACACCAGGTGGGTACAATTAATTATCAGGTAGAACAGAAAACCAGCAGGCTCCGGATCTCATAGGGTAAGAGTTGAATAATCCTGCTTTAGAATGATAACTTCAGTGATGTTGAACAATGGTCTATATATACGACGGATGAGCAAGTGCAAAGATTGTATTTCTTTAATACAGCGTTTAGTTTGCCTCAATTCATTTAACGAGTAAAATCATTTGACACCGTTTGCTCAAAAGCCAAACATTTTGGCCTAGTGCATGGGTCGGCGACCTTTATCACTGGAAGGGACATTTTTTCCACACACAAAAAAAATTAAGTGTTGAGGGAGCCGCGGAAGACATTCGAGCCCTTTCCAAGCAATATCTTATATTCAAGCACCACGGATAGCAGTCTGATCAAATTACCACGAAATCTGATGTTCAGGGTCACAGAGCAGTGGACACAGTGGTCGTCTGGTGAAGTTGCAGGGAGAATCGAATCTCGTGAACATACAGTAAAATATGCTCAAGGAGTGATTTTACTTTTTGATTTAAAAAGCTACCAACAAAGGAAATATTGCTGTCCAGTGATTAACTGAAATATCCACATCAAGCCCCGCAAGAAATTAAATAATGAAACGCAGATAAACAAGTATTATAAGGCAAACGGAAGGTTTGATTGTAATCAATATTTATTAAAGGCATACTGCTTTAACTTAAAACAAAGTGTTGTCTGTTTCTTTACCTTACTTTAATAATTAACATTTTAAAACTCTAAAATGATATTTGGAGAACAGCTAAAACATTATTATTGCACACAGAGTGAGTCCACGCAACTTATGTGACTTGTTAAGCACATTTCTACTCCTGAACTTATTTAAGCTTGTCATAACAAAGGGGTTGAATACTGATTGACTCAATACATTACAGCTTTTCATTTTTCATTCATTTGTAAAATAAAAAATCTAAAAACATAATTCCCCTTTGACATTATGGGGTATTGCGTGTAGGCCAGTGACAAGAAATCAATTATTATTATTTTTTTTAATTCTGGCTATAACACAACAAAATGTGGAAAAAGACAAGGGGTGTGAATACTACTATGAATGCTAGTATCAACACAAGAAGCACTTTTCACTGCACATATCCATCACCCCAGTCAGAGTCTCACAGCAGAGGATGTGTGTGTGTGTGTGTGAGAGAGAGAGAGAGAGAGAGAGAGAGAGAGTTCTATAGGTGTGTGTGAGTTCTATAAAAACCTTATTCTAATATGAATGATTAAATAAGATCAGATTGATCGATTGGTAGTTGACCGATATACAATATTTTGAATACATCATTGAACGTTTAGGTGGACATGGGGGGGTAGCACAGTTAGTTTCTGTTTCATACGGCAGTGTTGTTTTAAAAGAGGCACACACCCTCTTAAGACATTATCTACTGTGCCTTCGGATAAGTATTCAGACCCCTTGACTTTTTCCACATTTTGTTACGTTAAAGCCTTATTCTAAATGGAATTTAAAAAAAATTATCCTCAGCAACCTACACACAATACCCCATAATGACGAGGTGAATAACGGGTTTTTGATCATATAATATAGCTCAGGATTTGAAAAACAGAAATACCTTATTTACATAAGTATTCAGACCCTTTGCTATGAGGCTCAAAATTGATCTCAGGTGCATCCCGTTTCCATTGATCATCCTTGAGATGTTTCTACAACTTGATTTGAGTCCACCTGCGGTAAATTCAACTGACTGGACATGATTTGGAAAGACACACACCTGTCTCTATAAGGTCCCACAGTTGACAGTGCATGTCGGAGCAAAAACCAAGAATTCGAAGGAATTCTCTGTAGAGCTCCGAGACAGGATTGTGTCGAGGCACAGATCTGGGGAAGGGTACCAAAACATTTCTGCAGCATTGAATGTCCCCAAAAACACAGTGGCCTCCATCATTCTTAAACGGTTGAAGTTTGGAACCACCAAGACTCTTCCTAGAGCTGACCGCCCTCTTCCTAAATCAGGCCACATACACTGAGATTAAGTTCAAATAATCTCTCCTTTCTCCGGAAGTGTGTACTCGTTCACTACTATGTAAAAGCATTGAATTGGGATTACAGTCATGGCTAGACTGAGGGAGTTTCTACCATATATCTTATACCAATCATTTCCTTCCAAATCCATGAAGGGAAGTGAACCATTGGGACGCAGCCTGAGTATTTGTTAACTGTACATCCACTATCACTTGTTCACAAGGCCTTCTGGAAAGATTTGAAATGTTTTCACACTGAAAACCGCTAGATCAAATCAATTTTTATTTGTCACTTGCGCCGAATATAACAAGTGTAGACCTTACAGTGAAATGCTTACCTACAAGCCCTTAACCAACAATGCAGTTCAAGAAGAAGAAAATATTTACCAAGCAGACGAAAATAAAAAGTAATTATAAAAGTAACACAATAAGAATAACAATAACGAGGCTATATACAGGGGGCACCAGTACCGAGTCAGTGTGCGGGGGTACGGGCTAGTTGAGGTAATCTGTACATGTAGGTGAGGGTGAAGTGACTATGATTAAGTGTAGTCTGGCCCAGGGGTGTGAAGGTGAACGGAAAGGCTAGAGCAACGAACCGCCCTTGCTGTCTCTGTTTCCCCTCTTTCCACTGGGATTCTTTGCCTCTACCCCTATTACGGGGGCTGAGTCACTGGCTTACTGGTGTCCTTCCATGCCGTCCCTGGGAGGGGTGCGTCACTTGAGTGGTTTGAGTCACTGACGTGGTCTTCCTGTCTGGGTTGGCGCCCCCCCTTGGGCTGTGCCGTGGCGGAGATCTTTGTGGGCTTTACTAGGCCTTGTCCTGGGATGGTATGTTGGTGGTTGGAGATATCCCTCCAGTGGTGTGGAGGCTGTGCTTTGGCAAAGTGGGTGGGGTTATATCCTACCTGTTTGGCCCTGTCCGGGGGTTTCATCGGATGGGGCCACAGTGTCTCCTGACCCCTCCTGTCTCAGCCTCCAGTATTTATGCTGCAGTAGTTTATGTGTCGGGGGGCTAGGGTCAGTCTGTCACATCTGGAGTATTTCTCTTGTCTTTTCCGGTGTCCTGTGTGAATTTAAATATGCTCTCTCTAATTCTCTCTAATTCTCTCTTTCTCTTTCTTTCTTTCTCTCTCTCGGAGGACCTGAGCCCTAGGACCATGCCTCAGGACTACCTGGCTTGATGACACCTTGCTGTCCCCAGTTCACCTGGCCGTGCTGCTGCACCAGTTCCAACTGTTCTGCCTGCAGCTATAGAACCCTGACCTGTTCACCGGACGTGCTACCTGTCCCAGACCTGTTGTCCCAGACCTGCTGGAACCCTGACCTATTCACCGGATGTGCTACCTGTCCCAGACCTGCTGTTTTCAACTCTCTAGAGACAGCAGGAGCGGTAGAGATACTCTCAAAGATCGGCTATGAAAAAGCCAACTGACACTTACTCTTGTGTTACTGACTTGTTGCACCCTCGACAACTACTACGATTATCATTATTTGACAATGCTGGTCATTTATAAACATTTGAACATCTAGGCCATGTGCTGTTATAATCTCCACCCGGCACAGCCAGAAGAGGACTGGCCACCCCTCATAGCCTGGTTCCTCTCTAGGTTTCTTCCTAGGTTTTGGCCTTTCTAGGGAGTTTTTCCTAGCCACCGTGCTTCTACACCTGCATTGCTTGCTGTTTGGGGTTTTAGGCTGGGTTTCTGTACAGCACTTTGAGATATCAGCTGATGTAAGAAGGGCTATATAATTAAATTTGATTTGATTTGATATGCATAGGTAACAAACAAACAGCGAGTGTACAAAAGGGAGGGGGGAGGGGTGTCAATGTAAATTGTCTGGTCGCGATTTTATGAATTGTTCAGCAGTCTTATGGCTTGCAGGTAGAAGCTGTTGAGGAGCCTTTTGGTCCTAGACTTGGCGCTCCGGTTCCGCTTGCCGTGCGGTAGCAGAGACTCCAGTCCGTGACTGGAGTCTCTGACAGTTTTATGGGCTTGACAGCGCCTATTATATAGGTCCTGGATGGCAGGAAGCTTGGCCCCAGTGATGTATTGGGCCGTACGCACTACCCTCTGTAGCGCCTTATGGTCAGATGCCGAGCAGTTGCCATACCAGGCGGTGATGCAACTGGTCAGGATGCTCTCGATGGTGCAGCTGTAGAACCTTTTGAGGATCTGGGGACCCATGCCAAATATTTTCAGTCTCCTGAGGGGGAAAAGGTTTTGTCGTGCCCTCTTCACGACTGCCTTGGTATGTTTGGAGCATGATAGTTCATTCCAAGGAACTTGAAACTCTCGACCCGCTCCACTACAGCCCCGTCGATGTTAATGGGGGCCTGTTCGGCCCGCCTTTTCCTGTAGTCCACGATCAGCTCCTTAGTCTTGTTCACATTGAGGGAGAGGTTGTTGTCCTGGCACCACACTGCCAGTTCTCTGACCTCCTCCCTATAGGCCGTCTCATCGTTGTCGGTGATCAGGCCTAACACTGTTGTGTCGTCAGCAAACTTAATGATGGTGTTGGGGTCGTGTTTGGCCATGCAGTCGTGGGTGAACAGGCAATTCAGGAGGGGACTAAGCATGCACCTCTGACGGGCCCCAGTGTTAAGGATCAGCATGGCAGACGTGTTGTTGCCTACTTTTACCACCTGGGGGCGGCCCGTCAGGAAGTCCAGGATCCAGTTGCAGAGGGAGGTGTTTAGTCCCAGAGTCCTTAGCTTAGTGATGAGCTTCGTGGGCACTATGGTGTTGAACGCTGAGCTGTAGTCAATGAACAGCATTCTCACATAGGTGTTCCTTTTGTCCAGGTGAAAAAGGGCAGTGTGGAGTGCGATTGAGATTGTGTCATCTGTGGATCTGTTGGGGCAGTATCGAGGGTGTCTGGGAGGATGCTGTTGATGTGAGCCATGACCAGCCTTTCAAAGCACTTCATGGCTACCGACGTGAGTGCCATGGGGCGGTAATCATTTAGGCAGGTTACCTTCGCTTCCTTGGGCACAGGGACTATGGTGGTCTGCTTGAAACATGTAGGTATTACAGACTCGGTCAGGGAGAGGTTGAAAATGTCAGTGAAGACACTTGACAGTTGGTCCGCACATGCTTTGAGTACACGTCCTGGTAATCCGTCTGGCCCAGCTGCCTTGAGAATGTTGACCTGTTTAAAGGTTTTGTTCACGTCGGCTACTGAGAGCGTTATCGCACAGTCATCCAGAACAGCTGGTGCTCTCGTGCATGCGCTTCAGTGTTGCTTGCCTCGAAGCAAGCATAAAAGGCATTTAGCTCATCTGGTAGGCTCTCGTCATTGGGCAACTCGCGTCTGGGTTTCCCTTTGTAGTCCGTAATAGTTTTCAAGCCCTGCCACATCCGACGAGCATCAGAGCCGGTGTAGTAGGATTCAATCTTAATCCTGTATTGACGCTTTGCTTGTTTGATGGCTCGTCTGAGGGCAATTGCGGTCTGTGGTAGATCAATCCGCTTAATTTTTGCAACTGAAAGATCATGTATGAGCATAAAAAGGCCACGGAATACGGAGGGCATATTTAAAACCTATATATATTTTTGACACTTCATTCAGACAGTAAGGTAATCAAACAGGCATGTGGGAGAAACAGTGAGAGGGACAGACGCCGGGATTGAACCCCGGTCTCCGGTGGGGAGTTTTATATGCGACATGCCAGGGAGTATTACCACTCGACCACAGCTCTGCCATCTTACCCAGGATCTTGCTGATGTTGGAATTGTGCATGTCGGGGAAGGTCTGCAGGATCTTCCTCCTCTCGTCCTTGGCCCACACCATGAAGGCATTCATGGGCCTCTTGATGTGGGGCTCAGTACTGTTCCTGCCCCTGGTCTCCCTGAAGACCCGGGCTTCCGTAGTGCTGGCGACACCTGTGGGAAGGGAGGGACATTTCATGACTTACTCAATCACTCACTCGTTCGTGTAAGAACCTATTAAGCCACAAAGTACATTCATTGCACAGTATGTCTAAGAGCCTCCAGATAGTGAGGGAGGGGACAATTGAAAGTGTATGTGTGTGTGTGTGCGTGCACTTGTGTTTTACAGTAATGAGGGGGTCTGTGTCTACTCTACACAGAAGAGGCCGCAGAAATAGGGATGGACCCCCTGGCTGTGGTCGCCATCAACAACGCTCTGATTATCAGCCAGATAACATCTCTGTTTACGGTCCCGTGTTTACGGCTCTGATTTCAAACCACAGCATGATGAATGCTTCCCAATCCACCGTAACCTGTAAACACTGGGGGTTTATAGAAAACAGGTGGGCATCTGGGCCAGAAAATATAAAAAACCCAATTCCGTTTTTTAACTGCCTTGCTTCTGTTTGCATACTTCGGCAGGGTGGAATTGTCTGAGACACAAACAGTGTTAGTGGGTTGGAAAGAGGGGGACAATCTAGAATACCGCTTCTTGTTCCTCGTCGACGTACAGTAAGAAGCCCACTGAACAATTGTGTCGTATTAAAGGTCCTTCATTTGAAAAACTAAACGGAAGCCCCGCCATTTGGTTTGCTATAAAGTTCAGGGGTTGTGATGGGGGTATTGAACTCAGCTCATGAGGCATAAAATGATTGAAAAAACTGTAAATATCACAGAGTGGGCCTATTGGTGCAAGGCAGGGGTTTGTGCCTGGACATTCAAGTGTCCACTACTGAGGCGATCCGAGAAGAACACAATAAATATTTAGGTCTGGTGAATACCTGTGTGCAGAGCAGACTATCTCTCTGTCTGTGTCTCTACAGTAGGGAACACAGTTGAAAGAGGCCCCAAAAGTGGCACTATCTAACCAAGGGCCCCAAGCGAAAGGTCACTGGCATCCATTTAGCCTGAGCAGGATGTGCCCACTTTTGCCTCAAACGTTTCCTGTCTGTTAAATATCCGTCTGACCCTCTCTCTTCTCTTCTCCTCTGTTCTCCTACTACTATGCGCCAAGCCATACAACAGCAATGTATTTTTATACACATTAATATAAACACGGATGGCAAGCATACACATAGTCATAAACATGGACTAGAACATACTGTACTGTACAGAATGCACTTACATAAAAGTATGGAGAACTGAAAGAGATGTGTATGTAGAACTTTCAGAAGACGGACATAAAGGGAGAAAAATATATTTTGGACATTTTTGAAACAAAGAAAGGACATATTATTGAGACATTTTGAAAGAAAGAAAGAAAACATTATTGAGATATTTTGAAAGAAAGAAAAAAAAAAAAAGAAAGACGAAACTCACCATCAACATCCTCATGTCTGGTGAGGTCAATGACCCTGTGGCCCATCTTTCCATCCTCTCCCAGGTTGCCCAGGTGCTGACTCAAACTCTCAAAGTGCATCCGCTCCTAAAACACACAGAGTTCAAAGGTCAATAAGGGTTGATTCACACTACGGAGCCGAGCCAAGCGAGCCGAGCTGTACGAAGCTGACCTGGTTTACGCATGCATCATAGTTGTTGGAATCATGCTGGAAAGAACAATGTGAAAATAAATATCCAAGCCAGCACAGTACAGTTTGGGTCTGCCTAATAGCGTGAAAATGCTATTAAGAGTCCAATTAAACGGACTGTAAAGCTCTGATATACGAGCTCAGAGAGAATAACACAGTCATCACATCACAGAACACACATTTTCAAAGAAATTCAGCAATTTAGCAAACATACACAGCAAACAAGTTTCAGTCTTCGATGCCTAGCTGTTTGCATTGTAATTTGGCCGTCTTCAGATCAAAGCTCTTGTTCTTCTTTGTGATCTTAGAGCCGGTCTATATGAGTAGGTTTGTGCTAATGATGGTGTAACAAACTCGAGTCATACTTTCTCACACACTGCTTTTGGCGAGAGATAAGAGTTTAAAGACAGCCATTCCAGCTTAGGGGAGGTAGGAAGGAGGTATTTGAGAAAAGACCGGATCGAAAAGAAGAAGAAAGGAGAACAGGAGAATAAATGAAGTCAAATAATACAAGAAAAATGAAGAGAGAGCGTGCGCACGCGAGAGCGGGAAAGACAGAGAATGCCCCCCCCCCCCCCCCCAAATGATTTACAGCCACAGAACAAGATCATTTACCAGATCTATCCAGCGAAGCGCTACCATGTAAGCTGCAACTAACTCGATGCTCCCCGCCCATCCTGCCTACTGAGTCTCTGATTATCCTGCACTGTCCACCCTTCCGCACCGCTCCGTCAAATGAGTCTGCCACGCTCCCAAACTGTGGTGGAAAACAAAGGCCTCCACAGTCACCACGCATCCACTCCTTCTTCCACCTCTTCTCCTCCTCTTCCCCGTTTTCTGGTGACAGACGCATTTCGTTTGACGGAGGGAATGGCTGCTGGGTACAGTCATGCCGCGGTAGCAGCTAGAAGCGCTGGTGGAACTTGGGGTCTTTTTTTTATTTTATATATAAAACACACACACACACACACACACACACACACACACACACACACACACACACACACACACACACACACACACACAGTGGAGTCTGAAATTATTGGCACCCTTGATAAAGATGAGGAAAAATGACTGTATAAAATAAATAATTCAAATACTGAGCTATATTGCATGATCAAAAACATATTATTTTGTACTAATACAATTGCTCATAGAAAGAGATTTTGACACCCCTGTTTTCATAATGGCACTGAGCATTTTTCTCAAATGTTTTATAGACCATTCCTCCATACAGAATATTTCCAGATCCTTGACATCCTTCGTCTGGGCGTATGGACTGCCTCCTTCAATTCAAACCACAGGTTTTCAATGGGATTTAAATTCTGGAGATTTTGTGGTCAATTAACGATTTCTTTGTGGATTTTAATGTGTGCTTCGGGTTAATGATCCACTTGCGGCCAAGTATCAGGTAGATGCAACCAGGTTTTTTTTGGCTAAAATGTCCTGGTACTTGGTCAAGTTCATGATGCCGTTGACAAGGGCCCCAGGACCAAAACAGCCCAATAACATCAATGATCCACCCCCATATTTTACAGTAGGAATGGGGTACTTAGCTATCTGTTTATGCGCTGTCATTTAAATGCCAAACCCACCACTGGTGTGCATGGCCAAAAAGCTCTGTCTTCCTGGAGTTTGTTAAACGGCATTGGCACTTGGATTGAAACTAGTGCTATGGTCAGATGACATGGAAATCCACATCAACAGGGCTGTAGTGGAGCGGGTTGAGAGCTTCCAAGTTCCTTGCTGTCCACATCACTAAGGACCTATCACGGTCCAAACACACCAACACAGTCGTGAAGAGGGTCCGACAATGTCTGTTCCCCCTCAGGAGGCTGAAAAGATTTGGCATGGGACCTCAGATCATTAAAAAGTTCCACAGCTGCACCAATGAGAGCATCTTGACTGGTTGCATCACTGCTTGGTATGGCAACTGCTCGGGCATCCGACTGCAAGGCGCTACGGGGGGTAGTGAGTACGGCCCAGTACGTCACTGGAGCCGAGCATCCTGGCATCCAGGACCTCAATACCAGGCGGTGTCAGAGGAAAGCCCTAAAAAATGTCAAAGACTCCAGCCACCCAGGTCATAGACTGTTCCCTCTGCTACCCCACGGCAAGCGGTACCGGAGCGCCAAGTCTAGGATCCCCTTATTGTATTATTATTTATTTTGTATTTTTTGCCCCGACTCTCTTTCACAGGCACGATGTACACTCACTGGACTCTAACCACACACTCACACATACTACACCGACACCGCAACACACATGGAAGCACACACAAAGCACACGCACACATGCATATTGACGCCACA
This sequence comes from Salmo salar, assembly GCF_965601325.2. Classification (NCBI taxonomy): domain Eukaryota; kingdom Metazoa; phylum Chordata; class Actinopteri; order Salmoniformes; family Salmonidae; genus Salmo; species Salmo salar. Next base: position 76,429,791 of record NC_138300.1, on the reverse strand, counting down.
CACACACACACACACACACACACACACACACACACACACACACACACACACACACACACACACACACACACACACACACACACACACACACACACACACACTGCTGCTACTCTCTGTTTATTATCGATGCATAGTCACTTTACCTCTACCTACATGTACATAGTAACTGAATTACTTTGACTAACCTGTACCCCTGCACATTGACTCGGTACCGGTACCCCTTGTATATAGCCAAGTCATTGTTATTTTATTGTGTTACTATTTTTCCTTTAGTTTAGCAAATTTTTCTGACTTACTTTAAAAAAAAACTCTGCATTGTTGGTTAAGGGCTCGTAAGTAAGCATTTCACGGTAAGGTCTACCTACCCTGTATTCGGCGCATGTGACAAATAAAATTTGATTTGAAATAGAGTTCCTTGACCACGCACACCAGTGGTGGGTTTAGTGTCGAAATCAGGACGCATAAGAAGAAAATAACCCCATACCTACTGTAAAATATGACGGTGGATCTTTGATGTTATGTGGCTGTTTTTGATTCTACAGGCCTCGGGGCCCTTAACATCATCATGAACTTTACCCACTACCAGGATATTTTTGCCAAATAACCTTCAACAGGGGATTTACAGTCAGAGGGGAGAGCATCACCCAAAGACCTACAGGAGATGAATACAGACAATAAAGAGACAATGACTTGTAAAGATTTTTTAAGAGCTAGTCTCTGCATGCAGAGAAACTGAAGGAGCCAATTTCAATTCCAAGACTCACAGAACACTTGGTAACAGTCTACAGGACTAACTCAAGATCTAATCAGGACTCACCCAAAAGTCATTTGGGACTTAATCTGCACCCGTACTTAGTATGGCAGCAAGCCTACAGTCAGAAGTCCAATGTGGTCGCTCGTAAATGACAACAATGACGAATAATCGACATTAGCTACATTGTTCAAAGCCATAAAATAAAGTTTTAAAAATATACTTTTGTTACTTTACGGGACTGAGGCTTGTCCAACATTCAACTCGATCTATCTCGAGTTAAAAAGACACACAGAGCTCCTCTATTGGCTAGGCTCTCCTGGGCACATGTTTGAACGGGTTGCTATGGCAGCCCTATAAACACCGGTCCGGCCGAGCAGTTTTATCAGCGTCGTGTTGAGCTCATTACCGCGGCGACACATACAGGCAAACCCTGCTCTAACCGACCCACAAATGTTAACTGCCTCCTCCAGGAGCAGTGAAATCCCTCACTCCTCCTTCTCGCCCTCCTCACTGCCCTCCTCCCTCACTCTGCCTGTCATCTCTCAATAGAGACGCCTTGTCCTGTTGCCCACTGAAACTGAAGGAGCAGTGACATACCCCTCCCTCTCTCCTAGTCCTCCTCTCCCTTCTCCCTCCGTCCTTCACTCTGCCTGTCATCTCTCAATACAGACGCCTTGTCCTGTTGCCCACTGAAACTGAAGGAGCAGTGACATACCCCCCCCTCTCTCCTAGTCCTCCTCTCCCTTCTCCCTCCGTCCTTCACTCTGCCTGTCATCTCTCAATACAGACGCCTTGTCCTGTAGCCCACTGAAACTGAAGGAGCAGTGACATACCCCTCCCTCTCTCCTAGTCCTCCTCTCCCTTCTCCCTCCGTCCTTCACTCTGCCTGTCATCTCTCAATACAGACTCCTTGTCCTGTAGCCCACTGAAACTGAAGGAGCAGTGACATACCCCTCCCTCTCTCCTAGTCCTCCTCTCCCTTCTCCCTCCGTCCTTCACTCTGCCTGTCATCTCTCAATACAGACGCCTTGTCCTGTAGCCCACTGAAACTGAAGGAGCTCACGCCCACCCTATTTAAAAAAGAGTACACATAGTGTTGTATAAATACAGTGGCCTCCATAATTATTTGGAGTGACAATTTTGTTGTTGTTTTAGCTCTGTACTCCAGCACTTTGGATTTGAAATGATACAATGACTATGGGGTTAAAATGCAAACTGGCAGCTTTAAATTGAGGGTATTTTCATCCATATCGGAAGAACCGTTTAGAAATTACAGCACTTTTTGTACATAAGCTCCCCCCCTCCCCAAAGAAAAGTATTGGGACAAATTCACTTATATGTGTATTAAAGTAGTCAAACGTGTAGTATTTGGTCCCATATTCCTAGCACGCAATGACTACATCAATCTTGTGACTCTACAAACTCGTTGGATGCATTTCCTGTTTGTTCTGGTTATTTTTCAGATTATTTTGTGTCTAATAGAAATGCACTTTAACCTCATAGTCATTGTATCATTGCAAATCCAAAGTGCTGGAGTACAGAGGCAAAAAAACAACTAAAAACATGTCACTGTCCAAATAATTACGGAGGGCACTGCATTTATAGGCCTTGAATTTGAACATCAACGCTAAAGCAAAAGTATACATGACTTAGCTCAAAAAAACGATTACACGCATCCTACCAATGGCAACGCGCGCCATAACACCCTGTGAATAGCACGACAGGCAAAAGAGACGGCTTTGTGGTGACTGGCCTGACTTGACTCAAGGCATCCACATTCTAGTGTTCTCCTCAACCTTCCCTCCTTTCCCTGCAGTGTGGCACACAAAAGAGCTGGTGTGACGTAGTTGAGTAGTCCCGACAGCTGATGTCAACTACCGACAGAGTTAAGTGGGCTTAGTGACAGGGACATTCAAATAAAGCACTAGTCCTCTCCTGAGTAAGACGCATTAACGCTCTATGCAAGGGCAGCTCGCTTGCTCAAAACTGTCCTGAACTTACTCCACACACACACACACACACACACACACACACACACACACACACACACACACACACACACACACACACACACACACACACACACACACACACACACACACACACACACACACACCAGCTCTCTCTCACACACAGTCTCTCTCTCACACACACACACAGTCTCTCTCTCACACACACACAGTCTCTCTCTCACACACAGTGTAACACACACAGTCTCTTTCTCTCTCACTCACACACACCACACACACACACACAATGTAACACACACAGTCTCACACAAACACAGTCTCTCTCTCTCTCACTCACACACACCACACACACACACACACACACACACCACACAGTGTAACACACACAGTGTAACACACAGTCTCACACACACACACAGTCTCTCTCTCTCACACACACACCACACACACACACACACACACACACACACACACACACACACACACACACACACACACACACACACACACACACACACACAGTCTCTCTCTCACACAAACGACACCCACCCACTTAAACAGTGCTATTTCAGTGTGCTTGCTTGGCAGCCACGGGCCCTGTTGGAAGCAGCATAAGCGTAACGCGATACTCCACAAGGCCACTTGCTGGATGGCGCTATAGCGTCTGTGAACAAGGGGAGCTATAATGACATTACAGTGCCAGGACACAGAACTGGAGACAAAGACAAACAGCAACAGAACGAGTCTTGGATCACTTTCCGTAGTAGAATGTATAGCGAAGTTGGAACTGTGGTAAAACTTGAAGGATGACTGAGGAGAAGGCCAGCACATGCATGCATACAGACACACAGACACAGACACCATCCGCATAGCTTCATATAAAGTTACGCCACACACTCTCTCCAATCCACGGTGTGGCATAAGAAGCCATTCATCCATGTGGATACCTCAACTCAATCCCTTATAGCTGAGGTCAGAGGTGGATCATGTGCTTCAGTAGTTTCAGACTGTCTAATGCCCATCTAAAGAATGTCTCTAAAATGTCCCCAAAATAGCAACAAATATTGCTAGAAAATGCTTTTCAAGAAAGCATGACGCTCAGACGGAAATACATGAGTGTAGCATCTCCATTTAATTGTACAGCGGTACAATTTTGCAGAATGGAGAAGGTGAGTCATGAATTGACTAAGACAGATATAATCCTATGAGTGGCTAAAAAAATGCTCCCTTTTTACAGAAAAATGATACTTTTAAAGCTAAGAAAAGAATGCTCGAGGAACTGTTGTTAGGTAACAAATAACACTGAACTACAAACACTGGCCTGCCATGTTTTAGAACCAGAAACAATTACTTTGAGGGATTCCAAATGAGCGTTTTATTAGAAGGTATGGAGCCCTAAAGTAAATTGCTGCATCTTTCGGTTTGTTCTTATATATTCGGAAAATATAGTGTTGGCACATGTGAGAGCGGAACAGAGAAATGCACAAGAAACTCACCTAAAATCCTGATGTTCACAATAAACCAAGCTTCATTTGATAATTTAAAGGCCCAGTACAGTCAAAAATGTGATTACCCTGTGTTTTACATACAGTATCAATCAAAAGTTTGGACACACCTACTCATTCAAGGGTTTTTCTTTATTTGTACTATGTTCTACATTGTTCAGCATATGTGTTAACTCCTTCAAAACTGTTGGAAAAGCATTCTTCATGAAGCTGGTTGAGAGAATGCCAAGAGTGTGCAAAGCTGTCATCAAAGGGTGGCTACTTTGAAGAATCTCAAATATAAAATAGATTTTGATTTGTTTAACACTTTTTTGGTTGCTACATGATTCCATCTGTGTTATTTCATAGTTTTGATGTCTTCACTATTATTCTCCAATGTAGAAAATCGTAAAAATAAAGAAAAACCCTGGAATTAGTAGGTGTGTCCAAACTGTTGACTGGTACTGTATATTTCCACACTATGAGGTTGGAATAATACTGTAAAATTGTAAAAATGATGATAATGCACATTTAGTGTAAGAGCTGTTTGGTGGGATGGAGTTTTGGCCTGCCTGGTGACCAATTATATACCATAATTAATAGACCAATAAGAAAGAGAGTTCCAAATCTCTCTGCCAATAAGAGCTAGATTCTGTTTTCCCCTCCCCACTCAGACCAGTCCCAGACAGTCATAGCTAAATTCTTGCTTGAGAATTTCTAAGAAGCCATTTGTTTTTTTTATTACCATTTTAATTGAAAACAATCACAGTAAGGTATTTAATTGTCACCCAGAAATGATTTGATATTAACATAAAAACGGCTGCATTGAACCTTTTAAGATAAATGATACATTTAGACGTTTCGATTAGGATCATGTCCATCGACAAAAAAAAAACACATTCAAAACACTGATAAATAGCAGAGTGTTTTTCACCACTTTGACCTTTTTTAACCACTTAATGCAAAACAAACAACTCCCAATCAAAAGCAGATATCCCAGTTGAATATGTACATTAAGCTTGGCCTAGTTGGGGCTGTGGGAGAAGGGGTTCAAAGTATCCATCGCTGAAATATTCATGATTCATCTTTGCTTTCCTCCTTCCTCCCTGCCAACATGGGGATCAATCAATCCCTTCGGAAGACAGCAGGATCATTTCCTCTTCTCAAAATGTATTTTCCCTTGCTCCTGTCCATGATTGACAGACCTGATTGATATTTTTGAAGATATTTTTTAACATGGGGGACCCCGTGGGTGTAGGATTGGGGGGGGGGGGGGGGGGGGGGGGCAAGAGGTGCTGCTGGACTCAACCCCCCCCGTCTGCTTCACACACATACACACACTCAGACATGCACAGGCACACACACACGCACGCACACACACACAGACACACACGGCCCAGCGGCTGGCTGTTCAAAGCAGTCGGCTTCTGGGTGGCCATGTGGACATGAAAGAAGAGAGGATCTCAAGAGCACTGGCCAGGGTTCCAGAGCAAAAAAAGCAATACATGCATGAATTGAGAGGAGAAAGTGACAGAATGACAGAATTGGGCTTGCCCTGTGTCAATCTGAGAATGACGTTACAGTGGCACACGTGAGAAGACAAGTAGACATTGTTCAGGCTTCTGTCTACATTGTGAGGCTAATAGTGCTAATTAGATAGTAGCTAGTGTGTGTGCTTGTGTGTGTGCGTGCGTCTTTATCGGGGTCGTGACTCTGACCTTGCTGCCATTGCTGAAACTCATGCCGCTCAGGGCCGTGAGCTTGGCCTCAAGGCTTTGCTGCTGGTGATGAAGCTGTTCCCTCTGGATCTGCTCCCTCATCTTCCTCGCCTCCTGGATGGCGTTCATCACCGCATCCTGGTCCCCAAACAGTGGCGTGGAGTTCAGGCTAGACAGGATGTCTGTGGGCGGGAAGCATTGAGTCCCGTCAGTGGTCTGATTGTGACGGACAGAGCAGGAGACCAATCGGAAATCATTGCTGTACGTGAACTCACAGGAAAAACTTCTGATTCCAAAGGGACACCTACCGTAGCTCCTAATCTTGAGACATGCGTAGAGAGCAATATTGTGAAAATTGTGCCTAGACTATCAGAAGGTGAGGTGGAGCTGTTACCATATCGCTTTTACATATCCGACTCTTTCAGATGTACACATGTGCCTAGGTGGTTGAGGCTGGGGGTTTATTTGGGGTTAAACAATAACGTGGGGCGCAATCTTTCCGTCGCGATCCTTTTCTAACGGGTGGCCATTCAAAAAAAGGTGAAAAATAGCACATAGGAAGGAAACACGAGTGAAGCGGCTCTAGAAGAGCTAGCAAAATAGTTTCACAGTAATGAGAGGCTTTAGATTGGGCTTAATCACAGATAGCAGGGGTAGAGCGTAACGGTTTATGTAACAGGGCAGACAATGACGTGAGGAAGTCTCTTGAAACCAAATAACGTGTGCTGGGTTTCACTGCTTCCGCTAACTGGGTCTTTCAGGGGGGGCTAAATACAGGGCTTTGGACTCTCGTTAAAAAAAAAAAAGGTCTCCTTTGGGGTTGAAATCTGGTGACTTGAACTGGCGGAGGATGCTACGACTGTTTGTGTGCAGTGTGAAGGGGTTTGTGTGCATTTACATGTGTACCTAATGTGATGTGTGTGTGCATGCATGTGTGTGTGTGTTCACTGCACCCACCCAGTGAGCCCCTGCCCATGTTGGAGAGAGGGCTGGGGATGCGCCTCTTCCCCATGCTGATGGGCCTGCTCTTGTTGCCAGGGTACAGGCTGTGTGACGGCGAGGATGGGGAGTGGTGGGGCTCGCCAGGCTTGGGTCGGGCTGAGAGATTCAGGGGCTGTGTCGATCCTTCCTCCTGGGGAAGACAGAAGAAAGAGTGGGCACAGGGGTAAGCGAAGGCTGAAAACACACCATGGACCTGTTACATGGGAAAGCACAATTATTTTGACGGTGTTATGAAGGTATTATGACAAACTGTTTTAAGTGAAGACCTGGTGAAAAACTTGGTTGTTGGTTGGAGAGGGTGTATAATGTGTTTTAGAGTGCGAGAGTGCTTTAAGCCTGTTGTGGTGTTCCCCAGGGCACTGTGTTGGGACAGCACATTATTCAGAGGATGGGAAAAATAAGGCTACACACCTATGCTTTCAACCTCTGATTGCTACTTGATCAGGTCTTTACTCAATTATCCCCCCTCTCAGGTTGTGGCTATTTATAAATACATTTGATCAATTCGATCAAAAATACAGGGCTGTACTGTTCAATACTCCAGCGCTCAAATTGAAAAGTCCCTTAACTATCTCATCATCCAGTTCTGTTGAAAAAAGACAATGGGACTTTTGTTGTGGTGTCTTATCCTCTCTTTCCTAATCAAAGGTTCATGACCACATCACCTCACATTGAGTTTGTGAGAAATCCCTGGAAGGGGACAACAACTGGAAAAGAGTCTCTTGTGTGGTGAAGGGTACGCTAACAAACATGGATTTAATTTTGAAACCGGTCTTGAGGAGAGGAGAAGGAACGTGATTTGGGAGGCTGGGGGGACGGGTAGGATGCCAGTGTGGGCGTTAGCGAGAGTGGAAAGGGGTTAGGGAAGGGTGGAAGTTCCAAGGCCAGAGTACTACTGTATAGCTGCGGTGAGTTCTGACTCTGGTCTATTGTAATGCTGGTTGCAGCGACCCCACATAGACACATGGCTCCCATTATTGCCTCGTCAAGTCAAGATTACGAGTATGCTCTCGAGCTCGCTCCAGTGAAGAGGTCTGAGCCCATGCCAAACAGCAGCCAGTGCCAATGACTCCATGAGTGTGTGTCTGTGTGTCTCTGTATGAGCGCATACATGTTCATTCCCTTTCACTTGAATCATTTCTGTAGTCAGTGATTCATAGATAACCAAGGTCCAAAACCAAACACACAAAGTCAAGCATAAAAGGGACAGCTCACCTTAATGTGAGTGACAGGACTCGATGCTCTCTTCTTACTCTTCAAGGCAGAGGGCGAGAGGGGGCCTGAGGAGTTTTGAGGCTGCGGCAGGGAGGCCATTTTGGCTCCGGGCGAGATCTGCATGCTGGCCAGCTGGGCGGCGTACAGCTGCTACAAAGGGAGGAAATAGGGAAACCGACAAGTTATTAACATCAGCAGCCAGCCGCTAGTCGGACACTTACTTCTCGCCTCCTCTCTTTTTATGACTCAGTGTATCGTTTTCTGATCCCTGCTTGGCAAAGCTCCTGTCTACAATGTGATGTGTGTGTCAGAGCCAACCACACACACACACACACACACACACACACACAAACACAATTCTGAGAAAAAACACAGAGCACTTGTCTTTGGTTGATCGGGTTGAAGCTAGAATGAAAAAGATAACTGTGAACATTGTTGGAGGAATATGTTTGTTTATCAAGGTTGGGTTCCAGAGAAAGCACATTTAATTCAAATCAGCGACGGTCTATCTACGACGCCTGATTCATTCAACAGATGTTTGCAACAGAGGGGCTTGCGTATTGATTCATATCAACGATTGGATCCAGTTTGAGGTTTTGAGTGTTCCTCAAAACTTTAAGTCAGAGAAACGCTTAAAAGTTAAATGTCAGAGTACATGTATATATATTTCTTACGCTTCACAGAATAACTCTTGAGAATCAACCTCAATTCAGTCCAAGACACTTGGTAAATATTAAAACAAAAAAAATCTAGCAAAGAGAAACACAGAGTCTCTGTCTGAGGTCCAGCAGTCTGAATCAAAGCTCTGACCACTGACCTGAAACCGCTGTCAACCTCCGTCTGAGGACTTGACAACATATCAAAGCCCCAATCCTGCAGGAAAACCACCCAGACATGGCTTGTGCTCAGTAAAACTTGGCCTGCCTCACTCTCCTCCCTACCTCCTCCTCTCCTCTAATCTCTCCCTTTCACCACTCTCCTTTCATTTTATCTTCTCTCTCCCTCTCTCTTCTATCCTCTCTTCTCCAATCATCTCTCCTCTCCCCCCTCCCCTCCCCACTCTCCTCTCCCCCCACCCATCTCCTTCCTCTCTCCCCAGTCTCTCATGGTCCCAGTGTTGTGAGATCTCATTTCACTTCAGTATAAACTGCTAGGCCTCCTGGGAGCTCTGAGGTCCGGGAGGAGGGCGGCAGACACACGAGACCCACCGCAGAGGAGCGGAGGACCGCCGCGCCGTCTTATTCTGGGGTTCAGGCAGTGAGTTGGACGGCCCTCTCCCAAGCCGATATTAAACACAAACAGAAGGTGCCCTCGCCGCAATGAAACAAAGCCCTGATGTCACGCCGCTTATTTTCCTTGGAGCGTACGAGGAGCGCCCGGGCCTCTGGCGATATGAGATCTGCGCAAGAATGTGCTTTGAATGACTGGTGGGGCCTCACACGTCAATCATTTGTGGCCGCAAGCGTTACTCGCCGCGGTGCATGGCTGCTGTTCATACGACTGGGGAGGAGAGGAGAGCTGGGGTTGAGGTATCGACGCGGAATGTCTCGGAGGCCCATGCACATGCACAAACACACACACTGTCTCGCTCTCTACTAAGCAAGAATTATGTATGGGAATGAGTAAGACAGTTATGGGCCTCTATACCCAAGTACACTCACACCCACACAAACTAAAACAGGAATGCCCCGCCCCTCTAAATATGGCTGCCAAAACAACATCAGACAAGAGCTTCACACATACAGTGCATTTGGAAAGTATTCAGACCCCTTCCCTTTCTCCACATTTTGTTACGTTACAGCCTTATTCGAAAATGAATAAAAAATTAAGAAATCCATATCAATTTACACACAATACCCCACAACGACAAAGCGAAAACAGTTTGCACATTTATTACAAATAAAAACAGAAATAGCTTATTTACATAAGTATTCAGACCCTTTACTATGAGACTCGAAACTGAGCTCAGGTGCATCCTGTTTCCATTGATCATCCTTGAGATGTTTCTATAACTTGATTGCAGTCCACCTGTCTATATAAGGTCCCACAGTTGACAGTGCATGTGAGAGCAAAAACCAAGCCATGAGGTCGAAGGAATTGTCTGTAGAGCTCCGAGACAGGATTGTGTTGAGGCACAGATCTGGGGAAGGCTACCAAAACATTTCTGAAGCATTGAAGGTCCCCAAGAACACAGTGGCCTCCATCATTCTTAAATGGAAGAAGTTTGGAACAACCAAGACTCTTCCTAGAGATGGCCGCCCAGCCAAACTGAGCAATCGGGCGAGAAAGGCCTTGGTCAGGGAGGTGACAGTGAAGCATGGCGGTGGCAGCATCATGCTGTGGGGATGTTTTTCAGCGGCAGGGACTGGTAAACTAGTCAGGATCGAGGGAAAGATGAATAGAGAAAAGTACAGAGAGATCCTTGATGAAAACCTGCTCCAGAGCGCTCAAGACCTTAGACTGGGCGAATGTTCACCTTCCAACAGACAACGACCTTAAGCACACAGCCAAGACAACGCAGGAGTGGCTTTGGGACAAGTCTCTGAATGTCCTTGAGTGGCCCAGCCAGAGCCCTGATTTGAACCTGATCGAACATCTCTGGAGAGACCTGAAAATAGCTGTGCAGCGACGTTCCCCATCCAACCTGACAGAGCTTGAGAGGCTCTGTAGAGAAGAATGGGATAAACTCCCCAAATACAGGTGTGCCAAGCTAGTAGCGTCATACCCAAGGAGACTCGAGGCGGTAATCGCTGGAAAAGGTGCTTCAACAAAGTACGGAGTAAAGGGTCTGAATAGTTTTTAAAATGTTTACACTTTTTTTTTCTTTCTAAAAACCAGTTTTTGCTTTGTCATCATGGCACAACATTTGGAAAAAGTCAAGGGGTCTGAATACTTTATGAATGCACTGTAGATGTGACAAACACGACCGTAGTCGACTGTAACTAGGGAGTCAAACAGTGCAGATTGCCACAGTCATTCTTAGCCACATTGAGTCTTGTAAATGTACAATTTGACTATTGTTTACTTGACATCGACCCTATCCTTGCCAATTGGCTTACCGCTGTTTAAGGAATTATCTAAAAAACAAAAGCGTAAAAAAAACAGGCCTTTTTCTCCCTTTTCCCGGAAATAAAAAACACTGTGGGATCGATGACCGGCTAAAAGCCAATGTGCAACGTAAACAACGCCAATCGGACCTCTCGCTTTTCAGTAAACCCTGAGGAAAGACAATGCAGTGATTTTCTAAATTACAAATTGACAAACAGTCTTCAAAAAGACCCCTCGCTGCCTGATTATTGGACAGGAGCTCTGGCAGTTAGTGCTAATTTGACTGAAACTAAATGATGAGTGTCATTTTCCTCCATCAATGCTGGTTTTGATAGCCAGGTTCGTGAAATAATACGCTAAGAGAAAGGCATGTTATTGTGCTTTATAGATTTGAATCTGAGGGCTGAGTAGTGCTGATCTAGGATCATTTGAACCTTTTAGATAATAATGAATAAGACTACATGGATCATAGATCTGCCCCTAGGGGGAGTGGGAGAATCCCCTTAGCTAGCTAGGTTTCTATTGATCAGGAAAACAAATGGGGTTTTGTCTTTTTCAGCAGGTTAGCAAGGAGAGAAGGGGGAAAATGGACTGCCTGTCTGCCTGACACTAACTAAGGAAAGGCTAAATGAAACACTTCCTGGTGTGTGTTTGTGTGTATGTGTGTGTGTGTGTGTGCGTGCATCCGTGTGTATTCCTATGTGTGTGTGTGTGTGTGTGTGCATGCGTGTGTAAACGCACGTGTAAACATTCACAGTATGCATGTCAATATATATATATATATATATATATATATATATATAGATATATATATATATATATATATAGCACACATATGCCCTCTCATACTGTATACTCAAAGCTGAGACTCATTGAGAACACATTACTACTCCTCAAGTTGGGCCAATGCCCCGAAACATTTAGACTTGATTTTCCTACAAGCTTGTGAAAAATCACAAATGTCCTGCCATGAAGGAAATCACACACAGTAGGACACAAAAACCAGCAAACACGACGTCTCGTGACGACAACAAGAGAGTTTGCAAAGCAACTGCATTGCACTCGCATTACTCTTCGATTGAACTAGACCGCAGACGCGAGACACCGGCCATAAGGGTTGGAAACAATTGTATGACGTTCCCACGGTGGCAAGGGGACACTTAGGTGTGCATCCCAAATGGCACTCTATTCCCTATATGGTGCACTACTTTCGACGTGAACCCTATGAGCCCTGGTCAAAAGTAGTGCACTATATATATATATATATATATATATATATATATATATATATATATATATATATATATATATATATATAAAAAAAAAGGGTGCCACTTGGGACGCACAACCCCTGGCTCCTAAAACATTCTGCAGCTTGTTGTGCAGGTCATGAACGAGGAAATACGATTAGTGAATCAGCTGTATTCTACTTTCCTGCCTATGACTTTACCGTAAGCGCAACTTATTGTTGCGGTAAAATCAATAAAGGGTGTGGAATGCAAGAGACGTGGAGGTCAGATCTTGTCTTCCATCTTTAAAGTGTTTTAAATAGAAGCATAACTTTATAGGAGTGTAATGGATTTGGTATTCCTCTTTCTTTCTTTCTTTTGACCAATCGCATCAGATCTTTTCACATCAGATCTTTTTCAGAGCTGATTTAATTGGTCAAAAGAGCAATTAGCGGAAAAAATATCAGAATTGGTCTTTCTTTCTTTCTTTCTTTCTTTCTTTCTTTCTTTCTTTCTTTCTTTCTTTCTTTCTTTCTTTCTTTCTTTCTTTCTTGTAGCCAGCTTTCATTCCAGCTGATGTATGCTTACATTTGTCCCTGATACATATAGTAGACAGTGACACACCTTCATCCGCAGCTCTTTGACTCTCGAACACTACGATAAGAGTAAAAACACACGATTTTTCTTAACGTTGTAGAAACTGTTTCATACTGTTATGACAAATGGAGTTGTTGAGGCCTGTTACCTATTGTCTGTGTCTCTCTGTAGCTCACTGTGTGTCTTTTTCATCTCACAGTGTCTATCGTTCATTTCACGGTGTGTCAATTTGTCTCTCTGGCTGCGTTTACACTTCTGACCAATCAAATCAGGCCTGAAAAAGATCTGATGTGATTGCTCGAAAGACCAATTAGTGGGAAAAAGATCAGAATTGGGCTGCCTGTGTAAACACAACCTTTGTGTCTCTGTGCCTCAATATGTCTCACTGTGTCTCTCTGTGTCTCAAAGTGTCTTACTATGTCTCATTGTATCACATGATGTCTCTTCGTCGCTATGTCTCGCTGTCATCTCACTGTATCCTCACTGTGACTCGTCTCTCAGGCGGCAGAGCTACATAGGAAGCAGAGCCTGACCTGAGAGAGGAAGACTTTCCTGTTTTTCTTCTTCTTTGTAGCCATGTTCTATGATAGCTATTATCTATACGTGCCAATTGCTAACCACAGGTGTCAAGCACCAATAAAAAGATGTTGAATTGCCTAGGCCAGGTGCTGTGCAGGTGGGTTGAAACTTTTCCAAAGTGATTTATCATATTGGCCTTTGTTTGACTCAGCCGACATGTTTCAGGTAAGGGAAGTGGTGAGATTAATAGCGTAAGTCTATAGGCTTGGTAAACATGGGAGTCTATAGGGGGTTGATTAGTTAGCACTGTTGCTAATGCCGAGTTAGTTTGTTAGGGTTCGACTGTTTATCAAACTGGTAATAACATTGGCTTATTAGGATCTACCCTCTAGAAGTAATTCCCGCTGGGGGAAAAAGACAAAAACAAAATACAGTTACAACTTTGCACCTGGTGCAGATATTTGGTAGGCCTAAATATGGTACTTTAAACGCTTGTTAGCATATCAACATGTTTCCTTAGTGGAGCAGCACATGGGGGTGTAGGGTGAAGTTGCCCCTAGATGCTGATCTTGGGTCAGTTTTGCATTCCCCCCCACTAGTGGTTAAGGTTAGGATTGGGGGGTGGGGAAGCTGATCCTAGATGTGTACCTACGGGGAAACGTTTCACTGGAGCAGCACATGAGCCTACCTGATGGAGCGGGCTCAGTCCTGACGCGGCTGCAGCTGCCATTGTGGATGGAATGAACTGCATCGGGTAGTTATCACCTGTCAGGAAGGGAGAGACAACACAACATTTAGCATGGGATGAGACAAGGGAGTTTAGCACAGCGAGAACAAGCCTGCACCCCTCCCCACTCAAGACTTATTTGCTCACTCTGGTTCTTTCGCTCTTTTTTTGTTTTACTCTTAAGGGGCATTCCTGTAGGTGGCTTTCCTAAAGTCTAGTTCCTCCACAACAAAAATAAAATAAAAACACTACAGGTGTAGTGTCTTAATTTGATCACTCTGTTGTCGCAGAGAATCTTCCTGGAAATTCAAAAGAACCTCGTGACTTCACGGAAAATCCGTAGTTCTATTTCTTTCACTAGATCTCAGCAGCTAAACTATAGCCTCAAATTAATTTCCTGTTAGAAATAAGCACTTTGATTGACGATAATCATATCCTCCTGCCGATGGGATTATTTTACTCCTGTGACGAAACTGGTCAAATTAAGGACCCACATCTGTATGTGTGTGCAGTGTCTAGATCTGCATA